>NC_054387.1:1965791-2333291 GCF_017654675.1 Xenopus laevis | reverse complement strand
GTTCTGATGTCATTTCTGTCACATGGCTCACTGAAATTTGTGTATTATAATAAAATACTGCCAGTAAAAAATGTTTTTCCTTCCCACGCCTAATTTGCATATGCAAATTAGGACTCGGATTTGGTTTGGTAATCGGCTGAATCTTTCCCGAAGGATTTGGGGAATATGAGCCTGGGCTCATATATATATTAGGGGTTATTGTAATATATGGACAAACAATCCTTGTTGTTTAAAGGGTAAGTCATTTTTTAGTAGCAGTAGCACAAAATGTCTCAATGTCTAAAATATATGGGTTGAGTGCTGAGGACTCTTGTATTTGTCTATATATATATATTAGGGATGCACCGAATCCAGGATTCAGGTTTGGGATTCAGCCAGGATTCGGCCTTTTTCAGCAGGATTTGGATTCGGCTGAAAACTTCTGCCCAGCCGAACCGAATTCAAATCCTAATTTGCATATGCAAAATGAGGGGAGGGAAATGGCGTGACTTTTTGTAACAAAACAAGAAATTAAAAAATGTTTTTCCCTTCCCACCCCTAATTTGCATATGCAAATTATGACTCCGATTCGGTTCGGTATTCGGCTGAATCTTTCACAAAGGATTTGGGGGTTTTGCCGAATCAGAATGGGTGGAGACTAGAGGATACAAGTGTGGTTAACCAGGATGGTTACGTACATTATTTTATTGTATACTTTTATTCACTCTATTCACATTGTATTCCATGTCACATATTGAATCAATCTTATTGGATTTTATTATGGGAACGGCACTGTGTATGTATTTAATTTTTAGTAAAAAAGTTGCTGGTTCTTCCTGAAACTAACTAACTATATATATATATATATATATATATATATATATATATATATATATATATATATATATATATATACACATTGAGAAATATATATGATATAATATATTTGTGCCTCCCTTACACACATGCCTGGGCTCCCTGAGCACTAAATATATATATATATATATATATATATACCTGTATATAGTATATATATATATAGTGCTCAGGGAGCCCAGGCATGTGTGTAAGGGAGGCACAAATATATCATATCATATATATTTCTCAGTGCCCTATAAGTGTCATACAGCTGTCATAAAAGCTGTGCAATTCAGTATATAATGGGCATGTGCCAGGGGACGGTATCTGTGTGTGTATTTGTGTGTGTATTTGTGTGTGTATTTGTGTGTGTATCTGTGTGTGTATCTGTGTGTGTATTTGTGTGTGTATCTGTGTGTGTATTTGTGCGTATCTGTGTGTATTTGTGTGTGTATCTGTGTGTGTATTTGTGTGTATCTGTGTGTATATCTGTGTGTGTATTTGTGTATTTGTGTGTGTATCTGTGTGTGTATTTGTGTGTGTGTATTTGTGTGTGTATTTGTGTGTGTATCTATGTGTGTATCTATGTGTGTGTATATGTGTGTGTATTTGTGTGTGTATCTGTGTGTGTATTTGTGTGTGTATTTGTGTGTGTATCTATGTGTGTATCTGTGTGTGTATTTGTGTGTGTATATGTGTGTGTGTATGTGTGTGTATCTGTGTGTGTATTTGTGTGTGTATCTGTGTGTGTATTTGTGTGTGTATCTATGTGTGTATGTGTGTGTGTGTATCAGTGTGTGTATTTGTGTGTGTAGAGGGGGGCAGAAATAGGGGTTATTGAAGGAAGGAAACAGGTATAAAGATGGGCAATACATATAAACAATTTGTGTTTGGGACAGTGACAGGTACCCGACCCCCAGCCCACGACCCCAAGGAGAAAAGAAATTGGAGTCAGAACTGTCCATGGTGCTGGATGTGCCTGAGCAGCGCCTTATAGAACCAGTCTCATTGTCAGCCCTTTTATGGGATCTGCAATTCTGGCAAAAATCTGTCTTTAATTTAGCTTCCCATATAAAAAATCTCAGTGTGTGATAATGAGCAGATGTCATGGAATTTAAATTGTAATCCCTCTCCTCCCTCATCTGCCCCTCTCTGCTCTAACTGGCCACTGCCATAAAGGTACCATTGTATAGTCTCTCATTACTGGCCAACCCCTCGCCTGGACATTTACTAATTCATACATATGTGGATTCATTTATTGTTATTAAATAGATTTATATGTAAAAAAAATCTCACAAAAACTAAAATATATTTATATGTAAAAAAAACAACCTATATATTTATATCACATATCATCAATATACTGCACCGGGCTACATCATTCCTTATTGCAATAAATTGAGAATTTAGGTTTTTAAAACGCAGTAAAATTATTTTTAATTTCGCTTTTTAAATCTTTATAAACCACATTGCAAAAAAAAACAAAAAATTTTTTTATTTGTGGAGATTTCATTTCTGTGGATTGTAAAATATTTCTCTGTCATTAAGAAAATAATAATCGGGTGTATTTGTCGTTTTTTTACATCTCGATTGCACCAGATTCGTTTGGAAATATATATTTTTAAATCTCGTCATTTGTCTATAGCTGAATTGTACAATTTAATAAAAAAAAAAACCCAGGCAGAATTAGGTCGGAAAATTTGCGCTTTAATTACGAATTTGCTCTTTCTTCTGTCTCTCGTTTTCTTTTATTCGTAAATTGCTTCTCTTATGTATTTAATATATTCGCTTTCACTCTAGAAACCTTTTACTCTAAAATGAGAGACACAGAACAGGCAAAAAATCATTTGTTACTTTTTCCAATACGATTAAAAGAAATGAAATAATTCAGCGGTCGCTATTTAGGTTTTATTAAATTTTATTGCCTATTTTGTGTCAACATGTTCCTGTCGATGTGAAGCCGCTGTGTATATAAGAGATACATAAGAGATATATAAGATATATATATATGAGATATATAAGAGATATATGAGGTATATAAGAGATAAATAAGAGGTATATATATATATATATATATATATATATATATATATATATATATATATATATATATATATATATAAAAGAGATAAATAAGAGGTATATATGAGATATATATGAGATATATAAGAGGTATATAAGAGATATATAAGACTAGAGATAAATAAGAGATATGGGCACAGATGTCTGCAGTGAAGAATTATCCCCTCCTAGTTGTGCCCCTTGCCATTCACTTGGCACCAGCCTCAGCCTGGCATCTCCCCCACCTCTCTGGCCACACACAGGACTCAGCTGATACACGATACTGTATATTATACACTCTATATATATGTATATCTATTGGCACACTGTGTATTGGACTATATATATATATACTGTATATAGAATGTTGCACTTGTTTAGCAAAAGAACTACATGGGCACAATTGGGCCAATATTAGAGATGGCGGATCTGCAGTCAGTGAGAGCTGCGACAAAGTTGGACAAGGATGTGGCTGCGCCTCCTTTGTTAAATGCGACATCATGAATTCTTGGCCTTTATGATATTCAATAACTTCCAGGATTACAATGAACTTTATCATGTATTAGCTGGGGGGAGGCTGTGTCATTTTGTAACTGCAAAATAGCCCATACACTTATATAGAGAGAGAGTGTGTGTGTGTGTAATAAAAGTGCCACTGGCCAAAGATTGTGTAGTGCGAGGAAAGTGAGTAGGAAACTGCCATATAAAGGGAAGGTGAGTGGGAAACTGCCGTATGAAGGGAAGGTCAGTGAGAAACTGCCATATAAAGGGAAAGTGAGTGGGAAACTGCCATATAAAGGGAAGGTGAGTGTGAAACTGCCATATAAAGGGCAAGTGAGTGGGAAACTGCCATATAAAGGGAAGGTGAGTGGGAAACTGCCATAGAAAGGGAAAGTGAGTAGGAAATTGCCATATAAAGGGAAGGTGAGTAGGAAATTGCCATAGAAAGGGAGGGTGAGTCAGTGGGAAACTGCCATATAAAGGTAAGGTGAGCAGGAAACTGCCATATGAAGGGAAGGTCAGTAGGAAACGTGAGTGGGAAACTGCCATATAAAAGGAAGGTGAGTGGGAAACTGCCATATAAAGGGCAAGTGAGTGGGAAACTGCCATATAAAGGGAAGGTGAGTGGGAAACTGCCATAGAAAGGGAAAGTGAGTAGGAAATTGCCATATAAAGGGAAGGTGAGTAGGAAATTGCCATAGAAAGGGAGGGTGAGTCAGTGGGAAACTGCCATATAAAGGTAAGGTGAGCAGGAAACTGCCATATAAAGGGAAGGTGAGTAGAAAACTGCCATATAAAGGGAAGGTGAGTGGGAAATTGCCATAAAAACGGAAGTTGAGTGGGAAACTGCCATATGAAAGAAAAGTGAGTGGGAAACTGCAATAAGGTGTAGGTTAGGGGAAAGAATTGATTTATTGCTACAATTCCTGCCCTGACTGCCAGTATCTGTCTAGCTGCCACCTATATATATATATATATTTATATACACACACAAGTACAGCCACAAAGACGTGTTGATGCACACACACATAGTAATATACACAACTGTAACACATATATACACAGACATACAGACAAAGCCCCCTGTCCCTATGCCAGTCCTCTGCCTGCGCCCAGCACACACACGGTTAATCCGCCGAGGAAGAGTCTGGCACGGAGCCCCTACAGTCACTAAGTTCCTCTGCCCACAGGGGACACATATGTGCCAACCTCCCCCCCCCCCCAGTCATTACCCATCTCTGCCCAGTGCCCCCATTAGTCCTGATTATGTAACTGACCCCTCAGCTGTTTTCTACATTTGTACATCAGGCGCTGCGCCCCTTTCTTTTACCTCCATAATAATAATAAACACGGCGCTAATATTATATCCCGGCGCTCTCCCTGCGCAACCCCTTCCTCTATTCGCACTTCTACGAAGTTACTTTATTCATAGTAAATTCACCCACTGCTCTGCCTAAACTGCACCTGCCATTGTAGTAAATCAGGAGGAGGAGAAGTCTGTAGTGAATCGGAACATGTAGCACCTACTGTAATAAATCAGGAGCAGAAACCTGTAGTAAATTAGAGCCCTTTATTCCCAGCAGGTCGGCCGTCAGGGAGGACAGTAGGGACTCAATACAGGACCCCAGTGGGAGCACTTTAGTAAATCGAGAGCTCTTGTCACTAGTGGCTCCAAATTACTCATTTACACGTCCCTACCTGTGAGCTGCTAACCGTGGACCTGCCAATAATACTCTAAATAAATCAGAAAGTTACCTGTAGTAAAATCTACTACGTCTAGTTGTAATATGCATATTGCCTTTTAAAAAATGAGTAGTTTCTTTTAAATCCAGAGTTGCAATCTCCAGTAAATCAATAGTAAATCTAGAGTTGCAATGTGCAGTAAATCCAGAGTTGCAATCTGCAGTAAATCGAGAGTTGCAATCTCCAGTAAATCAATAGTAAATCCAGAGTTGCAATCTGAAGTAGTCAATAGTAAATCCAAAGTTGCAATCTCCAGCAAATCAATAGTAAATCCAGAGTTGCAATCTCCAGTAAACCAATAGTAAATCCAGAGTTGCAATCTGAAGTAGTCAATAGTAAATCCAGAGTTGCAATCTCCAGCAAATCAATAGTAAATCCAGAGTTGCAATCTCCAGTAAATCCAGAGTTGCAATCTCCAGTAAATCAATAGTAATCCCAGAGTTGCAATCTCCAGTAAATCCAGAGTTGCAATCTGCAGTAAATCGAGAGTTGCAATCTCCAGTAAATCAATAGTAAATCCAGAGTTGCAATCTCCAGTAGTCAATAGTAAATCCAGAGTTGCAATCTCCAGCAAATCAATAGTAAATCCAGAGTTGCAATCTCCAGTAAATCCAGAGTTGCAATCTCCAGTAAATCAATAGTAATCCCAGAGTTGCAATCTCCAGTAAATCAATAGTAATCCCAGAGTTGCAATCTCCAGTAAATCAATAGTAATCCCAGAGTTGCAATCTCCAGTAAACCAATAGTAATCCCAGAGTTGCAATCTCTAGTAATCTCTAGTAATCTCTAGTAAATCTATTTCTCTTGTGTATATCTGGAATGGGCACCTTCACTTCATTTGAAATAATAAAATAACCCCTGGGGAAGCTGTTGCCTATGGTAAATATATCTAGTAAACCAGGCGCAATTTTCTCTAGCAAATCAGAAACGATAACCCCTGCAGTATTTTACACTTTTAGTAAATAAGTACTTGTTAGCCGTGTATAGTATAGGAGTGCTGTATTCCTCCAGCTCTTCAGGGACTGAAATTATAATAAATCAGAAACTCCTGTTCTAATAAATCACTGGTTATATTAACCCATATTGACTGCTACTTATAAGCAGTTGTTAACTCTAGGAAACCAGGAGGAACTGTTATAAAGCCAATCATCAGGTATTGGTTTAATTAAATAAGATATCTGGGCGCCTGATGTACTATAGGTGATCGCTACTGCTCCTGCTTTAGTAAATAACAATGCGCCTTGTTTAACATGGGCAATCGCTCCCGACTTACCGAGTTGCTTCAAATGTATTAGAGTGAACGACTTCCAGATGTACAAGGCAGAAGTCTTGAGTCGGGTAATTACTAGGCCACCTGAGAAGCAAGGGAGTGAGGTGTAACTATTACTACAAAGGGTCTGAAAGTGGTGAATGGCCCCAATAGATACTATGGGGTGCAGCGTGTGCGCAGGATTAGTGGATTCAGCACCGGACAGCTCCCATTCCTCTATGGAGGCACCTGATCTCCTCCTGGGAAAATGCCATTCCATGTCACCAAAGTTCCATAAAACTCCCTACAGGGTCGGAACTAGGGGTCGGCAGAAGAGGCAGCCTAGGGCTTAAAGCTTGGAGGGCGCCTCATATGCAGGTTACCCCTAGTCCGGCAAGTGTTAGATCAGTGAAAAGTGGGTGAAATCTCTGGTCAAAGTTCTTTGCGCACGTGCGTCCTCGGTTGCGCATTGGGCCCATTAACTCGTCCCCTCCAGAATTTTCTATAAAGGGTGTTGCCCCTATTTGTTTCCTCGCTGGCAGAAGCTTTGCACAGATCGCACGTATAGGAGGTGATCGCCTGTAGTTTGCTTTTAGCGAGCCCTCGGAGCTGTCCAGAAATGTAGTGCTGAACGCCTGCCATTGGTTTCATTATTATGATCCATTAGGTGACCAGACCTAAAAACCTGCTATTCTTTTATATTTTCTACACCAGCTCTTCATGGAACCCTGAGAAGTTTCTTTCATTTTTTATAGCTTTATAGTCGGGTATTAGGGGACACAATTCCTTTTCTTTTATAATTGAACTGTGGATTCTGGGACTTGTAGTCCAACAATAATCCCTGCTATAAAACCCTTTGCCATTATTACAGGACCCCCGAATTTCCCACAAACAAAACCCTAGGGCCCCTGTCCTAAAGGACAACCCTCAAAAGTAAAAAAAAATATATAATATTGGTCCAAAAGATCGAATCCAATTGACTTATTATATATCATTTATCAATGTAAAATCCCCAATGATGTCATTATTAAAACTGTTTTTTTATTAATTAACGCAATCGATTTAAATAATTTCTAAAGCGACTTCCCCGATTCATCTGAATCTTTCAAACCAATTATCCAATGAGACATCTCATGACATGATTTCGTTTTTATTTATTTTTTTTTATTTCATTTTATTTTTTCGGAATTAAAACGGACACACAAACACAACACCTCTAGTGCCCCCCACGCACTAATCACCTTTTTTTTTTTCTACAAGCTTAAAATCAGTAATATTTTTTTTTTTTGTTGACATTTATCAGAACCTGTTTGCAACAACACTGTGTAGGGTATTTAAATACTTTTTTTTAAAAAAATTGTGGCTGAAATAAATAGGATTAAATAAAAAAGAAACGACATAGGCGATAGAAATGTAACACATGTCATTGAATGCGCAAGTTCACACACACACAAATAAAGAAGTCAACAAAAAGGACTGCATTTAGTTTTTTCCTACTTTCTTGATTCGGAACAGGTGATTTGCATATTTATCTTCCCCCTTGGCCTCTCCATGCACTTTAAATAAATAAATTCCATGGCAAAACTTGATTGGAATTTTTTTTTTAAACCAA
Organism: Xenopus laevis; assembly: GCF_017654675.1. Classification (NCBI taxonomy): domain Eukaryota; kingdom Metazoa; phylum Chordata; class Amphibia; order Anura; family Pipidae; genus Xenopus; species Xenopus laevis. Next base: position 2,325,288 of record NC_054387.1, on the reverse strand, counting down.
CATTTATAGCCCAAAGGTTCGCCACGTGTCCATTGAAACCCCAGAGGTGTCTGAAATCTTTACCCAACCGATATATCTGCAGCTAATGAAACGACAGAAATCGCATTCGATTTAATCGGGATGAGTTGAAAGTCGCTCAGACACCTATAAGGTTAACCAAAATTGCACATTTATTGTACGCTTGGTCCCTAATATAAGATTTAAATAAATTATAATTTTTTTTGCATAGTTTTTACATTTTATAGTTTATTGCTTTATGCTCTAAATGTAACAGGAGTTGAATTAAATTCCTATTACAGACTGGTCGTTTTTGGGTGGCAGGAGTTATTGCCTGTGGGCTACAGTATATACACAATTGTCTGAGTAGGGTATTTATAGATAGGAGCAATTCTGGGACTAAATAATTGCACCTTGTGCGACTAAATTACACCCACAAACAATTCCTAGAATTGGTTGGTGGGAGCTGGACAGCAAGGGGCAGAGGACATGGACCTCTAATTGTGTACATCTAGGGGACATAAGCAGTTAAAACCAAAGATGATGTATAAGGCATGTGAAAGTACCCCGACACCAGAATAATGGGGTCACCTAGAGCAACAAAACGCCCAGGAATTGTAGACTATTTGTAGAAGAGCAGTTGACTTTTTAGAGCTGATGGTCAACCCAACCAACTCTTGGCCATAGTAGAGAAGAGTCACCCAGTGCAATTGTTGGACGTAAGACAATAGGGTCATCTACAACTCTTGGTTGTAAGCGATTATATCGCTTATCGGTTGTGACAGATGGTTGACCGAATGCACTGTCTTCAGCTCCAGGGCAGATATGGGTCACCTCAGCTCTAAGACTTAAAGGGCAAGTGGGTCAAGAAGTGAAGCTCAGACCTAGGTCAGAAGGAACAAAAGGGTCACCCAATGCTCTTAGACTTAAGGGCAGAAAGGAGCAATGGTTCAGCCTGAGGCTTTAGGGCAGAAAGGACAAGTGGGTCACCAAATGCTTTGCCTGCCGGTATTTAGATGGCACCAATGTTTGCTCACCAGGCTCTGCCAACCCTCCAGTGCACAATCCTTGGCACAAATTGCACAGTCAAACACACACACATGTAAAAGAAGGGGTCAGTTATGGAAAAATGCATTGAGTTCCTCATACATGGGGGCCCTGTCGTGATGCACGTGCATGTCGTAAGGCAACAGGTTGTCAGAGTGCCCCCCACTGCGCACCCCAGAAGAGCTGAAGAGCAGCCCATGAGCAGAAGACCTTGAGGCCTGCAGGGCTGAATAGTGCATAGAGTAGTGATAATTCTTCTCCTGGTCTGGAGACGAGTCCTGCTTGAGGGAGAAGTTGCCATTAATGCACAGTGGTGGGCTTAGGGGGGCGTCATACTCTGAGCTATTGTAGTCCGGAGACGCGTTGCCGTAAATGGAGTCGTAGGTGGCGCAATAGCCATGGCTTCTGAGAGCATGGGAGCTGGCCATGGTGCTGGACTGGCACTGAGAGGCTGACAGTCGGGGACACTGATAGGTGTAGGGGTGCATGGCAAAAGAAGAGTTTGGGCCGTGGTATCTGCCAGACTCCTGACCTTGCTCAGTTAGGAAATTCCTTGAATTGAGTTGCAAACAGCCGGCCACAAGGTTGGTGGTGGGCTGAGAGAGTCCCTTGCACAGGTTCTGCACATAGGACACCAAGTCAGGCCTCTTGCCGGATCTGAGGATCTCAGAGAGGGCCCAGATGTAGTTCTTGGCTAACCTGAGGGTCTCTATCTTGGACAGCTTCTGGGTTTTGGAGTAGCAAGGAACCACCTTCCTGAGGTTGTCCAGAGCTGAGTTCAGGTCGTGCATGCGGTTCCTCTCCCTGGTGTTGGCTTTCTGTCTCCTCACCTTAGACCTCTCTATCCGGGCTTTGGTCATCTTTCTCTTTTTGGGCCCACGTTTTTTGGGCCTCTCGCCATCCATTTCTTCCGTCCCTTCTTCCTCCTCCTCTTCTTCCTCTTCTTCCCCAATCAGGTCCCCATCTTCTTTACTCTCACCCAGAGACCCTTCTGTATTGACGTCCTGCAGACACTTCTCCTCCGACTCGTCCTTCTCACTCATGTCATCATCATCATCATCCTCACAGTCCTCGGTCCAACTGGCGAATTTCTGCACCTCGGGGATCAGACTGGGCTCGCTGAATAGTCTGGTCAACATGATGATGTCTGCCAACACAAGGGCGAAAATGTCAGGCACAGCCCATATGTACTAACACAGCGCAAATTTCACAGCAAAGCGGCGCAATGAATGGATAGATGGGTAGATACAGACAGGGAGAGAGATAATGATGAGAGAGAGAGGAGAGAGAGATGGATGATAGAGAGAGAGAGAGAGAGAGAGAGAGAGAGAGAGAGAGAGAGAGAGAGATGGATGATAGAGGGATGTATAGAGAGAGAAAGAGAGAGAGAGATTAATAAATAGAGAGAGAGGTGGATGATAGAGGGGTGGATGGATAGATAGATAGACATAGATAGATAGACATAGATAGATGATAGATAGATAGATAGATAGATAGATAGATAGATAGATAGATAGATAGATAGATAGATAGATGATAGATAGATAAATGATAGATAGATAGATAGATAGATAGATAGATAGATAGATAGATAGATAGATAGATAGATAGATAGATAGAGATAAATGATAGATAGATAGATAGATAGATAGATAGATAGATAGATAGATAGATAGATAGATAGATAGATAGATAGATAGATAGATAGAGGGATGGATAGATAAACAGGTGCACTATATATTCTGGTGGTCAACTTTATGGGCCAGTTATAGGGCCTGGACTGGATCTCTACAATCACTTCATTGACAGCAGAATAAACATTATTTGGTACCGGAATTAATGTGACTTCTCAGATCAGTCTATACATTGATTTATTATAATTATTATTTTAACAGAAGGAGAAATAATGGCCATAGAACTACAAAGACCCAGAGTTAATGAATAAGCAGAATCCGCGTAAGGAGAGATCGCACGATATATCGCACTATTAATAGGGGCGCAGGTAGAAGAGCTGCCCGAGCCCCCCCCCCCCTCCCATTTACAAGATTCTTCCGGCATCTGATTAGAATTAATTGGCTTTCAATTTAGCCATCACGGCCCCAAATTAAAGGCTGTCAAATAATGTTGATAGATCCAATTATTATTTCATTATAGGATCCCAATTTGCCGGCCCCTGCGGTTTGTATAAGGGGATGGGGAACGTATTACAGGCACAGGGTTACACTGGTGGGTGGGCACCCATAGAGGCACCCACAGAGGCCAGGACCCAATAACAGAAGATAGCCAGACACAGCTGGGGCACACTATGGGAATATATATATATATATATATATATATATATATATACACACACCAGTATAACAATGAGAGCTACATATGTCTGTACTCACCGCCAGACAAGACAGACAGACAGAGAAAAGATGCCATAGTCAGGGATATAGAAATAAATGAATAAAACCCGAAATAATAAGTACAGAGATGATTGATTGATTGATAAATGTCGGTGGCTTTAAAGATTTAAAATAACCAAACATAACAGAAAATGATGACTGAGGACAGACAGGAAAATGAAGACATAATATATATGTATATAAAGAAAGGGATAAAAGAGATAATATCTATATAGTAAATACAGTAGAGACAGACAGACATTACATACACAGATAGATACATTCTCTTTAGGCTTATTTATCCGATCCCCATATTACCTAGTAACAAATATTAACTTCATACACTTATAAAATAATATATATTAAAATAAATTGTATGTATGGCAGCCCCGAAATATGCCGCAATCCAAAAACCGGGTTATAATGAGATTTACAGTTAAAGTGATTATCATTGGGTTATTGCATTTTATTTATCTATTTCTCTATTATTTGTCTATTTATCTATCTATCTATCAATTTATGTATCTATCTATCTATCAATTTATGTATCTATCTATCAATGTATCTATCTATCCATGTAATCTCTATTTAGACACACACTTTCACTATATAAAATAGACTATTATTAGACCATGAATGATACAGACGAGTTTAATAGGAATAAATCGATGGAAATATCTATATGTATAAATATAGCGAGACAATATATCGGTAGTGTGTGTGTCTATGGATTTATCTATCCAAGGAATTGCCGGGCATCGTTTCTGAATCAGACAGACAGACAGACAGGGCAGTGTATTCTTCTCTCTCCCTTCTCTGTTCAGGCAGATCCAGCAGGCACCGACCCGACACAATCTCCCCTATACAGAGGGATGGCAAGGTCGGGGCTCATTGATGAAAGGAGATCAGTCCTGGAGGAGATGCTCAGTTGGGCATTTAGCGCAGAAATCAATAAAATCGGGCGATTTGGGGGCATCCTGGGCAGGGGTCGGCGCTTCCCCCTCACTCCAAGTTGGAGAGGATCCTTGTGAAGCCAACTTACCTCCAGAATTAAGCGATGGAGAAATTTATGACATGGTTCACAGCATCTTCTGGGAGTAGAAGGTTCTCCTTGAGGTTCTCAAGCTCCTTCAGAGAACAATCCAAAAGGAGGAGAGGGTGGCAAGTCTAGCGAGTCATGGTACCAGCTCTGATGCCAGGCCATATGGTTGGCACGTCATGCGCAGGAGCGATCACACGGGAGACTCTGATTGACGTGCGCTCGGATTGAGGGAGATTTGGGTCCCTGGGGGGGAGGACTTACCATCTGTCACTCTTATAAAAAAAATGCAAAAAGAAGAAGAAGAACAAGAAGAAGAAGAAGAAGAGGAAGAGGAGAGAGAGAGAGAGAAAAAAACTGAAGTAGAAAGGAGAAAAGCTGGATCGTACCAATCTCCAGATCTGTGGTGCAAAGTGTGAGTGTGTTGTACAGGGGAGGGGGCATCACTGAGTGGTACCTACACACACACACACACACACACACACAACTGGGGCACCCACCTTGTCAATGACACACAAACAACGTGATGTAAAGCCTAGTTACCCTCTCATGAGCAATATGCCCACATCTGGCACACAGGGGGCACTTATACCCAGTCACAGTGGCACATAATGGGTATAATGTCACGTGCCACACATCATACACACGACACACACACACACAGATATATATAGGAGATGCCCATACAGTGTGACACCCCAGTGATGCAACCCTATTCACCAAGTGCTGGCACACAACTCACTAGAAATATATATGTGTGTGTGTGTGTGTGTTTGTGTGTAACTATATGGTCACACAACTCACTAGAAATATATATATATGTGTGTGTGTGTTTGTGTGTAACTATATGGTCACACAACTCACTAGAAATATATATATGTGTGTGTGTGTGTTTGTGTGTAACTATATGGTCACACAACTCACTAGAAATATATATTTGTTTGTAGCTATATGGTCACACAAAGAACATGTCAGCTCTATAGACTAGGACATACACTACAGCCCAGACTCTCTCTCTCTCTCATACACACATGAACACACACACACACACAGTAACACAAATATAACCAACATATACAAATAAAAGCCAAATAATAAGAAGAAGGGCACAAGCCTTATTATTCTGCCCCCATCGTGGCACTACAGGCCCAGTTGGCACGGTGTGGGGGAATGAATCAGGTGCTGGTGTCTGTGTGTGTCTGTTGGGGGGGGTTTTGTTTCACAGACCCCCAGTGTGAGCGCCACAAAGACTAGAGATCTCTGCTGTTCCCCATCACAGACATGTGAGATAGGTATGAGAATAAAGGAGCTTGGAGAGTTGCCAAAAATCTGCTACTATAAAATCACCCCCACACCCCTCACCCACATCACACACACTACCCCCTCCTACACATTCACATACATCTCACACACACACACACACACACACACACACACACACACACTGCTCACATACCCTCACACCATCCTGTGCCCAACATACTGACACACAACACACTGACACACAACACACTGACACACAACACACTGACACACAACACACTGACACACAACACACTGACACACAACACACTGACACACAACACACTAGGTACATTAAACCTCTTCTCTGCAACATCACTTTGTGCTTCATCTCCCAGACATTCAATTCTCTCAGCTGTCACAATACCAACAACTAACACAAAGTTACATTATCAGCCAATGTCTATCAGTTTGTTACAATCTATTTCCTATGCAACATTTGTATCATTATTCACACAGGCACAGACATGAGTTCAACCAAAACACATTTAGGGGCCCATTCACTAAGCTCGAGTGAAGGAATAGAGGAAAATAGAGGAAAAAACAGTCGATTTTCGAATGTTTTTTTTGGCTACTTCGACCATCGAATTGGCTACTTCGACCTTCGACTACAACCTTCGAATCGAACGATTCGAACTAAAAATCGAATATTCGACCATTCGATAGTCGAAGTACCGTCTCTTTAAAAATTTCTTCGACCCCCTAGTTCGCCACCTAAAACCTACCGAGAACACTTTTCTGATCGAAGGAAAATCCTTTGATCGATGGATTAAAATCCTTCGATATTCGAAGTCGAAGGTTTTTAATTCGGCAGTCGAATATCGAGGGTTAATTAACCCTCGATATTCGGCCCTTGATACATCTGCCCCTTAGATTGTACACTCTGTGGGCAAGAGATATTGTGCCTGAATTTTTGCAATGGAAGAAATTCTTATTCTAATAGTTATAACAAACCAATAAGCAGAATCCAGCCTAGGCCAGTACTAGTTATTCTGAGTATATACTGTATATATATATATATATATCTCTAGGCTGATGTGGAAGTGTGATTGGCTGCAGTTCTGGAGCAGGGGAGGGACTTGCATATCAACCAACTGCTGTAGCTGCCCCTGGCCAATCAATTTGTATAGCACTGGGGCCAGAATTAGGGGAGCTGGGTCACACTGGAAGCAATCATAATACATTTCTAATAAATCTCTTCAATCTTTGATTCTAATTTATGAGTTTTAGATAAAAAAAATTGGTCTTCATTATTTATTTTGTATAGTTTTTTTTTATAGTACTTATTTGACTTTTCCTTTTGGCTCATTTCAGCTTTCAAATGGGGGTCACTGACCCCATCTACAAAACAAATGCTCTGTAAGGCTACACATTTATTGTTATTTCTACTTTTTATTCCTCATCTTTCTATTCAGGCCTCTCCTGTTCACATTCCAGTCTCTTATTCAAATCAGTGCATGGTTGCTAGGGGAATATGGACCCTAGCAACCAGATGGCTGAAATTGCTTCTGAATAAAAAGCGAAATAAGTCAAAACCCACAAATAATAAAAAATGAAAACCAATTGCAAATTGTCTCAGAATTCCCCTCTCTACATCATACTAACAGTTCATTTAAAGGTGAACAACCCCTTTGTGATCCGTGTCTGCTTATCTCATTATTTTCTCAAAAATACTCCGACCAAATCCGTACAGGTTTTTTTTCCCCATATTTATCAATTCATTTTCCAAAAATTTCTGTGCTGGAAAAAAAACGAAAAAATTGTAAAAAAAAAGAATTGTACCAATTTTTTTTTATTTTACACCTGAAAACCACAACATTTTCGGATAATTGCATGAAACCCAGCGCAGATCAAGATTTCTTTGGGACTTCTCCAATGGACTTGTATTCAACCTCGGCAGTTCTGAGATGCCGGATTTTCGGATTTAGACTTTTTCCATCCTCGGGCGATAATAAATCCCGAAAAATTTGTGGGTTTTTTTTCCACTAAAAACACACAAGGAATAACACAACATATGGTGATTGGCCTGGATACCCAGGGGCGATTCTGAGGCAACTCTATAGATGCTGCCCCCCTTGGTCCAAGGAGGCCACATTTCTTTTTTTTTTAAAAAGGGTCCTGCCCCAAAGAGCTTACAATCTTAAAACCATCCTTCTTATCTCGTGACATTCACTTGTCGGGTCCTTGTATTTTGTGGCAACAAATCTGTTGTCGTTGAATATTTTTGGAATTCATCACAGTCCCCAATGCAATTAGGCAGTCGGATTCATTTGCTGTACTGAAAATATAATAATTACCCAAGTGGAAAGATGGTTTCCACCCAAACTCATAGGTTAAAGCTATACAGCATTGGGGCCATTATATATATATAGGCCAGTGGAATACAGACCATCTGCATAAGGGGCACACTTACAAGGCTGTGGATATGGCTGCATGCTGATTGGTTGCTATGGGTTACTAGATCAGAACCCCCACCCCACTCATTGTTATATTGCCTGTAGAGTAGGGTTCAGTTGAAATACAGGATCTCCCCTCTGCAAAATCCGCTTCAGGGGCACCAATGATAACAGCAGTGGAATTGGAGATGGGCATCACCTATGATATTGCAGATCTTTATCTGCCTTGGCCATTGGTTGGCCCATGGGCCAATGATCAGGTCATCTAGGGAGACCCATGGGGATATCTGATACTGATAGGATGTCCTATCCTGCCCAATAGAGATCCAATGGCCAATGGAGCTCTGTAAGCTTCTGGAGTGGTCACTACACTAGTTGTCAAACCTTTTAAGGCCCTACTTGGTTGGACAACTGTTGGTCAAGGTCCCTTTAGCTCATAACAAGACTCAGATATAAAAAAAACACTTTTGTGTTGGACTGGGGCATCAGAACAACTGCCGGTGGGCACAATTCAGGGACCCCCTTATCTACCCAAACTTTTATGCCAGTGCCAATTAGCATAATATCCCAAAGGGAGACTCAAAGATATTTCATGCTGTGCACCACTTGACTGGGCTTCTCTTACCCCGGCGGAGTTTTTGTTACAGTCCATGGAGCGGCTGCTGAAAGGTAACTAGTGGGGGGGCTGGAGGAGAACATGAGCTCACAACCTAGTGATGAGGGGGATCGTGGAACATTTCCAGTAATAAGGGAACTGCACAGATACTGGGGCTCATTTATCAACACTGGGCAAATTTACCCATAGGCAGTTACCTATAGCAACCATTCAGTGATTAACTTTTTGAAGCCAGCTGCAAGTAGAACAATGAATGCAGCAATCTGGTTGGTTGCCATGGGTTACTGCCCATGGGCAAATTTGACCTTCATTGTGTATCCAATAGAGACATAGGCTATAAAGCCCAGGGCATTGGATGATCGGACTAGATCTATAGGTTTTGATTTAACCAATAACCTGAATCAAGGACTAACTACAGAGGAAGCAGACCCTGCGGCTGCAGGAGGGCCCAGGAGGTATAGGGGCCCCATGAGGCCCTAATTCATATACAATTTCAATAACTATTGGTAAAACAGGTCAACCTCTAGACATTTTCGGGGGCCTGAAAAATAATTTGCTATGGGGCCCCGTAATATCTAGTTACACCACTGAACTGAAAGGTAACAATGATTTGCCCTTATTGCAGCTGAGGGACCACAATGAGTCCGGACAGATGAGCAATTGTGATATCATTTTGCTGCCATTGATAAGGAGGGTGTAAATAGGGTTTTATAAACACATACAGGGTTAGACTAGACCCCTCCAGTCTCCGGGTGGGCCCAAGCCAATATAAGGACAAATTATTGTTATTGATTTCAGGCTGGTTGTTGGGCCCAGTCTGACACATAGGTCCATTCTAAGACACTTCTCTGCAAGGGCAAGTCCTTTGGTCAAGAGTGACCCATAGAATTTTCGGTTTCAGCTGGAGGCAACCAAAAGCCAGTATCAAGTGTTCTGCCTGCTGCGATTATGAAAACGCCCATTGTGACGTCACTTGTGCCCTAAACCTTCGGGAGGGAAACAAGACTCCGGTCCTGACCGAATCATAATGAAATGGAAGAAGTAATACTATTATTGGTCGGGTGGTCCCTCACTCCAAAGACATCAAGGCTCTATCGAACAGAGTCAGTGGCACCGTCCAAGCCACACAATATCCAACATGTTCGGACAGGTGCACCTGATGAAGGACATGTCTGTCCGAAACATGTTGTGTTTGAGTGTTTGAATAAAGTACACTGGATTTAATTTGGCTCTCCAGAGTGAACTTTGCTTGTACCATGAAATGGAAGAAGTCGGACCTCCGTTATGAAGCATTGCTCGTATTGTGGTGCCTCCAGGTACAGGGGAAAAAAATGGTTTTTGTATTGAAGGAGATTTTTTTTTACTATCCCTCCCATCCCAGGTTGCTCTGAACTTGGCCACAGTGATTCCCTTCTGCATTCGTGATCTCCACCCTTCACTGATTCCACCAACCTTTACATTCCGAGGGGCTTAGACATTCTGTATTCTTTCCTTCTTCTCCTTAGCTCCCACCTTGCTCCTCTCCTTCCCTCCCTTTCCCTGTCTCTGTCTCTCCCTTTGTTCCATTTTATCCCATTAACATCTTTCCCATCTGTTTAAATTCCCATTCCAAACCCTTCTTCATAAGATCCATCGTTTCCTCGCACCTGATCAGATGATGATCCCCTGCCTGTGCCACCTCAGTAACTCACGTACCCCCCTTTATGGGTTCCTGAGATGCCACCCCTCATTTTTGGTGGGCAGCAGCAGCAGCAGCAGCAGCAGCAGGGCATTATTTCTGCTCCTCTCACACACATTTGTCTGCCAGCCAATTCCCTGGGCACATCAATCTGCTCCATGCTGATCACACATGCTGCCTTCCTCGCACACATTTCCCCTTCCCTACATCTCAATTTATCCTTCCATAGGAAAGGAAAGGGCTCCGGGGCATCTGCCGGCTCTTGGTACCATCCATTGGGTTAGACCAGAGAAACAGCTTAAACTTTATATATATATATATATATTATGTCTATGCCTGTGATCCCATTTCCTCTATAGTTCCTATAAAATGTATTAATGCATTCCACCAGTGCATATACCCATTTTGCAGCAGGAGAGAGAGACAGAAGAAGTCCGGCCCTATTGATTCTGGGTTCGATTCCCACGTCGGCTTCTTGTGGCCTCCTTTGCCACTCTGTGCCCCGGGCAAGAATTCTTGGCAAGAAACTAGGCAGAATAATATATCAACTGTATAGAACTGATTGCAGAATATGATAATAAAGACAAGGCTGCAAGGTAAAGGGGGCAAAAGTATAAAGACATATTATATTGTTTAACACGTATATAGTGAATAAAGTAGCCCCTCTTGTAAAATATAAGGATATTATAAGTCACCGAGGAGTTTCATGACCATATAAAAACACAAGGCCGAATATACAGGTCACGGAACTCCGAGGTGACTTCTAATATCCTCATATTTTGCAACAGGGGGTACTTTATTTATTATAATACACAAGTTTCAGTGAGTCACGTGACAAGAATGACATCACTTCTCACCGTTTATAACTGATGACATCAGTACTCACCGTTTATAAGGATATAATTTATTCATGGCTTTTGTGTATTATATAGTGGATAATGTACCCCCTCTTGTAAAATATAAGGATATTATAAGTTACCGAGGAGTTTCATGACCATATAAAAGTACGAGGCCGAAGGCCGAGTGTTTTTATACAGGTCAGGAAACTCCGAGGTAACTTCTAATATCCTCATATTTTGCAACTAGGGGTACTTTATTTATTATAATACACAAGTTTCAGTGAGTCATGTGACAGAAATGACATCAGAACTCACCGTTTATAACTGATGACATCAGAACTCACCGTTTATAAGGATATACTGTAATTTACAGGATATTTATGGCTTTTGTGTATTATATGGATATATGTGTGTATGTGCAGTATATCCAGCCTGTGCCTCCTCCATCTGTTGCTAAACATCAGCCCATTGAATCCTGGGAGTTGTAGTCCAACAGCAGCTGGAGGACAGCAAGATAGATATGGCGTTTAATGGAGCCCCAACTATCTGGCATTACCAGGGCCCCCCTTGTATTGTGGCCCCAGTAACGGCTGATCTAATTTGTCTGTATTGTTACAAGTCTCCATATGTCTGATCATTATGGTGGAGAGCGGAGGAACGCCCTGGTGCATTCTAAAGAAGAAATAATTGGTAGAAGCAGCGCTAGGGTACGGGGCTGTCACAGATGTTCCTTTTAACCGTTTCCCTACTGCGGGTACATTTGTGTGTGACTAATAGGTATCTGAGTGTAAAGATCAAAGCAGCCGTGTTACATACACACGCATGATGCTCTTCCCTGCCCTGCAACAGATGCAGCACAACTGATCCGCTGTGCATAAGGGATGATTATAAGAGTTAGAGATATATATAAACACCCGCATCCCACTTATAAGTAGGATTATGCCCCTTACTTTCTCTAGAAATGTTAATGAATCGCTAGCTGCAAGTCTAGAGCCTGGAGCTGCCATATTGTTTGATCTTACTGGAAGACTGTAGTGAAACAGCGACATCTGGTGGTCATTTTGGTCAATATAAATAAAATAAATACAGCGTCTTCTGCATTCACAATTGAGCAAATAGCAAGCCTTTAAGGGGAATACAGCCAGCGATGGGATCGGTGTAATACAGGGGTTAACTACGTCTGCCTTGTGTCACTGGGTTTAGAGGTTCTGGGATTTATTAACTGGGACATTGGACAGAATTGTATCTGTATTGTTCTGCATAATATGTTGATGCTAGGGATGCACCGAATCCACTATTTTGGATTCGGCCGAACCCCCGAATCCTTCGTGAAAGATTCAGCCGAATACCGAACCGAATCTGGATCTTAATTGCAAATTAGGGGTGGGAAGGGGAAAACATTTTTTACTTCCGTGTTTTGTGACAAAAAGTCACGCAATTCCCATATGCAAATTAGGATTTGGATTCGGTTCGGCCGGACAGAAGGATTTGGCCGAATCCAAATCCTGCTGAAAAAGGCCGAATCCTGGCCGAATCCTGGATTCCTAGTTGATGCTGTATATATATATATATATATATATATATATATAAATAAATATACAGTACAAGGAATGGGTTCCCAGGAGCCACAGGACAGAAAGATGAAACTTTTGCAATGCTGTGGGTTCCACCTCTATTGGGAGTGTGAAGTCCCTACTGGTTGATGGTGCAGCTCAAAACAGATCAGAAGACGATGGTTTTTGGCCCCTTTTGCCCCTCAACCTGCACCCCCCCTGGTTCCCCTTATCCGGGGCTTGTAATGTTCTGGGGTTGCAACAGATTCTTTCTCACTTCTTTCATTGTTTACAACCTTCCCTATTAACCAAACTAATATTATAATAAAGTAAAGAAGTGCAACATATTCTTCCGTTTCTGTTTGGATTGGAGAACAAGAAAGGCCGGATTTATTCAGTCCTGCAATTCCGATGGGAACTGAACTCCCAGAGACAATTTCTTGTGGGATCTCCATTCCCAGCCCTTTCCATGCACTCCCACCTCTGCAGTCAACGTCAATTATTTCCATTGCGTCCCCCTGTCCTGCAGGATCTTACTGGCTTTGCTTTGCTTCTGTATTGGCATCTCCCGACTACAGGCAATGACAATGTATATTGAGAATACAAGCAGGGACAATAATCGTTGCCACTTTATTGAAGACGAGTAAAGGGGATGCTAATTATACGTATAGAATACTTCCCCTTTAAAGCGGAACAGGATCCTTGCAGTGATTCACAATGTCGTGATTTCTGCCTGCGCCCCATTGACTGTGGAACACGCTAGAGTCCTGCGCGGGTCCATTTTTTGGAACCCGACCCGTACCCGCAACCTGCAATCCGCAACCCAGACCCGCATTCTTACCCGATTGGACCCGCTACCCGACCCACAAGTACCTTATCCACAACCCGGATCCGTGACCCGCTGACCATCAAGAATCAGGAACTGATGTCATTGTAAACCGGAAGTGATGTCATCGGAAGTAGGCGTGGTCAGAAAAAAGAAGTAAAAATCGCTATTGAGAAGACCTGCGCCCGACCCGCGACCTGCAAACCCACAGAACCGCGTCTATACCCACACCCGGAACTTCTACCTACAATCCACAGGGTACCGCAGGTTTTTGAGGGTAACCCATTCTAAACCCAACAGCACCCAACTGATGGCCTTGCACAACCCACATAGAGTCTACTATGATGATAAGGAAAGGTCAGTCAACATGTGACATAAAATCAGTTCTGTGACACCGGGTCACTTGTCCCAAATACTTGGTGATGAGCCGGAGACAGGAGGGCTGAATGTGCCACTATTCCCCATGTCGGCACAGTATGTTGTGGATTAACAAGAACTGCTTGGCATCACTCTCACCAAGCCCACCGAGGATCAGAACAAGTGCACAACTCCCCCGTCTCCTGGGCAGATGGTCACAGTTCATTGGAGAATTCTCTGTTCTGTTCCTAGAAATCTGAGAGAGAGAGAGAGAGACAGATCCAGACATACTGCGAATATAACAGAAAGAGACTGACACACACACTCACTGACATGCCCAAAGAGACAGATAATGTGAGTGACAGTATGAGAGAAGGGGAAGAGACTATCAGAGAATAGGAGAAGTGGTTTAAAATGGTACAGGGAGAGATAATGAGATGATTTAGCAGAATAAAAAAGAGAGAATGAAAGAGACAGACAATCTGGGAGAGACAAAGGCAGAGAATATGAGAGGATGAGGAGATGTGACTTCTAGGGGTCCCTTTCCTTGTCCTGGCACCCAATGCCACCCATTCACCCACTGCCTCTACCAACCTCTCCTACTCATCACTACTCTCACTGATGCCTGACACCAGCCCCCCAGCAAAGTGCATTTACATTTACATGTTGCCTAACACTAGTTCCGGCTATGGCCATTTGCACAGGTTTTTTAATCTAGTATTTTGTAAATGAGCCTCATACACCGAGGAAATGAGAAAGGGCAACACACAGTCATGGAGAAGCACAATGGGATAATTGCCTTATAACAGAGATTCCTAACCTATGGGTTGGGACTCAAAATTGGCTCAAGATTGGTGATGCAGAACCCCAAACTTAAATTGGGTCCTTTAAAAAAATGTTAAGAAACTGTAACAGAGTTTGGAAACTAGAAGAGATTAAGATGTGGAAGTGAAGACAAAGGGAAATAAAGGTATAAAGAGCAGGAGGGCGAGAAATAAAAAAGGTGACAAGCAAAAGTTTAAGGTTAGTCTTTATTGGAATCAAAATAACTAAACTGGTGAGTTCCTTGAACAAAGGGGTGATACGTATTTCAATTGGATCCGGAAGTCACTGGAAATTGAAGTGTTGGCAATCAAGGGACTTCCTCTTCTTTGTCACAGAATAGTAAATCGTCTGTGTATCCATCATGGGGAACTGGTGTGAAAGTGCTGCCATTTTGGGGAAATATCATCCTACACAATGCAAAGTTGAAATTGCAGCCGGCAAGTGGGCTACAAGTGATGCAGCATAATTGTGTCAGAAATACAAGAAACAACGCAACAAGAAACAAGAATAAGGCAACGCAACAAGAAACAAGATTAAGGCAACGCAACAAGAATAAGGTAACGCAACAAGAAACAAGAATAATGCAACACAACAAGAATAAGGCAACGCAACAAGAATAAGGCAACGCAACAAGATTAAGGCAATGCAACAAGATGAAGGCAGTGCAATACATGGAGAGCATTCAAGGGCAAACATAGAGTCCTGTGGGGCGGCTCGGTCTTCTTGCTTTTTTGATTCTGGGTTGGGGGGTGAGAGAATGAGGCTGTGTGTTGGGTTAGTAGGGGTTACAGTGAATTTGCAATTAATGTAGGTCCCTGATTGGGAAGCAGCATGCTCCTTCTCATTACACATAGCTTAGTTTCAAAAGGGGAGTAAGATGAATAACAATAAGACTTCACTCCACAAAACCTGGAGCGGTGCCATGGAGAGGGCATGATAAATGCACGGAGATTCTGGTGCAGAGAACAGAGGGAGAGATGGGGAGGGAGACAGGCTGGAATCTCACAAGAGCGGCATGTGAGGAAATGGGGGGCAGCCCATCTGAGGATAGAGTTGTGGAGCAAACATGAGCAATATATAACATAATATGGCTGTAGAAGGCAAATAATATAGGTCACATAGAAAGGGTGTTATAGATGTGAGATAGTGGGGCAACAGGAGATGGGAATTGGGCAGTGTAAGTTGGCATTGAGTATGAGGGACAGAAAGGGAGGATGAAGAAAGATGGGGCGGAAACAACTGGAGATGAGGAAGGAAATAGATAGGTGGGGTGTAGAGATAGGGACAGTTAAGTAGGCGAGGATGAGGAGCAATGGACAAGGTGACAGTACGTAACAGTACGTAGCCCTCTAACCCTCCTTGGTGCATGAATTGAGAAATAAAGGAGGTGTAGGTTAGTAATGGCGGTGATTGTTATGGAGTAAGATGGAGGATGAAGTTCAGATGATGCTGAAGATAAGGGAAATGAAAGAAAGTGAGGAGAGAGAACAAAGAGAAGGGGAAGGAGGTAGGTACAAGACTGATGGGAATACTGGGACTGGCATATGGTGGGAAACATTGGGATAAAGATTAGAGACCAGAAACATGAGAGAACATCAGAAAACGATACCTGAAATCATTGAATGGGATCAAGAGGGAGAAGAAGCTGAGGAACATTAGTGTCACTAGCTGAGGACAGAATCCCCCCAATGACACCATCCCATTCCCCCATAATTCCCAAAAAGTGTTACTATGTACCTACATCTAACGGTGTGAGGGCAGTAGGGGTCCTGGGGGCTGGGGACAGTATACTCTCAGCTCTACCTTGATATAGAGACAATACAAAAGGATGATAAACCAATATTGCTATAGAAAAAGCCAGGTGGGTATTTTATTGCTGCTCCCCTCTCAGGGTCACCCCACTCTTCCCTTTGCACCCTCTAGGGTAAAGGGGAGGGGGTTGTTGGGGTGGTCTCAGCCTGTGCTGAACTCCATTTGCACACACTTTTCCAGTCCGCTTCACAACATCTGACAGCTCCAAACTTCTCATTTTCGGAGTAATCACTCCGCTGCACTAATTGCACATGCAAATATGCAAATTTGTATTAATTAATTACTATACTAATTAGTTCTGTGGTATTTGCGAGTAATAAATCACTGCTCGCTGGCTGTGTTGCTGGAGCAGACCCGGCCCATTTACACTCCGCATAAAAATTTAATAGTTGCTCTGGATGTTGTGGGACATGAAAGGCCGTCCGGGTAACCCCTTCACCGCCAAAGGCCCAGCTGCTAACTCTGGAGAGGGCTCCAACTGGGGATCGGTGGTGAAGGTGTTAAGCCAGAGTTGGCAAAGGTCCCTAAAAAGTAAGGGGGAGGCAAGCAAATGAATGCAGCCCCCTCCTGTAGCCAGAGAGAAAGAGGTGGAGGGGGAAGAAGAAGAAGAAAAAGAGGGACAGAGTGGGGAAATGAAGAAGGGAATAAGGACGAAGAGAGGTGACACATGCCAAGTGCAAGTCTAGTATTACAGTATTCTGCATTTAGACTTATATACATTGATTTTCAGTAAATATAGAAGATAACCAACCTGTGTGTGGAGAACATAATGCCCCTTTCCCACCTCACATCCTCTTTCCTTCTTCTGCAAGTTTTCTCCTGGTGGTCCCATGTCCAAGTGAGACCCAGCCAAGGAGAAACCCCATCATCCCATGTCCATTATGGGCCTATATGGAAAACCTATACCATGTGGTACTAGCTATTACTGATGTGAGTGTGAGCCCAAGGTGTCAGGCTCTCTGGTGGGCCCTTGAAGACCCAGTCAAATGGAATCTCAGATCACAAGGACATATCAAGACAAAGGCCAGTACTTATGTTCTTCTCAGCTGATTGATATCTGAATAACTACGATCCAATATCGATCAGAAGAGGTGGTTGTTTTGACCTCTACAGAGGCTGGTGGTGAGCAAGTCCTGACTAGAGAGGCAAATGTAGGTGTGGACTTATCTCACATAAGTAAGAGCTAACAATATACTGCAGAGTGAACTTGGTGATCCACTGCTGGGAGGTTGGGCAGTAAAGACCCAATGGCATGCCTGGAAGGGCCATAATGACAAGGAAGATGGAACCTATATAGCTTTGTTACTCTATATACTGTTGTTTCCAAGAACAATGTGTCCCAATACAGCTGAACAACAGCCCTAATAGACCTCTGGCAGTTAGAGAACCAGTCTTGAAGACCGGACTTACTCTTCCTTATCAGAGAGGGACTGAGGTCCTGGATTCTGCTGGTCTGGCCCCATAGTAAGATTAGGAGTTTACTGTGGTAGAAGAGATACCAACTATGGAGGAATGTTTGGTCTTCCTGATCTTTCTGCCAAGAGAATATTGAACTAAAGTTGGTGTGTTTTGGATGTGTTGTAGCAGAGGGCAGAGGTTTTTTGACTTTTTAAGTTCAGATCCACCTTTGTGTTCTACTACATTTAATCATAGTCCATAAGAAGGTCACAACTATATGAAAGCTTCATAAAGTTCAGCCACTTTACTTAGGTTTCAGGAGTATCCAAGACAATGCATTAAAATTACATTTTTGTAAAATGTATTTATTAGCTATGAGGCTTTCCTTGACCATCCAATGCAGAATGCCAGGGGCCTACCAGAAAACCTTAGAACATGGGCCCTATCTTCAAAGTATTTGTCCTACTGCCCTCATCATCCTCCTACTTGCCTTTGATAAAATACTGTAATCTATCCTTCCACCTATTTCTATTCTTTGTTTTCATATAGAAATAGGAAATGGCCACGAAATATGGGTTGGAACAAGAGGGAACTCTTAGGGTATATCAATGAGATTCAAGATATGACCAAAACCTTCAGCCTAGGCTTTTAGGTGTATCTAGCAGAGCAACTATCCATTCTCCCCAAATTATAACCTAAATGACCCGTAGGGCAAGCCTCACTGCCATTGCTACAAGCTCCCTCCAAGGGGGCCAAAGGCAAGGTTTGGGAACCACTGGTCTAGGGCAACATTGGTCAAGTTCTGCTTTCCATAATCCTATTCTGTTGGTTGCCTCTTACATACAGGTTGCAGCCTTTATGGAGCAAATTCTTCTTCTTCTTGAATATTGCAGCTGGCAATTTGGTGTTCTTATTTATATGCTCTGTGTGGCATGGGCTCCAGAAATTGTGGTATTAGGGTGTCATGGCTCCCAGTCAATTTACCCCGGATTCCATTTTGAATAGACCTCCCCTAGTAATGCTGTCCAGGGTGCAGGGTGCTGTGGCATGACCGGTTACTTGCATCATTCCTCAAACTGCCTCACTGACTCACTGATAAGTTGCTGCCAGCTGGATTCCCAAGCTGCCATGTGCTCTTGGGTATGACACCGTGGAATGCAACTAATCATCGTGTGGGCGATTTTCCCACTATGATTAAACGCCATGGTAAATTCTCCCATCTGATGCTATGCCTAATGGTCGCACTACAATGTTAATGATAGCATCTAACTGGTTTCAGAATTATAGGGGGATCTGTAGGGGGAACCAAACTGCCCTTTATCACATGGAAGGTCATGTGCCATTACCAGCAAGGGTTAATGTATTTGTAGATACACGCAGAAGGGAAGGGTGACTTTGGCAGCGCTATTAATAGCCAGTAGTCATTAATTATACAATTATAAATGACAGTTCATCTACAGTACCTCTGGTGAGACTAGGTTTCCATGCACCCTCTTATTCTCCTATGGATATGCAGGTTTTTATCTTTTGTGTTTTATTTTATGTTTGTACACTTTCCAGTATGTCTCAGCCACCACTTACTGTACCAAACTCTCCAATGTGCAGCCAAAACCAAAACTTGTTGCTTATTTGGACCTTTGTTTTGAGGGACTACAGATCTGCACAGGATATCTGCTGTTGGCTATCTCATACCACCATTTTGAGGGTCTGTGCATCTACACAGGATCCTTGCAGTTGGTTATTCATGATCTCTGTCTGGTTAAAATGTACATATGGACAGATCTCTGCAGTTGGTTACCCCAGACCACCATCCTAAAATCTGCACACCTCCACAGGATCTCTGCAGCTGGCAATCCAAGACCACCATTCTGAAGATCTGCTACCGACACTGGATTTGTGCAGTTGGTTATCCAAGACCACCATTCTGAGAATCTACTACCTACACTGGACTTATGCAGTTGGTTATCCAAGACCACCATCCATCCTGAGGATCTACTACCTATATTGGATTTGTGCAGTTGGTTATCCAAGACCACCATTCTGAGAATCTACTACCTACACTGGACTTATGCAGTTGGTTATCCAAGACCACCATCCATCCTGAGGATCTACTACCTATATTGGATTTGTGCAGTTGGTTATCCAAGACCACCATTCTGAAGATCTTCTACCTACATTGGACTTGTGCAGTTGGTTATCCAAGACCACCATCCTGAGGATCTGCTACCTACATTGGACTTGTGCAGTTGGTTATCCAAGACCACCATCCTGAGGATCTGCTACCTACACGGGATCTTTGCAGTTGTTTATCCAAGACCACCATCCTGAGAATCTACTACCTACATTGGATCTGTGCAGTTGGTTATCCAAGATCACCATCCTAAGGATCTGCTACCTACATTGGACTTGTGCAGTTGGTTATCCAAGACCACCATCCTAAGGATATACTACCTACATTGAAATCGTGCAGTTGGTTATCCAAGACCACCATTCTGAGCATCTACTACCGACATTGAACTTGTGCAGTCGGTTATCCACGACTATCATCCTGAGGATCTGCTACATACACGGGATCTTTGCAGTTGTTTATCCAAGACCACCATCCTGAGAATCTACTACCGACATTGGATCTGTGCAGTTGGTTGTCCAAGATCACCATCCTAAGGATCTACTACCTACATTGAAATTTTGCAGTTGGTTATCCAAGACCACAACCCTGAGGATCTGCTACCTACATTTTACTTGTGCAGTTGGTTATCCAAGACCACCATTCTGAAGATCTACTACCTACACTGGTTGTGTGCAGTTGGTTATCCAAGACCACCATCCTGAGGATCTGCTACCTACATTGGACTTGTGCAGTTGGTTATCCAAGACCACCATCCTGAGGATCTACTACCTACATTGGATCTGTGCAGTTGGTTATCCAAGACCACATTCTGAAGATCTACTGTCTACATTGGATCTGTGAAGTTGGTTAGGTTATCCAAGACCACCATCCTGAGGATCTACTACATACATTGGATCTTTGCAGTTGGTTATCCAAGAACACCATGCTGGGGATCTGTGCACCTACAAAGGTTTTTAAAAGTGGGACAGGAGAGACTAAAATAAATCCACCTCCTCCATAATTAATGTAGCCATGCTGGGTGTCAGTTCAATATGTTCCTGTTATGTGGGTATGTGCTCCAGGGCTGCTTATAAACAATTTCAGCCTTCAGCAAGCATCTACATTATCTGCAGATCATACAGGGACTTGCTTTTATATATCATCAGTTATTAAAAGAGGCTGACTCTAAAGTCATCAGTGAGGTGCAATTGAGATGCTTTACTCTCCCCTACATGAAAGCGGGGAACAATCCCTGCCCCACCCCCTTGCAGAGTTCCACTGCACCAGCAGCATTTCAGATGGTCCTTTTTAAAGGAAGGGTGTAAGTGGGAAGGTAAAAAAACGACTCCTTGATAAGATTTACAGGCATGAGCCTGGCACGTGAAATTAGACTCCCCCCCCCTTTTCTAATGGATAATCTTTGTGCTTTATTTATCCGCCGAGGGATTTTAATCAATTCTCTCCCCCAATAAAAGGTCCTAATAAAACACTGCCGGTCCAGAAGCCGACGTGGCCTTCCCCAGATCAATCTGTTCTTTCCCGGGTCCCCAGCTTAGATCCACACCAGTCTCAGCAGCTGTTAGCTATTTATTAACCAGTCATGCTTAAATTGCTTTATAAATTAACAGATGTTTTAACTTTATTCTTTCTTCAGGGAGCCCGAGCCGCAAACTGCCCACAAATTGTATCTCTGGCACTGCTGGGGTCGGCAGGGGTGAGAGGTAAAGATTTGCTCAATTCCTTTTGCCCCTTTTATCTCAAACCTACCCTCACCCCCCGCCTGGCACATCATTGGAATTGCCCCTGGCTCAAAAAGGGAAACTTAGATTAAGGTCGGACCATGGGGATGTAATAACAGGGGGGGATTATAAATGGCACGAATAGAAGTCAGATGAGCAGGAATAAAAGTACAGAATGAGGCCCATTTTTTGAAACTGATTTCCTTTTTCTGTGTAATAATAAAACAGTCGCTTGTACTTGATCCCAACTAAGATATAATTAATCCTTATTGGAGGCAAAACCAGCCTATTGGCTTTATTTCATGTTTATATGATTTTCTAGTAGACTTAAGGTATGAAGATCCAAATTACAGAAAGATCCGTTATCCAGAAAACCCCAGGTCCCGAGCATTCTGGATAACAGGTCCCATACCTGTACTTGATCCCAACTAAGATATAATTAATCCTTATTGGAGGCAAAACCAGCCTATTGCTGGATAACAGGTTCCATGCCCTGTATTATTTAGGGATGCACCAAATCCAGGATTCAGTTCAGGATTCGGCCTTTTTCACCAGGATTCGGATTCGGCCGAATACTTCTGCCCGGCCAAACCAAATCCTTATTTGCATATGCAAATTAGGGATGGAGAGGGAAATCAGGTGACTTTTTGTCACAAAACAAGGAATTAACAGATGTTTCCCCTTCCCACCCTAATTTGCATATGCAAATTAGGATTCACATTTGGTTGGGAATCTTTCGTGCAGGATTCGGCCGAATCCAAAATAGTAGGTTTGTTGCATCCCTAGTATTATTACAGTAATTATAATATAAATGCCCTTTATAACTGAAAAGCAACTTATATAGCTAAAAAAAAACATTTCAGTACATCATTTATATAGAAAATATTCAGTAAATGTAAGTGGCAGCACTTTTAATCTCATTTCTTCTGCTGAAACATCATTTGAATTGTGGGAGAATGGACACTGCAGGGATTATATTTGCAGGCGATGCTGCAGACCGCACTGCTAACAGAAACCGGTGGCCTGGAAATCTTACAGGGAGCAGCCAGTAACACGTTCCCCCTTTTTTTAGAATACAGCTACTTTTGCTGGGTCTTGGTGGTGCTTATGAAGGGGTTCTTCAGAGCGGCTGGTCGCCCCAGAGATAGAGATATGGCTCCTACTTTGGATTTCTTTAACGCTAAGCTCTGTGCTGTAGCTATTTCCAATTCCAAATAAATTCAGATTCATTTCAAACTGGGAACCATTTTTACCAAAGTGATTTAACTTACGTGATGTGTTCCTGGAGGGTCCTTTGTGCCATGAATGTTTGCTTATTACCTAACAATACAGGAGGTGATCATTTGGGGTGATCCATAACACTATTCTCTGAGCCTATTCAGTCTTGCTGTGTTCAGCCCATAACACACATTACAACAGTTGCCAGTGACTATGTCCAGTTTCCAGAGCTGGCACCGAGCACAATGCCTGGCAAGGTCTGTGGTGCCACCATCAAGCAACACATCCCACCAGGCTGCTTGGTGCCAGGCCATTGATATGATGCCCGCCGCTCAACAAGCAATGGCAGCAACACAACGTACAGTCATCAACTGCCATCTGCTGGCGTATCATGGAAGGGCAGGGTAAGCAATCGAATTTATTCATTTTAGCCTTCTAAAAATCTGATGGGCCAATTGAGTCCAACCAATCCCAAAAGCTACCAGCAAACTGAATACTTGAACGAAGCCTCAACAACAACCAGTGTTGGACTGGGACACCAGGGGCCCACCCAAATACCTTAGACCAGGGGCCCACCAAAAAACCTTAGACCAGGGGCAAACTCTCTGTACTATTATTCTTCCTCTCCTCACTCAACCTCCAGTCTCCTTGTCTCTTTTGTTCACATACCATAATCTATTATTCCATCTATTTAGCCTCTTTGTTCTCATAGAATGGCCATGAAATAGGCCAACATTGAGCAGCATGAGGGTCCCCTGACACCTGGGCCCACCCCGGTGGGCCAGTCCGACACTGACAACAACTGTCTCTCTCTCTCTGAACCCCCAAACCTTGTTCTGGTCCAGATGCTTCCCCCCATCCAATAGACAGAAATCATTTGGTGAAAGTGGAAGATCCTCATCATTGGGGAAGACAAGGCTGAACTTTGGGGTTGGTTGACTAAACAGACACAAGGGTTCAAGAACGTGATATCTGATGTGGCAGGGAGGAGTGAAGGCATTTGGTCTTGTGTTTAGGGAATCATCCTGATTTTTGGGGCCTGTGCTAGTAATGTTGCTCAAAGAGCTGTTCCTTCTCTAGATGCCAAGACCAGGGAGCCGAATATAACAGTGGAGGGCCCAGTTCTATGTTTTCTGCACCCTTGAAATGTAGTCTTGGCACCCAAAATGCAGGTCACCCTTCCTTCTGATACAACTCCCCCCTAGTGCGTGTAAATGTGATGGGAACCTTAGATTGTAAGCTCCTCTGGATAAGGGAACGATATATAACAGATAATATCATTGATAAAATAACTTTATAAATAGCACCGTTCTTCTCCAGTCTCCATCGCAGTATTACAGTTTCAGGTCAGGCCTCAGGAGTGGGTAAAAAGGGGTTAATGGGATTAGGAGAGAAAGGGCCCATTGTATGGCGGAGGCATCTCTATACATAAAGGACAACACAAAAGCAGTTACTGTACTGAGACACGAGAAGAGGCCCAGCTTGTTTGTAGCCTCACATTTATTTTATATTAACTGCACAAACACACGCAGATGATTCAGGAGCAAAACGCAGGGATTGACACCACTGCGGGGGGGGGGAATCGATTTTTCGAGTTCTGCCGTGGGGTCACTATTCAGGGGGACTGAGCGTGGGCTGATTGTGTGTATTTAGGGATTGTGCAAGTTTTGGGGATTGGTGCTGCCCATGTTTATAAGAGAAAACATTCATAATGACCCAAACTTCTTTTTTTTTTCCTACATTAATCATCATTTCCCTGTAGGACACAGGTCCCTTTACTCAATGGATTCTAAACAAACAGGGGGTTCAGGTCCCCCCCCAGGAGAACTCCGTTCAAGGAATTGCTCATCATCCCTGTTTATTTGTCAGTCCCCACCCATTAGTGTCGCTCACCCACTGGAACACTGTGCCCTGAACATTCGAATGCGACTACTTTTACTGGAACTGACCCGAAACAAAAGGCCTCTGTTTCCCCAGACTCCTGGTTTATGTCAGTCTGTCCAGCACCTCAGCTCTGTCTGCAACAACTCCCTGCCCCCTCCCCCTCCCATCAATCCAGGGTTTCTTGTGCCACTGGGAATAGTGCTTTTTTGTTAATAAATAGAAATATTAGTGTTATTGTTGTGTCTGGGAGCTTTGTATAGGCTTTCTAGTCACATAGTAGGAGCTCCTGTGTGATACAACATGAAGAACACAGTATATATATATATTTGGGTGTAGGGGCCATTTAGGACTGCGTATGTTACATAGGTGGGTAGGGTTAGATTTAGTGGGTCAGGACAGTGCCACGCTGAGGGAGTTCTTTCCACAGGGCAGTTCATGTGAGACGATTACTCAGCCCATAACATTAGTGACTAGTGAATGGAACTCCTGCAACAGAACATTTTGGACGATTCCATTTATTGGAACAGAACAGTCCAATTTCCACTATAAAACCAGCAGAGAACACAAAGAACCCTGGGCAGAGACAGGGCAGGACCCAAGCGGGGGCAGTAACAATGGCCCCCAATGGCACCCAATGCCACCCCGTGCCAACCCACTCATGGAATGGAACTTATCACAACCTTCTTTTCCACATCTGTCAGGCGCCTCTTTGCCCAACATTCCAGAAAAGAACACAATGAACCAATCAGGGTGTGGGGAGGGGCTTTATGATCCCCCTAAATCTGGCACATACAACAAAGAGAACCCCAACTGGAAAGTATCACCCCCACAATTTGATATGAATCTTTTTCTACAAGAGTGTTTTGTTGGAAAAGGTGAACACAAGAGATGTCTATTCATTTTTCCATCCAAAGTTTATTACTATGGAGTGTGTGGATCCAACAACAAGTAGGATTTTCATACTGGAAATGGGTTTTTTATTATTAGCGCCTACAGGGCAAAGGCTCCTCTGTCTCTTTGGTTTTCTGGGAAAAACCTCTGGAATGGAAAGAAAAGAAAGAAATAAGTTTGGGTGGAGGGAAGGAAAGATGGAAGGAATGAAAAGGAACAATGGAGGGAAGAAAAAGAAAGAGAAACAACAAAGGAAGAAAAAGAAAGGAAGGTATGAGGGAAGGAAAAGAAAGAAAGAAAGAAAGAAAGAAAGAAAGAAAGAAAGAAAGAAAGAAAGAAAGAAAGAAAGAAAGAAAGAAAGAAAGAAAAGAGAACAACGGATTGAAGAATAAGAAAGGAGAGAAGGAAGGAAAAGAAAGAAAGAAAGAAAGAAAGAAAGAAAGAAAGAAAGAAAGAAAGAAAGAAAGAAAGAAAGAAAGAAAGAAAGAAAGAAAAGAGAACAACGGATTGAAGAATAAGAAAGGAGAGAAGGAAGGAAAAGAAAGAAGGATGGAAGGAAGGAAGGAAAGATGGAAGGAATGAAAAGGAACTAGGTAGGGAAGGAAAAAAAAAAAAAGAAAGGAAGAAAGAAAGAAAGAAAGAAAGAACAGAGAGAATAGTGTTATGTACTTGTATGTAACATTACAGCTCTGCTCTGCTGTTGTTCAAGGCAACTATTGTATTATATTTGGGGAGATATTGCAAATAATACAATAAAAGCAAAAAGTTCTGTTTTTTTATCATTCAGCCCATTATTACAAAGTGAGTTCCTTTTACATTTGGCCAGACAAGGAAATCATTGGTTTCATAACAATCCCTTATAAATGAATTGTCTCTGTTCTGAATGGGCTGAGATTGTTATTATTATTATTATTATTATTATTATAACAAGAGGACTGGGCAGTCTATAGACATTGTGCCAGTCTCACACAGGTGATACTTATGGTCCATGGGAAGGGGGGGGTATGAACGGTGTTACCATAGAAACAGGGGAGTATAGAGGGGCTCTGACCATACTGGGGCTCTATTGTCAACTGATGTGAGCCCCCAACATAAAATTCATGTACAACTGCTCCTATTAATCTTTTGTTCTAGTTCTTAAGATATTAGCAGTTTAAATCAACAGCTCCACCTGCTGCTCTTTCTGGC
The DNA here is from genome assembly GCF_017654675.1 of Xenopus laevis. Taxonomy (NCBI): domain Eukaryota; kingdom Metazoa; phylum Chordata; class Amphibia; order Anura; family Pipidae; genus Xenopus; species Xenopus laevis. Next base: position 2,298,183 of record NC_054387.1, on the reverse strand, counting down.
CCACTGGGTCCCTCTGATGTTTCTCTGGGCAGGTCTAATCACAGCAACATTACAACTCTCATTAAATTAATTTTCAGCCGACGGTAACAGTCCAACCAAGGGAGCAGCAGGGGGCGATGTTGTATAAAATTCATTATACTTCTGCAAAAACTGCTAGTATCATAAAAACTAGACAAAATAAAGGATCTCTCAGGTGAAGTTTTAAGAATCTGTGAGAGTTCAGAGGAGGGTGGAGCTTTTGTTTGTTTTGTGCTCTATAGTCACGGCTTAGAGTCGCTCATGGGGTCCAGTGAAATTATTGATCATGGTGCAACTATAATAATACTGCCTTCCACCAGCAGATGGCACTGTTCCCTTTACAGTTTAGTGGGGGGCTTCTACAGATACTCTCTATTGATTATATGAAATGGAGTATCTTCTCCCCACAGTGGAAACTGGGGGTCACTCGCCAGAGGAAGCAGATCCAGGCACCCCTGCACCCGTGGGACCTGTAGCACTACTGGGTATGTATTTAGCCCTAATTCTCAGGTTCCATGGTGACCCAAGTGGCCCAGTTTGAGACTGATCAAGATTCTGGTAGGAGGTACTGCAGTCAGGGGCCCCATGGCAGAGGGGGACCCCAAGATCTATGGTTGCAAAAGGGACAGGGGTTTTGGGGTAGTGAGGCCTGGCCAGGGCAGATGAGGGGCATGATGGAGCATGAAGGGGTATTTATTATAGAGACTCAATCTCTTGACCAATCTGACTTTAAAGGGACAGGGACACCCCTTTTATTAGCATTAGTGCAATGAATTGGGCTTCTGCTGAACATCTTTTTTTTATTTTGCCCATTTTTTAAAAAAAGTTCTATTGGTTTCAGTTTGACTTTGCTCTTTGGGAAGGGGAAGTAGAATGTGACTTCAGTTTCATTTTTCAAATTCTGCCCCTTCAAGAGCAAGAAATAGCAAAAACCCTCGATATTTCCCAATTAAAAGAATTAGGGAATCTGGGTGTTCAGCACAAGCCCTATTCATTGCCCCAACGTTGGACATGGGGGTAAATTGTCCCTTTAATCTCGTCTAAAAGACTCAATGGCAAATTCCAGTTTCCCTTCTGGTCGGTCCCTTCTCCAACTTCTCTCTGTGGTTCTTAAGGAAGGGGAGGAATTTTATATTTTCTCTTATTTATTGAGAGAGATTTTACTGTAAGAGGAAGACGCTTGGTGGTGAATGGGCCCTGGGTGGGTGGAGCTATTGCCCCGTCCGTGCCAGGATTGGTTAGGAATGGAAATGGGAGGTTCTCTAGTCCCCTATTAGGTATACTAGGAATTATCCTTATAAGGTTGTTTGGCCTCTTTGGAACCACTTAGTGTTGGGCAGGTGCTGAGAGCCCAAGGGGGAGCCCACCAGGTACCCCACAAGGGGAGGATACAAGCTCTGACGACTTTATATAAGGGTTGGGCCCTTTTGGGGTAGGGAATGTTTTTTTGTCTAGAAAAGTGGTAACCTTAGGCCGTGATTCAACTACAACTCCCAGCCGCCCCTAACAGGAAACAGGGAGTTGCAGTTCAGCAGCTGGTGATCTGGATGTAGAAATTGTGGTAGAAAGAATAACCAACACCATATTCCAGATAAAGAGATACATCTATGGGGGGCAGTCACCCCTTGCTTGCACCCCCTTACACATAGTTTTTATAAATGACAAATATTGGGACTGAGGATCTAATTCAGCCTGGAAACCCCCCCCCAGTCCCTACAGTTCCCACTCACACTCACTTGTACAATTAGACACAACGAGTAACAGAGCAATATACAATACTCACACTCACTTGTACAATTAGACACAATGAGTAACAGAGCAATATACAATACTCACACTCACACTCACTTGTACAATTAGACACAATGAGTAACACAGAGCAATATACAATACTCACACTCACACTCACTTGTACAATTAGACACAACGAGTAACAGAGCAATATACAATACTCACACTCACACTCACTTGTACAATTAGACACAATGAGTAACAGGGCAATATACAATACTCACACTCACTTGTACAATTAGACACAATGAGTAACACAGAGCAATATACAATACTCACACTCACAATTGTACAATTAGACACAATGAGTAACAGAGCAATATACAATACTCACACTCACACTCACTTGTACAATTAGACACAACGAGTAACAGAGCAATATACAATACTCACACTCACACTCACTTGTACAATTAGACACAACGAGTAACAGAGCAATATACAATACTCACACTCACAATTGTACAATTAGACACAATGAGTAACAGAGCAATATACAACACTCACACTTACACTCACTTGTACAATTAGACACAACGAGTAACAGAGCAATATGCAATACTCACACTCACACTCACTTGTACAATTAGACACAATGAGTAACAGAGCAATATACAATACTCACACTCACTTGTACAATTAGACACAATGAGTAACAGGGCAATATACAATACTCACACTCACTTGTACAATTAGACACAATGAGTAACAGAGCAATATACAACACTCACACTTACACTCACTTGTACAATTAGACACAACGAGTAACAGAGCAATATACAATACTCACACTCACACTCACTTGTACAATTAGACACAATGAGTAACAGAGCAATATACAATACTCACACTCACTTGTACAATTAGACACAACGAGTAACAGAGCAATATACAATACTCACACTCACACTCACTTGTACAATTAGACACAATGAGTAACACAGAGCAATATACAATACTCACACTCATTGTACAATTAGACACAATGAGTAACACAGAGCAATATACAATACTCACACTCATACTCACACTTGCCTGTTCTCAGGGAGCAGTAAGACTTATTGAATGGCCTCCCTCCAGTCCATGTGTTAACCCTCGGGTGGATCACAGGCCCATGAGCCAATGAATAATTCCAACGTCTCCCTCCCTTCTGGGCAGCAGCTCATTAACACTTCCACCCCCTGCCTGGGGTATTTAATAATTCAGACTCAATTTCCAAAGAGACAGTGGGGGTGCCCCAACCTTTCCCTCATCACTGATCACTTCTGCCTAATTCTACACTTTATTTGCACCCAGCCCCATATACACTGTGTATAATATATATATATATAATCTGTATATAGAATAGAATATGTGAATGACGTGTAGATGGGGATTGTGTGGGTGTTTAAGGGATAAGGGATAAGCCTTCCGTGCATCTCACCTTCATTCACTCGTGCAAAGCACTTTATGTCCTCACTCACTCCAACTTTATTTGGGTAAATACACAGGAGGGACCCATTGTTTGCCAAACTCACAGGGTTGTGGCACCCACACTGCAATGGGAACAGCTCACTGGGGAAATTAAAGGGGCAGAAGCACAGAAATGTGTGCTAGTAAATAGTGCTTGTTGCACACTCATATTCACACACTTATGTGCACACAGGGACATTTATATATATATATATATCCAGTATATGCTGTCCCTGCAACTCCCTGCTTTCCACCAATAGGCAAAGGTTGTGATGAGGATGCAGGGAGTTGTAGTCCATCGCAGGCTGGAAGGTTAGATATTCTATAAGTGACCTAAATAACTCAGTGTTACTTGCAGAAAAAAATCCAAATGGTAAATAAACAAGAAGCAGAGGAAAGAAAATAAATCTCATAGGAGGAGGGGTGAGCCATGTGCACTGGCAGTTACCCCCCGGCAGGTTAAGAAGTGAGTTAATGAGGGGAGGGAGGCTGATATATAAGCAGTCTTTACACAGAGGGAAAGGGGAGGAGAAGAGGGTGAGGACAAGGTATGAAAGAAGAGGATAGAGAGAAGAAGAGTAAGAGGGGAGGACAGAGGAACGAGGGAGAGAAGCAGAGGGAGAAGAGGCAGAGCAAGTTGGGGGGCACAGAAGTGCCAGTCGAGGGGCTGAATAAACAAAACAAGACAGAGAACGAGAGGAGAGAAGCAACAGGCAGTGCCGGAGGGAGATTAGACGTGAGCGGAGAGAAGAGACAAACACACAGGAGGGGAGAAGTTGCAGAGTAGGAAGAAGAAGAAGGAGGAGGAAAGAGTTTGTACAAGGGATGTGACCTGGTCTCTGACAAGAAAACCCCCAACAATGGAACCCAAAGGAAGGAAGAAGATCCAGTTCTCTGTGGCGACAACCCCTACCCAGCTGGACCCTCGGGCAGTAGAAATGGTGAGTAATGTGGTGCTGCCATGCTGCTTGTCTTGCACCTATACCAGAGCTAGGCTCCCTCAATCGGTCTTTTCAGCGCTATTCTATATCTTTCCTATTAATTAGGGGCAATACCAATAAGTTATAGGAAGAGGCACATTAGTGCAAAGTGAAATGAGTGAAGAGGGGGTTATGTAATGAACTGAAGGGTTGCTGCTGTCTTCTCCTATTCTACTGGGGAGTCATGCGGGTACAGTGCAGCTGAGCATTAATTACTGTTATTGTGCTGTACCCCTGATTGGAGGAGAGAGGAGCCAGACATCATTTTATGGTAAGTGCTGGCTGTATTGTAGTGGCAGAGATTATTATAGGATTTACTTCACCTTTAAATGCGAAATAAAGAGGGAGACAAAAAAACTGAGTTTCCCCAGTCTAAGGGTAATTTCTTATTTACTGTAAATCATGTAATGTAAATTGAACCCTAAAAATTCCTGAATCCTATTCCCTGGAATTGCAACCAATGAAAACCCAGGAATCATGATGGATCCCGACACCCCATTGAGAGCAGCAGCTGCAGACTGGACTGGGGCAGACGTTGCTCCTGGGGGTCATTTATTAAAGGGGTGCAAGGTGCTAAAAACAGGCACTATGTTTGCCCACAATGCAACTTGCCTGGCATCATCAGGCAGAACTCTTGGTACATTGACAGATCCATAGAAGGGGCACTGAGGGGCTCATCTTGGACCGCCCTTGAACGCCTTGGAATGACCCACAAGGAAAGAGCATGTCTGGGGGTCACTCTCTGATTCCTAAATCCCCAGCAGTTCTCTCTAGTGATAAACTCAACTACAACTAAGGGCAATGGAACATTAGGGGCACATTACAGCCCCTTATTCACTGCTGGTTTGGGGTTTCTCAGGCCAAAAACAGACATTAAAGAGCTTTCAGGCCCAGGATTACACTTATTACCACTTTCACTCAGTCCCTATTAAAGTCAATCAGTATTGGCCATTTTGGGCACTTTAGAGATAAATATTAAGTTGGACAATATAGTCCTCACCACTGATACTCAAACACTCTCTGTTTCACTCTGGCATTGATACAAATGTGTCCCAATCCGTGATATGTATCAATGTGTTTGTGTGTTTGTGTCCAATAAATAGGAACATTTGTGTCTACAAAGGCTTGGGGCAACCTTGTGCTGTAATGACCTCCATTAAAGGAGAACAAAAGGATGGGGGTGCCAATGTATTGGGCACAACAGTGAATCTAGTCTCTTACTTCCTACCTTGGCCCATTGCTCCTCTTCCTAAAACAAATGCACCGGCCCAGGGTAACTTTCTGTTTTTTCCTGGTGCCCCAAGCACCTCCTGGGCTCACAAGCACAATACGTCTTCACCAATATCTGTGCTGTGTATGGACCCCAATTTAATAGGTGCAGGGGGTGCCCAGTGCAAGAGGTGTGTCGCCCAGGGTAGGAAGTGCCTGACAACTAGGCGCCCCCCAATGATACTAAGGTACAAGCCATGTATTAGTAAACTGTGTGTAATAGACATTGTGCCATGACTTGGCTTCTCCATTACCCTAATTGGCACTACCGTATGTATAAAGCAGAACAGGAAGAATGGAGGATGAGCAGATAATGATCCAATCCAACCCATAGATTGTTTCCCTTATAGGCACTAGCACATGGGGCAATGGCAAGCATGTTGCTGGACTGGCAACACATTGGAATTATCCATACATAGACCTTCATGGCAATTGCTTTGACCCTGTTTTCAGGCAGGTGATTATCCCTCATAATTGTCTGACCCTCACAGGCATCCATAGGGTCCATGAAATTAACATTGAGGGCAATGGTCTGACAGTTTGGGTTTTTGCTACTGCCCACAGAGTGGACTAGTTGACATCTCTGGATATTCAAAATAGTTGGAAGAACAAGGATTTTCTGAGCCTTACTGTATCAACCTGTGCAAAATGGGGCTTTGGGTGCTCCTCAACCATTTGCAAAGTGGAGTAGAAAGTCTATAAAGTACAGAGACCATGTTTGAAACACAGTTGTGTTTATACAGAAGTATAATGACTAGGCTGGACCCCCGTTCATATGCCACATCCATTCGGGTGCTCTCCCTTTAAGTCAAATAGTGTATGAGTTCACCATCAGTAGAGGTCCTCCATACATCTCAACCTCTAGCTACTGCTGGTTCTGCTCTCATAATAAACGAGGAATGTAAATGTGGTTGTAGTGAGGGGCAGGGGTGGCCTTTGCTATGACCCTGTTGAATAATATCCCGGGGGGATCCCGGAGCTCTTGCTGCTCATGTAAAATGGGGAGAAGAAGCAGACGGTGGAGGTGAAAGAGGAGAGACGAGGGAAACTCAGGCGCTCATGAAGTAGAGGAGGAGAGAGCTGGGGAGAGACAAGAAAATCTCTGTTTGGTTTTCCTTTCTCGTGTGTAATCTCATTAACAGATTCCTGAGGCTGTAGACGCCTGCGGGCAGCACGATGTTTAACTGTCAGTTGCCTGGATTATGTTCATGGGACACCTGGGTGGCAGTCAAGATGGCCGGATATAAGTTGGGCAGGTCCTCTCATACATGGAGCATAAAGATGTCAACTCCAGCTTTTTTTTTACCCCATTCAAAACCATATTACTAGTAAGAGCCACTTCTCAACCCACCATTAGGCTCACAGTGTCACGCAACCATCCCCTCCCCCGTACACGCCTTGTTTCATGTTCAAGAGATGGATTCTGGGACTTGAAGTGCCTCTGCTTTCCATAGGTGGGGCTGTATGATTCTGTGAGCCTAATGAGGGCGGAGTTGGAAATGGCAACAAAAGTGGGGGTGGGGTTTATATGTTCCCTTTAATGGAGGCGAGTACTGTGTAATTGATATATTTTACCCCAGATTTCTGCACAGATGCCCTGTAGGCCTGGATGTCCCTGAGTGGTGCTTAATGTGGCCAATTGAAATAATAATTGGTACTTAGTGTTGCCTCTTGGGATAAGAAATAATGTAACCCCCTACTTTTAGATGTAAGGATATTAGCAGTCAATCTTCATGATCTACACCTGGAACTGTAAGGTGTCACCCGTTAGTTTATAACACGGAGAACTTTGTTCCTTATATATATAAATGCAGGGTCCCCCCTAGAATATGTTGCAGTTGGTCTTGTTTTATGGAATACTTTGATTATTCTCCACTCATGGGATCTCATGGCATTTATTTCAGCAGAGGGCCCAGTCCAGAAGTGATAGGGTTAACGGTCTGGCAGGCAATTGCAGTGTTTCTCAATCCCGAGTGTTTCTCTAATTCCACTGATAATCCCTGAGCTGGACTAAAGGCCGGCGCTCCTGTCCGCTCAATACCTGGAGACTTGAAAGGACAAGTAAACACTATAAAAAAAAATACATTTTAAATACATTTAAATTCAATAAAGCTGCACTAAACCCATCGTTCCTGGGGAGCAAGAAAGTCCCGGATAAATAATTTTTTTTTTTCAAGTCGTGTACTTGCTACAGTAAGTCAGATATTTACAGACATGTATTTCTATAGAGGAGGTCGTGTGCAGGAGCAGAAGCTGCCATAGGAGATGCAGGAGGGAACTTTATTCAGTCCTCATATGTTGGTCATGTTCAACACACAGGTCTCACATTGGGGCAAATTCACTAAGCGCCGAAGCGCCTAACGCTAGCGTCAATTCGCTAGCGTTGGTCATTTTCGTTACTTCGCAAATTCACTAACAAACGCTGGCGTAAATTCCCTAGTGTTACTTCGCACCCTTACACCTGGCGAATTTTCGCAACGGACGTAACTACGTAAATTCACTAACGCGCGCAGTGTACTGAACGCTACCTTTTACGCTAGACTCTCAGACCAGGCGAAGCGCAATAGAGTAGATAGGGATTGCTTTAAAAAAAGTTCACATTTTTTCTAAGTCCCAAAAAACTCTGGCGTTTTTTCTATATTATGGGTGATAGGCTGAAAAAGATCGAAAAATTTTTTGGGGCTCCCCTCCTTCCCCCCTACATTTCCTGACTCATGGCAACTTACCTATACAGTGGGCACATGTGTAGGGCAAAATAAAAATTTTATTTGATGTTTTGAAGGTTTCTCAGGCTTGTGTATTGATTCTACGTATTCCTCCATTGAAATTTGAATTTGGCGCCGTATGCAAATTAACCATCGCTAGCGTAACTTCGCTTCACTTAGCGAATCAACGCTAGCGCAACTTCGCAACCTTACGCTACCCCTGAGCGCAACTTCGGATTTTAGTGAATTTGCGAAGCACTGGAGAAACTACGCCTGGCGAAGTGTGGCGAAGTGTGGCGCAATTACGAATCTTAGTGAATTTGCCCCAATGAGTCCTCCCTCTCCACTTGCAGGTAGAGGAGCGCTGAGCAAGTTCTTTGCAGCTATCCAGGGTCCCCCTGTGACTGTGGGGTCTGCTTCCTCTATAACTACTAGTTAATTGGGATCCCCTTGTCCTTTAATCAACTGGCCGTTGTTATTTTCACTGGAGCACTTCCTGGTTTACTTCCTGGTTCTGCCGAGTCGCTGTTTGCAGAGGGGAAGCTAGTATCTTATCAACAGCCTAACAGGGGTTGTTTGCACAGAGTTAATCATCTCCCTAAAAAAATGAGAGGGAAGGGGTGGAGTGAGTGCTCACTTGAGTGTAAAAAAAAGTGCATTTTACTTGTCCTATCCTTTGGGTGCGACCCCTCTCCTAACGCAGCTTTTTGTTATCTTGTACAATGAATTTGCACTTGATGGTGTCGCTCACAAGCCAATGGAAGCTGCGGACTCGGCCCTTCCAGACTGTGCCCTGATACTGATGAAGGGGTTACTGGTGCCAATGTAGCCGGCCAGTGGGAGGGAGACTAAATGAAGGCCATTGCAGGTTCTTATCAGTGTTGGTTTTTTTTTTTCTGGGATAGAAGCTTGTTTCTATTGTGTGAGCTCCAGTGCGAGGTCAGCTCATGACGGGAGCAAACATAGATAACGAAGGGGAAGGGTGCAGGGAGTTGGCCAAAGCAAGGGCTGGAGGGGGCAGGATTTGCCCAGTGACTACCAGATCTCCACTTCTGGCTGTTGGTGAATATGGGAGTAGGGTTGCCGTCTGCCTAGTATTTCTAGTTTAACACAATGTGGGGTCCCAAAGACATCCCCCCCGTAGCCCCTCTCCAGTGTCGGACTGGACCACTGGGATACCAGGAAAACTCCCGGTGGGCCCAGGTGTCAGGGGGCCCTTGAGCTGCTAAAAATGTGGCCTATTTCATGGCTATTTCCTATTTCTTTGAGAACAAAGAGATTAAATATATAGAATAATAGATTATAGTATGTAAAGAATAGAGACTAGGAGAATAGAGGTTGAGTGAGGAGAGGAAGAATAATAATAGTACTGAGAGTGAGGCCCTGGTCTAGGGTTCTTTTGTGGGCCCTTGGTCTAAGGTTTTAGGGTGGGCCCCTGGTGTCCCAGTCCAACATTGCCCCTCTCTCTGTCCTGAATGTGTACCCCGTGTTATGTACCAGTGGGTGTTTGTGTAACAGAGCTGTGTGAGTGTGTCAGGGTAATGTCGCAATGTTTGTATAGTTGGACTTTGCGAGTTTTTCTGTTTGCAACTGCCGGCTCTGCTTTCTCTCTGGGTGGCAGTTAGCAGAGCTCATCACATGCCAACCTCATGCTGCAAATCAGGGCACAAATTCTGTGCCACTTCCACTTCTCTTTCCCCTTGGAGATTTATCAGCGGCACAATAAAGCCATGGAAATAGTTTTGGGTATCAAGTTGAACCCCTAGAACCCACAATATCGGCAGGGCCCCAGTGCACCCCCTCTTGCCTGTAACTGGTTTTACTGGGACACAAAGCTTTGGCCCCCCAAGTTGTGTTAGTTTAACAGTGCTGCCCTTGTGTATAACTGTGCCACACTGGATATTGTTATTAAATACACGTGTGTGTTACAATGTGTCATTGTGTGATTGTGCAGAGATACACTGTGAGGGCTGATGTTTATTTCCAATTAGCACAGGACAGACGTAACAAGAAGCACAAGGATCGTCACATAAAGGAATCCATTTAAAGGGAATTTAATGTAATAATTTAACGTGCGGCTCCTAATAGACCAGAAGCAGAAAAACAACATAAACGATTAAAGGGAAAGTACATGAATCTGCTGGTGATGTAACTAGATTGTTAGCTCCGCCGCTCACTACAGCCTTTACCTTAATGTTTTCTTTTCTACCACCTGCAGATTAGAAGGCGTAGACCCACCCCGGCCACCTTATTCCGAGTGTCGGAACCCCAATCCCCAGGTAGGTTGGATGTGTTGGGTAAAGTGTGGGTGGGACGTTGGGTTGCGTGGGATTTAAGGTTGGAAATTAGGGTTAGGGGAGGCAGGGGGTTTCCAAGATGCAGCTATTATCTCAGCATTGATATATATATATATATATGAGATCAGGATGTTTTTTTCTCTATAATCTAGGGATGCACCGAATCCTATTCAGGAATCCTTCGTGAAAGGTCAAATACCGAACCGATTCCGAATCCTAATTTGCATATGCAAATTAGGGGCAAAAAAAGGAAAAAGTGGGACATTTTTTTTACCTCCTTGTTTTGGGATGATTTCCCTCCCTGCCCCTAATTTGCATATGCAAATTAGGATTCGGTTCAACGCAAGGATTCGGCTGAATCCGAATCTTGCTGAAAAAAGGTTGAATCCTTGATTTGGTGCATCCCTACTATAATCTTATACATATATCAGTGTACCCACAGTGATAGTAAAGTCAATAGGGAGAATTTCTAAAGCAAAGAAAGAAAGTCAATGGACAATAGAGATATCATTTTAATACTCTGTTTTATATTGTCCCCCCTTTCATTGTATCACTCCTCAATTATTCTTCACTCTCTTTGTTCTCCTCCGTGGAACATTCCTGACTCTTGGCCTCTCGTTCCTTTATTCGGGGCAGATGAAGACCCGACAGCCCCGCAGGTCAGTATCACGGAGATCTCCCTACGGGGTCTACGCCGGCTCTTTATTATCCTTTCCACTCTCAGGCTATGAATGGGTTAAGTGTTAGTTGAGCTGTTTTTTTTGGCTGATTAAGCAATTAAATGGGTATTGCCCCCTCCCACCACCGCCACATGGGGTGAAATATGTCATTAGAAATTAGGATGGGGGGGGGGGAGAAGTGTTGAAACTCTGGGGACTGAACAAAAGGGTTTATAGAAGTCAGGGAACGTTCTGCACTAGAGTCACACTGAGTATGACCTCAGAGGCCCATCAAGGCCACCTCAGAGGATGACTAAGAGGAGGAGGAAGGTTGCTGGTTAGATCTACTCTGTATCACTATAACGACATTGTGTTCATTAACACTCTGCTCTAATACAAAGTGATTGATATTGTTCCAGCGCAGCAGTTCTTCAGAACAGACAGTTGACTAATCTGACACTTGTACCAACACCAATTCCACAGTACACATTGGGCACTTCCATTCCTATTCTCATCTCCCTCCCCAAACCCCACTAACCCATAATGGGACCAAACTGGGTTTTTGATTTGACCTTGAAATGAATCATTTTTACTGTAGTAATAAATATAAGAAACCCACCTGTCTACATGGAGCCCCCTGCTATAGAACACACTCAGAATGTCACCTGCTTCAATTGTCTTCCCCGTCATCTCCTCCTTTGTGCTCTTGCCTTCCTATTAATTGCGTCATGTGCCCCATGCTTGTTCTTCACCGGTGCTGGTGGTCTACTTCAGGTTCTTCACCAAAAATATATCTAAAGCTACAAACCCACATAGAGAGAAACTGATACTGTTGGGCCTTCTCAGTTAGTCATACTCAAGCATCTTTCCCCAAAAACCATAAAACTGAAGAATATGTATTAATGAATTTGGTCTTAGTACTCATACTAGACATTTGTTCCCTATAGTTTTCCTTGAAGCTTCCATTTACCTCTCTTTCCTATATTTTGTCTGGGTTTCAGAAGCAGCTTGGTGATGCTCAGCAGCTAAAAAACACAAGACCAAATCCATGCACTTACATTCCCCCATCACTTAAAGGTAAGGTGCCCCTCTCAGGACTCTTTCCAAGGGTATTTTGTTTGTAATTCCATACATGGACGAAGTACTGCACTCAGGGGTACAAAAGGGATCCCATTAATGACAATATTATTATCAGTGGGTCTCACTCATCTCATTAGTAGGGATAATGTGATATATGTGTAAGAAAATGTCCCACCTGCAATTCTTCAGCGGTTGCTGAGATCTCAGAATCATCTCAGAATCCAATGAGAATTAGAAAAGTGGGAGGTTTCTGGTGCCAATGGGTGTAGTTGACCCTCCCAACTTCTGAGCACCTTCCTGGTAACTTACCTTAAAAGTGTATTTGAGAAGCAGTCATAGCACCATGTCCCCTGTAGAGTCCTGAGACACCCAAAAGTCCCACGACTTGTATAATTCTTCCAGAAGCCATGAGCCCTTATATAGTCACCTTACTGCCCCAATAATATGTCTGATATTTCATCCTGTGCACCCTTAGCATGTGACACAACAAGTCAATGCTTCCCAATGCCTTTCAGCCGTCCAGCGTATTGTGCAGTCACATTTGCAGTCCCTTGGCTCTCTTAGTGACAGCGATGATGAAGACGATGAGCACGAAAGAGAATCAGGGCAATCCCCTCGTGAGTCTCATGGGGGTGAAGACGAAGAAGAAGAGTGCAGTGATGCAGGTACAAATTAGTAGAATCCACATCTATAGGAAAGGATATGGGTGCAATTTATTTTATGGTTTCTTTCAGTTGATGAAGTCCATGTCACTCATGGTCTAGAAAACCTAATGCGTCAAACTTTACTTGAGGAGAGGCCGGAAGATGCAAGAAAAGATGAAGATTCTCAGACAGGTATAGGAAAAGTCACTAGTGTCTTCTATATGTAGGTCCGTGGATAGAATGTTACTTATGTAGTGCCTTTCTCCCCATGAGCACACTAAAGGTGGCTATACAATGGCCAACCCACCATAATATCCCAATAATCAGCCTGCAGACAGTGTTGCACTGGAGCACCTAGGGCCTACCAGAGAACCTGATCTCATGGTCCCTCCAGAGGGATAGTCCAACCCACTATGCTACTATATTAGTTCCATACTTTCCATTGTTCTGTTCTTTAGGCTTCCTTTCAACAGAGGACATTGTCAAATAGATCATCATCTCCTGTCTGCCAGGATTACACGATGATTTTTAAGACCATGCCTGAATTGAGCATATTACTATTATTATTATTATTATTATTATTATGTATTTTTAGAGCTCCAACACATTGAGCAGCCTGTCCAGAAGGTCAGGCAGTGTTGTAGAACTGCCCAACCAAATCTGGGGTGTCCAGGAGGTCATTAATACCTCCATCAATTCATGGTACTACAGATGGCAATTGAAACCTAAAGGCAATGCTAGATGGGGTGAGAACCAGCAAGCAACTATCACCCCAAAATGTGTGTCAAGAAAGTGTTGCAAGATCCAGTTAGGAATCTTAGTTTGATTAAATATAGAAATCCTGGCCCAGTATGAGTAGAATGAAGCCTCTCAAGCTGCTTTTATAATTCTCCCCCTACGGTGTCCTATATTTAGGGCGAGGGAGCGGGACTTTTTTTTTTCTGAGCCCTCGAACCATTTTATGTTGCTGTTTTGAATCTTTCATGTGTTAATTTTATTATACAATGACATCTTTCAATTCAAATTCAATTCACTGGCATTTAGACAGAAACATGGTGTTGTCTTTGCGTGTGACAGGCGAGGCTTCTTTTTATAATATTTTTAGAAAATAAGACACTAAGTGACCCTGTTGGGGTATTTTAAGTGGGCCGCTATTCGTCTGTATAGATAAAGAGAAAAGTAAAAGAGGGCAGGGATAAAATAGAATAGAAGGAAGAGATTGAAGTCAATATAGAAAAAAGATACATCTAGACCAGGGGTCCCCAACCTTTCATACCCATGAGCCACATTCAAAGTAAAAAAGAGTTGGGGAGCAACACAAGCATGAAAAAGGTATTTGAGGGTGCCAAATAAGGGCTGTGATTGGCTATTTGGTAAACCCTATGTGGACTGGCAGCCTATGGGAGGCTCTGTTTGGCCATAAATCTGGTTTTATGCAATCAAATCTTGCTTTCAACCAGGGAATCAAAAATAAGCACAAGCTTTTAGGCCACTGGGAGCAACATCCAAGGGGTTGGGGAGCAACTGGTTGGGGATCAATGATCTAGACAAAAAAGGAAAGGAAAGGAAGAATGGGGAAGAGCAAAAGAGGAAGAGGGTCATTGGAGAACAAGGCTGAGGAAAGAGTGGGAAATGAGAGAGAAGAAGAGAAAGAAGGAAAGAAAGTGGGAACGCAGAAGTGGGAATGAAGGGAATAGATGAAGGTGATGGAGAACATCAGGTAAAAAGAACAGAAAATGGAACAGAAAATCAAGAGATGAAAGGGAGGGGAAGAACCAGTAGAACAAATAGAAAGAGAAGAAGAGAGCAGACTTGTAAGAAGAGCAAGTCTATGGGCACAATACTATGGGCAAAGGGAACAGGACACACAAAAGAGGTGCACTAACAGACATTTCTATTGAATCTTAAAGTAGAATTTCATTGAAGAAGACCTGGAGTAACAATGTCTCTCTTGTGCAGATCCAGCAAGTGAGAAGCAAGTTGCCTGTGTGACAGATCCATGATGCTCTTGGCAATATATATTCTACATGTACCTTTCTCTGGACTGGAACCAAACCGCTGTCTCCCAAAGATTAGTGTGGCCTCTTCTTCTTCTTCTTCTTCTTCCCTGGCAGCTTCCCACTTGGTTCCCCCCATTGTGCCACTGAGAAGAGAGAATCTTGTATATTTATGTTCTAGATCCTGCTTACAGAGCAATAATAAACCTTATTCAGTTCTATACATGGCTTGGGAAACCCCCAGTATTATTCTCTGTGTGAAGCAGAAGCACAATTCCCAGTGTTTCGTATAAAACAGCTAGAGAAATACACAGATCACAGGGAGAGAGAAATCCCACCTTGTAGTACGTCTTCACTAACAGAAATCCGCCCATTGACCATTACATCTAATTCTCTTTATTCATTGTAGGTGCAACAGCCCTGTACGGACTATCATATTGGCTGATAAAATATATTTACAAGGGAGAACTTAGAGAAGGGTGTAACTTGCTAAATGGAATGATCTTATGTAAAATATTGTGTGGAAAGAAGTTGTGCCGGGCCATTAACTCCAGGATTCCAGCAAATTAGCCATTTCCCTGGTAGAAACAGTATTTTGTTTCAGCTTCTCAAGAATAAAGGACAAGGGAGGGTGCAGCCTTCATTCTCCTACAACAACAGGGGTCTCTGTAAAATCAGAAGGGTGGGTTTCTGCACTCAACCCCCTATAGTGCTCACGTCAAAGGCTCAGGGCCGGATTTACATAGTGGGTGCCCCTAGGCCCACTGCCGTTCATCGCCCCTGTCCCCACCCCCTTATTCGTGCAAATTTTCATCATCTGGAATGGAACACTGGGGATTGGTGCACGGGAAATGTAAAAAATGATTGGATCTCCAACGCATCCCCAGTGTTTTTGACCCAATGTGGGTGTGGTTGGGCAGCATGCCGCCCCCATAAAATCCTGCCGCCCTAGGCCCGGGCCTAGGTGGCCTTTCCACAAGTCCAGGCCTGCAAAGGCTCATCTATTGCTGCATTTTTGTCTGCTTTTAAGCGATGTGACGTTGCCTTATAACCATATAAATAAAATATAAATAAAAATGTAGCTTTATGCCTGTGGTACGTGAAGCATATTCGCCAGTGCCATTTTTCAGCCACCCAGAGATCTGTTGCCCCTCCAGAAGAGGTGAATGCCCAACGCCCCCCAACATTGTGCCCCAGACACATGACTTTTTTGCCTTCCCTTAGTTGATCAGCCCTGTGACCACTTGGTGCAGAATGTTTTTGCATTTGCCCAGTTGGACGTCTATTTGCAAATGAGCTCTATGGTGCTAATTACAGTTCTGGGATCCCTTATCTGGAAGCAGCTTCCTCTGCTAATGTCCAGGGATCTCTGTAGTCTTCAGAGTGATCAGCAGTCGGCCTTTACTAACAGAACATTTGTGATATTTCTGGACTGTCGCTTAGGAAACCAGATATTCACATTCAATCTAGGCTGTAAATTTCTTCCTTCCTCTTTTTCTATCCAACCGTTTTCCTCAATATTATTGTTTTATGACATCAACAACATCCTCCACTTTAAGGAATATATAGAGGAAGTGTCAGTGAGAAGAGACGTCCCCTTGTGAGATGGTCCATTGTAAACGGCAACCACTAGGTTTTTTTTTTGGGGTTAAATCCCACAGTGCCCGAAACCTCTTTCAAAATGGTCATTGCTGTTTTACTGGATTTTACTGGATTTCCAGGAACCGTGCAGGGTGTTTGGCCCATTCCTGCAGTAGATAAAGTCTTTCATAAACAAAATCTCTTTTATCTCCAGTAGTAATATTCAAGGAATGCCGACTGCAGCCCAGGAAACCTTCTTTTCTACCTGATATAAATTGTCTGCAATGAAGCATTAAGCCTATAACAATAGGAACATTCCAGTGACATGTGTTAATGTGTAGGTAGGGGATTTTCGGGTTATAGTATTACACCGATCTCGGAAACTCCAGTTCTACAACTTCCGTTTGTTTTGTTCTATTCAAGAGAATGCTCAGTGAGGCAGAACTCGACTGTTTATGTTGGACATCTCTACCCCAAAACACAATGTGCTCTTCCTATCCAGAAATTCATGAAGTCTTTTTATAAGGGATGAATTGTGTTCCTCCAGAATACTTTCCCTTGAGTATACTAATTAGAGGCAGAGTTGAGGTTAGATCATGTTACTGAACCTAAAAAGGAGACAATATTCGAATTGTATTGAATCGTATCAAACCAGCAGAAATAAGAAGGACATAAGGTGACCTTAGTATGTGCTACATGGGAAATGTTATCCGCTACTTTATTACCAAATTGACAATTGATTTATGTCCCAGCACATACAGCGCAATAAATACAACAAGCTGCAACCTGGAGCCGTGTGCTAGGGAACATGCAGCGGGTGCAACATGTAGCGGAGAAGCCAACGGGGCCACAGGGACAGATGTTATGGTGGCCTTTTGTCAGGGGAAAGGTCACTTGCTCAGCAGGGCATTAGTAACCACCTGCATCTCCAATTTGGCTGCAATGATTGGCCTCCTGCCAGTCTCGTAGATGCACTTAGAATTAAAGCAGACCAGTCTCATATTCAGCTGTATGATAGACACCCCTTATCAAAGGGAAATTTAAGGGAATTATCCTGGAATAATATCCAATAATTCTAATATGTTCTTGTACGTATCCAACATGCAATCGTCAAAACTAAAAACACCAGCCAAGTCACCTCTCTCCCCGTTCTTGGACCCACCAGTGCACCTCCTAACACAGCTCCATTTGCCCTACCTGTTTATGTTACGAGCACCATCTCATGCCATTGACCCTTTGCTCTCAATGAGCATTTGCCAGTTCTGGAGCAGCTCTCCTTTCAGTATTTACCAAGGTCGCTTGGTTATTGATCAGCATGGGCCTGACCTGTGCAGAGGGGCAAGGGCCAAAGTGCAAAACAACAGGTGCAGAACACGGTGTTTTTTGCACTTTGCTTTAAGCATCTCTAGGCACAACTTGTTGTGCTTGATATATGGAGCTCAGTGAGTTGTACTGATATATACGCAGCCCTAGATGAACGGACCCTTGTATATCACTCAGGACAGGCAAGGTAGAGGCACCAAAGAATTAAAGGTCTCCCTTGCACCCCTGTGCACCTTGCACCTAGTCCAACATAAAGGTGCAGCTTGCCCTGCTACTGATAAAGATGCTCCATCATTTAGCCCTAATTGCTCTCCAGAGTACCATTGGCAATTAATCCTTTAGCATATAAGGAGCAATAGGTGCCTTGTTTAAAGCTTCACCAAGTAAACACACGAACCAGTGTTAATCGGGTTTACTGGTCTGGGGCAGTTTAATTCCTCCAGCACTGGACATATAGAAAAAACTTTAGGGAAATGAGTTCCCTAAGCAGGGAGGCTTCTTACTGGACCAATAAATCTGCACATTTAATTACCCCTTGGGTGGGGAAGGGTAGTAAGTAGTAGGAGTTTTGGCTAGTAGCGGACACTGGCTACGCATAATTCAATGTACATAAGCTAAAGGAATCTGTGTTGATTGCAGTTCCTAAGAACAGAGGTGAGTACCCGAGTGCAAGGTGAGATGGTGAGGCCACAAGTGTACTAAGAAAAGGCACACTGACACACAAGCTGTGAATGCAGGTGAACACCTTGCAAAGTTTTATTACCGGAAGTGCAACGTTTCGGGGCAAGCCCCTTTGTCAAGCAAAGTGTGCCAGTGTGCCTTGTGTGCCAGTGTGCCTTGTGTGCCAGTGTGCCTTTTCTTAATATCAGATTTGAGGTTGCCGGTTACCTCTATCACTGTGCACCAAGGAAATTGGAATTATCTACACAGACAGGTGTGCGTGAGCAATTACTACTTTGGAGGCCACAAGTGTAGCCACGGGGAATGAGGAAGCAGAAAAGGAATAACAAATTCAAGCTGAGGGCGGATTACTGAACTGGCTACAATGGAAACGAGGAACAATGTTAAAGAGTGACAATATTAAAGGTGCGACTGATTGTAGGGACAAAACTGAATGGACAGGGGAATAAAAGTTAATAACTGTGGAAGGGAATTCCCATGAGACAGTGATGATTGACAAGTGATGATTTTTGACCCAAAGCTGCACCAAGAAATGTATAGAATAAACTTTATTTTTTTTTTCTATAGTCTTCTAAATGTCCTTGCTGATCCATTGCATTTGTATATTGGTTTATACTTCTGGTGCTCTTCTGGCATTTTTAAACAGCACGAAGTAGGGTTGCCACCTTTTCTGGAAAAAAATACCGGCCTGTCTATATATTTATCTTTATTCCCTATTAATAACATTAGGATCACCGGCCTTCCTATATATTTATCTTTATTCCCTATTAATAACATTGGGATCACTGACCTTCCTATATATTTATCTTTATTCCTATTAATAACATTGGGATCACTGACCTTCCTATATACCATACCTGGGGGTCCCATATGGTCTGGAGGGGCCACAAAGACAGCGCAGATGCACAACTAGAAGAGCAGAATTTCCAGTTTGAAAACATTTCTCTGTTTAAGTGAAATGCCAGGGCCTATTTTATCTCTCAGTCCAGACCTGCCCAGGATCAATCAATCCACAACCAAAAAATGTCACCTAAAGTCATTTCATTAGGTACAGTCAGACTGACGTGTCTGGGGCCCACTAGCGCTGCAGCCTGAAGGCCCCTGGTGTCTGTCTCCCTTCCCCTGATGTGCATATTAAGGTGCTATACATGTAGAGATCCACTTATTTGGGGCTCATTTTCTGTTTATAGATAATGACTTGGTCTGTATCGTCACCTTTATACTGTCTATCTCCTTCAGAGAACTAAAGCCTAACTAAAGAACTAAATGTTGTACGTGATGTTTTGTGCTTCTGTACCAGCCCAAGGCAACCACAGCCCTTTAGCAGTAAAGATCTGTGTCTCCAAAGATGCCCCAGTAGCTCCCCATCTTCTTTTCTGCTGATTCACTGATTCACATGCTCTGTGCTGCTGTCACTTACTGAGCTTAGGGAGCCACTCACAATATACAGTACACATAGAATAGAAATGTCACAATATAAGGCTGATTAGTAATTAATACACATAATTACTACATGGCAGCACAGAAACCAGTGCAATTAGCATCAGAATTGAATAATCAGCAAACCTGTAGCATCAGCTTATATTACAGCCAGGGAAGCTCATTTTCTGCTGGATAATTAGTGACGAGCCTAAGCTTAGCTTCTCAACAGCCAATCAGAGCCCACTGAGCATGTGAGTGTCACAGACACTTTCCAAGATGGTGACCCCCTGTGACAAGTTTGAAGTCCTGGATCATTGCTGCTATTGACAAGCTCAAACTTTAGCCTCGTGCAATAAGTTCACTGTATAAAATAGGACATTTTTAGCCACATTCGTGTTTAGGGTTTAGTTCTCGTTTAATGTCAGTGAACGTGAGGGAAGCTCAGAGTAGACACGGGCCTGGCTCAGTTATTACACGGCCATTACTATAGGCGACTGATCTCCAAATACTTTCCCACTGGGAATAATGCGGGAAAACATACGAGTCGTCCCCTGAGACAATTTATGTGACATTTTTGTAACAATTGAATAAATATTGGCCAGAAGTGAGTTCTAAATCGAAGTGTGAGGTGAATGGGGACAATACACTGAGGAGGTAAAAACTATAAAATCACCACAAACACTAGAAATGTGAATTTTAGGAATTCTTTTATTATCAGCCTGAGTAATAGTGATTTTACTGACTGGGAATGGATAACAAATTGTCTGTCTTTGCTATTTCCATTGACAAAAGGATCTCTAGTCAGGAATGACGCGCGGAGGGATATCTATCTAACGTCTACACATGCGCTCTACGATAACTCCCACAATTCATTTCACCTAACAGCTCGTGACTGACACTGAGCCTCCGCCCGCCCCCATCATGACAGCGGCCAATGCCGAGCGAGAACACGTGAGTGTGTGATGTCACTGACTATACAGAGGACTTCCGGCTTCTGGTTCTTCCGGGTTGTTGTTGAGAGAGAGAGAGAGAAAGAGACCGGCTGGGGGAAGAAGTGGAAGAGGCTCTGGGAAGGTAATAACCCGTGACTTGTGGCGTTTGATAAGAGGACAGGGAATGTGACGAGGGAAATTAACAGGACGTGTGAGGGGCTCGTTTATAAACACTGGGCACGTTTGCGCCTGGGCAGTAACCATGGCAACCAGTCAGACGATTCTTTTCACGGTTCCACCTGCCTGAGAGAAGCTCGTCACTGATTGGTTGCTGCACGTCCCTGTGTTTATCAATGACTTGCTCAGGGGCTGAGAGGGTTAAAGATGCAGTTTGACATCTGATTGGTGGATTAGATGAGCAGATCTTGGCCCCACTAGTGGCACTCAGCTGACCCCTCCTCACATCAACTTCTTGTGTCACTTGCTCTTTCTTTTCTCCTGTTTACTTATTACTTCTCAAGCTGTCTGTCTGGTTGCTAAGGTCCAGTTAGCCTAGTAACTGTGCAGCGGTTAGACTGAGAGACTAAAGATAAACAGAGCGAGGCCTGACTAGTCTCACAGAGAAATCGTTTACTGACAACCTGGGGCTGTGACCCCCCCCACCAGCCAGGCACAATAGGAAGGAACATATCAGAACAATTCTAGTTAAAAAGGAAGACCAACTGTAAAGTTGCCAAGAGAAGACTAGTGTGTGGCACAGTAATGGTTAATGGTCAGGTGAAGCAGAGACTCCTCCGCAAAGAGGAACAAGAGCAACATAAAGGCAACATAAAGGCAACATAAAGGCAACATAAAGGGAACATAAAGGCAACATAAAGGCAACATAAAGGCAACATAAAGGGAACATAAAGGGAACATAAAGGCAACATAAAGGCAACATAAAGGCAACATAAAGGGAACATAAAGGGAACATAAAGGGAACATAAAGGCAACATAAAGGCAACATAAAGGCAACATAAAGGCAACATAAAGGCAACATAAAGGCAACATAAAGGCAACATAAAGGGAACATAAAGGGAACATAAAGGGAACATAAAGGGAACATAAAGGCAACATAAAGGCAACATAAAGGCAACATAAAGGCAACATAAAGGCAACATAAAGGGAACATAAAGGGAACATAAAGGCAACATAAAGGCAACATAAAGGCAACATAAAGGCAACATAAAGGCAACATAAAGGCAACATAAAGGCAACATAAAGGCAACATAAAGGCAACATAAAGGCAACATAAAGGCAACATAAAGGGAACATAAAGGGAACATAAAGGGAACATAAAGGCAACATAAAGGGAACATAAAGGCAACATAAAGGCAACATAAAGGGAACATAAAGGCAACATAAAGGCAACATAAAGGGAACATAAAGGGAACATAAAGGGAACATAAAGGCAACATAAAGGCAACATAAAGGCAACATAAAGGCAACATAAAGGCAACATAAAGGCAACATAAAGGAAACATAAAGGAAACATAAAGGCAACATAAAGGGAACATAAAGGGAACATAAAGGGAACACAAGGGGCAGAAAATAAATGAGCCAGTTGGTCTGATTCCCTTCTACCTGCAGGTGTGTAGTATTAGGATTAAACCAGGTGTGTTATTGGGATTAGCTAGGAGTGAAACCAGGTGTGTTATTGGGATAAAACCAGGTGTGTTATTGGGATTAAACAAGGTGTGTTATTAGAATTAAACCAGGTGTGTTATTAGGATTAAACCAGGATCGTTATTAGGATTAAGCCAGGTGAGAAAAAAATGCAGATTTCTCGGATTATAGTTCCTTTCTTAATGGTGTCTCCTCTATAACCAAATAAAAACCAAGCACAGGAATGCTGATCATTACACAAGGGGAACACAGTTAAATCTGGTTTATGCATATTTGGCTGCAAGACAAGGTCCATCTCATACCTGTGTAGCCAGTTTGCATGGATTATACTACCAGACTGTTGCTAAGTAAACTGGCAGTTAGACTGGGTCCAGAATTGCTAAGTGGCGCCTGCAGTGTTCCCTATTCCCATGGATATTTATATGTTTAATCTGTGTAACTGATAATGTATGTCACTTGTTTGTTTTATTATGTATCATTAGTTTCTCTGCTTTATTTCTATCCAGATGAATTGCTGACCTGGGCCCTTTCCTGCTTTTAATCATTCAGCGCCCCCTTTTCTCAAAATGACGAAAATTCCTGGGGATTTCCAGCCGGATCTGGAGAGGAGCCTTCCAGCCATTGCCTCCATGAGCCAGAGCCACGTCTTCTCTCCACGTTCCCTTCTGCCACGAGAACAGCGGCGGGCGATATCCGACGTGCGCCGAACTTTTTGTCTGTTTGTCACTTTTGACCTGCTTTTTATCTCCCTGCTTTGGATCATTGAACTGAATGTGAGTATACGGGCAAATAAAACTAGTATCCGCGTACTGATTACCTATAAACAACATATTCCATTTCAAAGGTGTGAGACATAGGAGTGCCATACAGTCACCAGTATGAATCATTATTAGTCCTGTTGCTTCTCTTCTCTGGTCATTACCTTTCCTGAACTAAATTCAGGGCAGTTGGTGAGCAGTAGCAGATTGATCTTTATTACTTTCCATTTGAGAAGGTTGTTTCCTGCACAGACTGTACTATAGCCGGGCACAAAACATAGGAACATATGATGTGATTGTACTACTTGCTTCATTGTTACTTCCCCTTCACTCGACACGAGTGAGACATGCCCGTCTTTATTGTGGCATGAAAATTTATTGGAATATACGTATATGTTCTTTATATACGTCTGTAAAAATATATATTATTATTTTAAAGGTTGCACTCTGTTTACAATAATCTCTTGCTATGGATTCTAGAGAATTAATGGGTGGTAGTGGGCAATGCTAAAATGTTAAATGTTCTAGTCCCCCTCTTTCAGTCATTCATAACCAGGGTCAAAAACTGGGGCAACATACTGTTTTAGGTGGTGTGAAATTTCTTTTTACAGTAAAAAAAGTAATTTAAAATAAGTCATAACTGGTTCTGAGCACAAAAATGTTATGAAACACAACCATTATTATAATTGTTATTATTTTTTATAAAGTGCCAACCTATTCTGCAGCTATGTACAATAAATGGGTGTTTGCATTGAACATACAACTTCACATACAAAAACTGCCTGTAATCGATACAGGAGGTAAAGAGGGCCCTGTCCAAAAGAGCTTGCAATCTAAGCACCTAGTCCTCTACACTCCTGCACACTCCTCTGTTCACTGTATATGTAGTCAAAAAGACTCTCCAAGAGGTCAGTGTATTTTTGTCAAAGTCTACAATCAAGAGAATGAATGTGAATATGAGGTGTAAATCGCTAGTAAGGCTCAAGAATTAGACTGTAAACTAAAAACAGTATTTGATGGAGAGATGAAACGAAGATCAACATGTACCAGACAAATATGAGTATAGAGAAGGGAATATAATAAACATCACATCTAAGAAACATGAGTGTAGATGTGTAGGACACGTATATACATAGTTATACTGTAATATATAACTAGTGCTTAGTCATTTTACAAGCCATAGTCAGAATTTAGTGTTGTCATGTGTATCACAAGGCTCATTCACACTATAAAATGAGGATGTTAAGTCATGTCACAGTTCAGCAACCTCAGCTTGTGGTGTGTGTATGCTCATATAATACACAAAAGCCATGAATATTCTGTAAATTATATCCTTATAAACGGTGAGTAGTGATGTCATCAGTTATAAACGGTGAGTAGTGATGTCATTTCTGTCACATGACTCACTAAAATTTGTGTATTATAATAAATAAAGTACCCCCAGTTGTAAAATATGAGGATATTAGAAGTTACCTCGGAGTTCCATGACCTGTATAAAAACACTCGGCCTTCGGCCTCGTGTTTTTATATGGTCATGAAACTCCTCGGTAACTTATAATACCCTTATATTTTACAAGAGGGGGTACTTTATTCACTATATAATGCCTACAGTACAATACATTATTATTCTATATACACACGCCCCATATACAAGTGTGTGCACCCTCACAAACAGCAAGTCCATACAATGAGTGAAGTGATTATTCAGGCTCTGTATATATGGAGCATTGGGCATGAATGTGGCACTGACTGATTGGATCTCATAGCCGTGTGCTTTCCTCTGCCACAGGCCCTACTCAGATCCATTAACTGATTCAGATGACAGATAGCAATGGAAGGGGCAGCGGGCAGTTGACTTGCTCATCTATCATGTGGCTGTTTGTGTAGAAGTGTAACAGCGTTTGCATTGATCTCACCTGGGGGTACAGAGCGGTGGGTGCAGAGAAATAAGTTTCTATCAGAGGGAGACGGGTAGAGACAAACCTGGATAAGCTTGTTCGGTATATTAACAGTCTGACTCCTGTCTTGCGTCTCTCTTCACAGACTAATAATGGCATTGAGAAGAACTTGGAGGAGGAGATCTTGTATTATGATTTTAAAAACTCCTTTTTTGATATATTTGTAAGTATCCTTAACGCACAGACTTGTACCTACCCCCTCAATCCAACTACGTTTCCTGCTCCAAGTTGTGTGACACTGTCTTTTATTTCTCTTTCAACAGCTTCTCGCAGTGTTCCGTTTCTCCGTCCTCATCCTCGCTTACGCCATAGTGCGCCTTCGTCACTGGTGGGCCATTGCGGTGAGTTAACCCTTTACAATGCCATTTTGAACAAGGTCTCCTCTAATCTGTGCAGCACAACAATGGCAACAAACGATGAACCTGCTGTAATAATATCGTATACACCCGACCGCAACATGTTCTGTTTGTGAATTGGAATGCCACTCTCTTCCAGATCACCACCCTTGTGACCAGTGCATTTCTCATTGTGAAGGTTATTCAGTCTGGAGTAAGTGAGTTTATATTGTATATCCTTATCTCTTGCTCTAGAGATCCCCAAATAGCAGATAGTACCATAAGCCTCTGATTATTACACTGCATGCCAGTATCCTGAGTATATTGTCGTCAGTTATGACTTTTAATTATTATACTATGTAATTTTTTTACACAAACATGAAATGAAATGACAACCCTAGAAATAATATATATATATATATATATATATATATATATATATATATATATATATATATATATATATATATATATATATATATATATATATATATATATATATATATATATATATATATATATATATATATATATATATATAAACTGGCTCCGCCTGGGAGCTGGAGTATAGGAGGAGGGATTAGTTCTTTTTTGTTGTGTCCTGCCTCCTAGTGGTGTTAGCTATACCCCATTGTTCCTGTGTCCCCCAAGCAGACCAAGGAGAAATAAATAAATATATATATATATATAAACTGGCTCCGCCTGGGAGCTGGAGTATAGGAGGAGGGATTAGTTCTTTTTTGTTGTGTCCTGCCTCCTAGTGGTGTTAGCTATACCCCATTGTTCCTGTGTCCCCCAAGCAGACCAAGGAGAAATAAATAAATAAATATATATATATATATATATATATATATATATATATATATATATATATATATATATATATATATATATATATATATTTTACACTGCTAATATGAACTTGTAAGAACAGCACCACCTCCTGGTTATTGTGCCTAAGCCGCTACAAGTGGCAGAAAGGTTCGTGAGAAGAGAGTAGTGAAATAATAAGAAAATCGATTATAAGAACGTTCCCAGCAGTACCCCCAAGTGCACTACTTTACCTAAAATAACACATTATTTAAAGGCACAGCTTAACGTTCTGGACTCGCTTTATGTTTATTCTTTTTGCCCCCAGCTCCTGTCAAAGGGGGCATTTGGCTATGTGTTGCCAATAGTGTCCTTTGTGTTGGCCTGGCTGGAGACCTGGTTCCTTGACTTCAAGGTCCTGACTCAGGAGGCGGAGGAGGAGAGATGTGAGTGTCCCCACTAACGGATTTGAGCCATTTTGCACAGTGTTATGGTTCCCATGTATTAGGGGTTTCAGGCTATTAGTATCCTGTATATATTACCAGCAGTATAAGACCCCCATGACATTCACACAACAGACACTAGAGATGAATTAGAAGCCAGTAAAAGTGCCAGTATATGTTATGTATATGCCGTTTTGGATAACCAGAAAGCATCACACGGGCATTATGTTTTCCTGTGATTCAATATTCTCAGCGCTACTGGTCCTTTTCAAGTTCTTCCCTCTGCATCTGTGATCAAAATTCTACAAGGTTTTTAATCAGTGTTAATTCCAAAAAATCTTGTTCTTTATGCATTTTTTTGTCCCCTTTTAAATGTTGATTGTTCTCCTAACACATCTTGTGGGGTACACTATAACTGTTTTTAGCATGTCTCCCAAAAGCCAATTTATTTTTCTTTTGTTTTACACAGGGTATATTGCTGCTCAAGCTGCGGCTACCCATCCCTCTCTTCTATACAATGGAGCGCTCTCAGATGGACAGTTCTACTCTCCTCCAGAGTCATTTGCAGGTGCCCATTAGAGAAATCCTTTTAAAGCTTTGTCTCTCTTTTGCTCACTTCTTTCTGAGTCACCACTATAGTGTCCCTCTCCATTTCTGTTCCACTGATTCCACTACATAACATTACATTGGTTCTGTTCCTCACAGGGTCAGATAATGAATTTGATGATGAAGAGGAAGCAGCCGGGAGGAAGGCAGTAACACCACAGGAGCGGGAGTATGTTCGACAGGGAAAAGAGGCCTTGCTGGTTATTGAGCAGATCCTGAGCCAAGAGGCTAACTGGAAATTCGAGAAGAGCAGTGTAAGTGCCACTTTATATCCATAAACCCCTTGCCTATAGTGTGTGTGTGCTGATCTCTGTCTTCTTAAAGTGATACTGACACTAAAAAAGTACATTTTAAAAGATGAGTGTACATTAAAAGTTACCTATAGGTCGTGTTGATCGTTTTTTGCTGAGAGGTTTTTTTTTGTAAGTTATTGTTTGCTGAAGTTTATAAACCTGACTGTTTTGTCAACCTGATTGTCGGTTAGAGTTTCTAATGCTAATGAACTCCTGCTGCACAAATATGGCAGCCCCTTCATGGGAGAACAAACCGGTAATTTTAAAAGCATCGTTCAAATACTTTATGGCAAAGTTATAAGTAGGTTTCAAAGGCAATATTATGATAAATGTAAAAAAAAGTTACATTTCTGGTGTCAGTATCTCTTTAAGCATAAGTGTAACTTTCACTTTAATAGAGCCCTGTGCTTTAGCCCCTTGTTATTACAGCAAAGCTCCCTGTTGCTGGGGGAAGTTATTTTGCTCTTCCTGATGTGAAAAAACTTCTCTTTCAGGATGCTGGAGATGTGGTGTATTCATTAGAGGTTCCTTTCCACGGAAAGACTTTTATCCTGAAGGTAACATGAAGCCGAATTAGGCCAAGGAAGGGCACCCTTTATCTATATTAGGACTCCTATTTGGGATAGGTAGGGCATTGGAGATTCCGTTTGCATTGTGGGAGATTATATTTCAGCGAGACCACATATTGTATGCTAACGTCTTCTATGACCTTGTGTTTGTAACTATGATTATCATCTAGTTGTCTCCTTCTTCCATAGACTCTAATGCAGTGCCCTGCGGAAACTGTGTACCAGGAGGTCATCCTGCAGCCCGAAAAGATGGTTTTATGGAATAGGACGGTGGCTCTGTGTCAGGTCAGTGTAACTTTACTTGGGGTAAAACTATGACATTTGGTAGATCTAGTTTATTACTTACATACTTTCTGCTGAGTTTATTTTCTGAAAGTAAAGTCTGGGAGGTTCCACGGCACATAAGATACGTGACTTTACCATTGGCCAAGGTTGATTGGAGCCATTTAATACCAGCCAGAAGGCTACACTGTGCTAGCGGCTCTCTATATACAGTAGCTGCTTCTTCTTGTTACAGGAAAGCAAGCGGCAGTTAGGGAGTAGCTCTTCTCTTATGCCATGGTCATTATCTTTATCTTATATTTATTGAATGCCTTGCTGTGGTTTACTCTCCAGGTCTTGCAGCGAATAGATGATAACACACTCGTATCCTATGATGTAGCAGCAGGAGCAGCTGGTGGCATGGTATCACCCAGGTATGTGGCACCCCATTTATATTTAGCTGCCTTCTATAAACCAGAAGTTTCGAAAAAGTGAAGGACCTGGGTCTGAGGGTGGGACCAGAATAATCTATTTGTTCTCCTTACAGGGATTTTGTTAATGTCCGACGTATTGAGAGAAGGAAGGATCGATACATTTCTGCTGGAATCTCCACCACACACATTTCCAGACCTCCACTCACAAAATATGTTCGGTACGAGGTTTTTTTTTTAATTACAGACGACTTTCAGTGGTGGCGCCGCTCAAATATTATTTATTGTGCAGTGTCAACCAGCAAAGGATCGGTTTCTTTTTTAAATTTACCTTTTATCCTTTTAACTTCTTTTTTTTCTCTTAATTTTTCTTGTTTATTTACAGAGGAGAAAATGGCCCAGGAGGATTTCTAGTACTTAAGTACCCCAAGAATCCTTCTATGTGCACCTTCATTTGGGTCCTCAACACAGATCTGAAGGTACCAGCCTTATCGTTGTTATTATTATATGGCACCAACATACTTTGATATTATTAACCATTCACACCAGTTTTTTATCTGGATCCACTATAGAAGAGAACATACAAACTCCTTGCCATTTCTGGAGTCCAGTGATTTGGCCTTTTGTCCTTCTGGAACATCCCCAGTGGGGACATTAGTCTCGTGAGGGCTGACTGGTACTTTTTTGCTTGACATTATTCTCTTCTTTCCTCAACAGGGTCGCTTACCTCGCTCCCTAATCCACCAGAGTCTGGGCGCCACAATGTTTGAGTTCTGCAGTCACCTCCGGAAAAGAATCCGGGATGTTCACGGTGAAACATCTTAACAAATCAGAGGCCTTAACCTGCTCTGTGTGCTGTCCACAAGCCAAGGCGCTGATCCGAGGCTGCTGACTGCAACTAATCCTTCATTTCAATTAACAGAAGGGCGGAACAGTCCGTGTTCCCTTTCCACCTTCTACTCCATCCATTACGGAACAGTTACTTTATTGGCTTCTTTCTCTCTCTGCCTCCCTGGAAGCTGGGAGTGTCGACTCTCTAGTGCCTAAATGAGGAATGGCCAGAAGTCAGGTTAATGATGTTTGGTGATGAAGGTCTTACATTCCTCTCCGTGGTTAAAGAAGTTGGGTGACCGTCCAATCATAGTGCTGCGAATGCCTTCAAGGCAGAGTGTGAGTGGCGTTTCACAGCTGCCAATCAAACTGTTTCATTATAATGACTATAGATTCCCGGGGGAGGTTTTGAGGTCCGTCCACCCTGGCGGTGTAAGAAGGTTTAGAGACTCTATAAATGATTAGGAAAGAATTGTTGAAGGCATTTTATGTGCTCTGTATTATGCACCGAACTGGATCAAACAGGGCAGGTGGGTGCACGAGTAGGTTAAAAGGGGGGAGATTTAGGGTGGCAGCATGTTCACTGAAGGTTTCTGTATAACCTGGTTTTAGAACGCAGGCATTACATTAATGCACCTGGCTTTGTGGCACTAACACAAGCCCCGAAATCGTTTAAATCCACTTTTGTGTTGTTTGTTGTCTAATTTGGGTGGGTGGGATTTATTATTTTAAGGACTGGCCTCTCTGCTCCTGCCACCTCACCCTCCTTTTATCTTAAATATGTCGCTCTACGGCTGCTCAATTGCACCTCCTGCCATCTTATTGGCGTCTCATTGGCGTCTCATTGACATCTTAACGGCTGCTTTGGGAGTCGCATTTCAGTAACAGCCGGCGCCGTTCCCTCTTTCTCTTCAGTGTTCCACGAGAGTTGCACAATTGCACCTTCTCTCCTTTTGTCTGGACTTACAAAAGGTGCCACACTCACTGCCCTTGACTTTGCTAGTGTCACATAACACTCTGTTTTTGTTTTTCGTTTATTATTTGTTTTTCTAACCGGAGAATGAAGACAATATTTGCAAAAAAAAAAAAAAAAATGTGAATTTGATTAACGAGAGATTTCAATAAAAACAATGAGACATTTCACTTCATTTTTGTATTTCTTCAAACGATTTTAAAGAAGAAATAAACATCCTGCAACAAAGTCATGTAAAACTGCTCACCATGCTCTTCATTTTTCCCCTTGCCCCCTGAAATTACAGATGAGGGGTGCCTCAATTATAACTTGTACCCCCGCACCATTGCCACTTGGTTTGGTCGGGATCTTGAAGCACTGTAGCAGACTGTCTGCACTGAAGACCCAAAAACTTCTTCAACCCAACTGGGACTTTGCTGCATTCCTTCCACCTTGTGTCACTCTCTGAACGTCCAAGTGAGCCGAGCTATTTATTCCTCTCCGGCCAGCGGCCAATGCAATTACTGGCCAATATACTGTAGGACATGGAACCCACAGGAGGCAAAGGCACATCAGCCACATTGATGCCTGGCAAGAGTTGTAGTAGAAAAGCCCAGGTTTGAGATCTGGTGCCAGAATATATTCTAGAACATTAGTGAGAGCAAACGTTCTATATAAAGTGATGAACATCGGGAATATTCTACTGAAAACAGCAAGCTAAGCAATTGGCCAAGCACCCCGTGCCTCCCCTCCTCAGTCTTCCAACATTAGCAGAAAGAAAACAAGCAGGACAAATAGCCAGAGGGAACCTGCTCAGACAGAATTTTGTACCGCTATCATGTAGACCAGGGGTGTCCAACCTTTTGCCTTCCCTGGGACACATTGGAAAAAGAAAAATTGTCTGGGGCCACACATGAAATACATAAACACTTGATTTGTAAAAGTAAAGAAAATACACAGAAAAGAACTAAAATACCATGGAGCTATACACTGGAATATGGGACACCTGGATATTGAATAGACTTATTATTACATTATTATAACGTTTACTCTGGAACTGAGCGTTTCAAGCTGGGCCGCATTCATATGCACCCTGGGCCACATGCGGCCCTTGGGCCACAGGTTGGACACCCCTGATGTAGACTTTATTTAATAATTGAGTGATGCCTTTAGAGGAGAGATGGAGGCATCGTGAAGGCCAGTTGGGGTCTTGCCCCTCAAAGTTTCTGCCTACATGTTCACGCCTTACAATGTCAGAGCTGAAATATTCAAACCCACTAAAAATGTCCCCTTGAGCAAAGCAGAAAAATATCCCCTTGAGCAGTATCCAACCTTTATGGGGGAAAAGGGGCTGCAAACAGCCAAATATCGGCACTACCAAGTAAATATAAAAAAAAAAATATATAGTAAAGCATAAAAAAAAATACTCACAGTTTACCCCAGTCTATGGGTGCTTATATACATAACCAAAACAAAAAATGAGTTTTTTTCATAACAATAAACCAAAAAGTGGTTTTACATCCATTTATTAGGACAATACAGGTGATGGGCTAACGCGTTTTGTGCCTATTGGGGACACTTACTCCTAGGCTACCCGGCACCCCCATGTACACATCCTATATATGGGATTAACCAGTCATATGTGCACCTCAACCAATCACAATTGTGAAGACAAATTACCAATGAAACCATTTACATCCAAAATTGTCCATGATGAACTGGTGATAAAAACCCACACAACTGAAAAGTTCTAAATATGTAAACAAGATACAAAAATATATGTGTGTGTGTGTGTATATATATATATATATATATATATATTGTACAAAATTAACTACTGAAAAAATGAACTAGTGACAAAATGACATAAATAAGATAAAGTAGAACTTTATTGGGGGAGGGTCTGGGAACTGTTGCTCTTCGTCAGGCCTAGATTAGCAGCAGTTGTTTTTCCAGTGTTCAGTCTATTGGTATTGCCGCCTCCACTGTAAGGCCTGGAATTCCAAGACTCTTGGTCCCATAACTGGGCCACGCAACCTCTTTCTCATACATTCCATGTTAAGCCTATAAGCCCCAAATGTGCAAAACTTTCAGATTCGAGCGGCTTTTTTTAGATTCATCATTTAATGAGTTTGCTGCTATTTTTACTCTTTTGTCGTCTGAACTTTTTATAGCGGAGATAGAGATTCCCCAACCATAGGGTTTAGATGTTGGAACATTGTTGCTGGGATCACAAGAGTATTATTGATGGCAATGATGTTGGGGATTAGGCTCACAGTTGGGGTTCCCACTAATCTTACAGGGGTTCAGTTGGATTCAGGTCAGGGATCTGTGCAGGACAGTCAAGTTCTTCCTCTCACATCTCCACAAACCCATCTGATAGGGACCTGTTTTCACCTACCAACTAAACACCGTGGACTGTTTTGTATAGACACCAGCTTATACTTGGTTTAACATTCTAGAGCCACCAACTTCCACCCAACACTCGTCTCCCGAAACACAATTTATATTTGGAATGGCTCGTTCTCACCTACCAATATAACTCTAGGGACTTCTCTCTGTAGACACCAGATACCATTCCTCTCTAGGGCCACCAACTTATATCAGGGACTCTACTCTATAGACCCCAACTTATACTAATTGGCATACCTCTCTAGAGCCACCAACCAGGGACTGCTATGTATAGACACCAGCTTCTAACTTTCATGCCTCTCTAGAGCCTCCAAGGTACACTTTGGACACCTCTCTTTCTCTCCAGACACAAAGGATAAACTCTGGAGGCACCTCTGCGTCTGTGATTTCAGGAGGTGTCTGATGCTTCTCCTTATCATCACGCTCCATAGCTTGAGGCTTCCTGTTGGGCTGCAGTCCATGTGATTCCCTTGTGCTTTCATTCCAACGACACAGAATAAATTGTTTATTAAATCCACCCCCCTATGTTTATGCTGAAAACCCCAGTCCTCCCACTCCCATCATTCACAGTACTGGCCCCCACCATGGATGGAAAGAGAAGTTTTTATCACTACTTCTGCTGCTGCTGCAGAAAAGGCCACTGATCAGGTAGGAAAAATAGAGACTCCTTGCCAATGTTAACATGAATGGAAACCCAGAAGCCAAGTGAGAACTCCTATAGTAGATTGTAAGCTCTTGTGGTCATGACTTCCATACACATGAAGCAGAGAGTGCATTCGGGTGGACTTTAATGTACTGGTCAGTGAAAATCTCTCTCCCAGTAATGTAATACCCTGCTCAGCCATTAGTCCTTCAGTTTCCCTATGGCAAGGATAGGCAACCATTGCAATTCCAGCTGTAGCAAGACTACAAATCCCAGCATTCTCCACCAAAAGCAGCCTGGTACTGGCCTTTTAAGTTTTACTAAACTGTCCTACATTGAGCCATTGCTGTAAAGAGGCACTCCTGAAGGGGCAACTTTTTTCCCCTGTCTCCCCCTACAGTGACACTTTACTGTACTTTGACCGGGAAGTGAAACGTCGGTGAGCAGAAGAGGCCAATCTTCGGAATGAGCCCCAGGATGATGACCGTGAACTCTACAATCTCTTACAAAAACGGGCAAAGACTCGCAGGGGGGCAGAGGTAAGTCACTGACTTAACCCTTGGGATAGGGATCAATAGCTGGACAAGAGGTAACTCCAGACGAGTTCCCATATCCATGTGCTGTAAGTCATATCTTAGTGTCA
This sequence comes from Xenopus laevis, assembly GCF_017654675.1. Taxonomy (NCBI): domain Eukaryota; kingdom Metazoa; phylum Chordata; class Amphibia; order Anura; family Pipidae; genus Xenopus; species Xenopus laevis. The sequence goes on along the minus strand of NC_054387.1, from coordinate 2,263,742 downwards.
GCCCTAAAAATTCTATTTTCATGGAATATCTTATGGTTTTATGCTTACCCACTGGGGTTTAAATCACAGCCAGGGTTGCTGATTCAATCCCAACAACAGACCCTTATTGGGGCTCCTCAGGGCAGTGGAAAGGGTGTTCCAAACTGACTGACCTCATAATTTATATACAGTTGTACTGTCATATCTATGGTTCTTTGGCTGTTGGACTGTTCTAGGAGTTGTAGACCAACAAGAGCTAGTGGCTGGAGTTGATAGAAAGCTCTACTGTTGTCATCTTGTCCTAGTGTCACCATCTTGTCCCATCTGATTGCTGTGCCCCAAAGTTCCTACATACAATAATGCATTGTGTTTGCACTCTTACATGTACGTTACCACCTTCTTGTAGGAAAGAAAGCTCTTTACTGCTCATTTTGAGGCTTTTTAGCATGGCGTGGGTAGATAACATTAGATGGGTCTTTTATGAAGGGCCTTCTCCATATAACAGTGCTTGCTTTGTCCTCCACAAGACCCTGCAGGCGTGTTTTGCTTTTGATGAGACTCCTACAATGACCAGGATTTAGGGTCAGTGTTGTGCCCAGGAGTAAAGTGAAAGTGTCATGCGATTCAGACGAAGGTCAGAAGTTTAATAGAAGGACTGGGCCCTGAGACTTCTTTGCCTTCCTTCCTCAGGGTTACCGAAGGCTGAGTTTTGACATCAGTGCCCACCGACAGATACGCAAGGATGTGAAGGACCAATGGAGGGCGCTGCTTGAAAACCTGGGTGAGACCTTCAGACGTCCTCTCTCTCTCTCTTTTAACCTGCTAGCTAAAGAATGGCTGCCTTTCTACCAGTAATAACCTCAGCTAATTACCATCCCAGGGTAATGAATGAATCCCCCCATCAAATCAGGCTGAATTGACAGTCTTTGTTTTCTAAACCTATAATCAATCATTTTTATGGTTTCTATGTGTCTTGGACATTTATCTAAAATAGGTTCCTTTTTACTTGTGTTGCTGTCTGTTCATCCACCTTCTTTTTCCAGCCCATTTTATTGTCTGTGCGACCATGTTTCTTTCTCAGTCCTCCACCAATGAGCACCTTCTTCATCCTCCTCCTCAATCTTCTTTACCCTCATCAGGATTCAGGAATGAAGCCGATTCCCTTCTCACCGTCACCTCCAACACTTCCTACAAGAGCCTACGGAATCCATCCAAAGCTCGGCACCTACTCAGCTTACTGGCTCAGGACACCAACATCTTTGAGCAGCAGAGAGATATCTCTTTGTTCTGGTATGTCCGACCCACTCAGTGATTAAGGACAGTCATACACAATAATAAAAAGTGGTGGAGACCATTGAAAAATCTCAACTCAGATGATGTATGTAAGGCAGTGGTCCCCAACCAGTAGCTCGTGAGCAACATGTTGCTCTCCAGCCCCTTGGATGTTGCTCCCAGTGGCCTCAAAGCAGGTACTAATTTTTGAGTTCCTAGCTTGGAGGCAAGTTTTGGTTGTATAAAAACCAGGTGCACTGTCAAACAGAACCTCAATGTAGGGTGACAATCCACATAGGGGCTACTAAATGGCCAATCACACCACTTATTTGGCACCCCAACAAAATTTTTCATGCTAGTGTTGCTCCCCAACTCCTTTTACTTCTGAATGTTGCTCACGGGTTCAAAAGGTTGGGGATCCCTGATGTAAGGTAACCTCCAGCCCCTGCAATATATACCGAAGACTGAGGGTGCCATAAGTATATGTTGTTTCACCTCTGGTCCACCAGCTGACCACTACCTGCTAAAAGGGCATTTTGGGTAGACCCACTTCTTGCGCTATACAGGGGGTGGATACACACATTCTAAATACTTATGTAATATTTAACTTTCTCCTTTTATTAGATAATAATTTAACCAATATTCGTTGGGTTTGGAAGCAGTGCCAAAAGAGTTAATGTGCTTTGGCCCATCGCATAGCGCCGGGTGGTCCCCCCACCCCTTTCCCTGCAGCCTTGTAACACTGTGTTCTGGCTTCTGTGTTTCACTGGATGTGGTGACAGAACAGACACCAATTACAGGTGCTAAATGTCATCTCCTAAGTGTTTTATTACGCAGAGAAGCTGATAATGCTGAGTATGAGGGAACAGATTCAGGAAATCCCTGTCCTGTTATATCAGCAGAGAGGCAATAACCTTCCCCAGTGAGCACCCTCTTCACCGCTTGTTCTTGATAGGTCCTTGGTGCGTGACTTATGGAGTGACATAGGGGCCACCAGAGATATTAGGTGTCTACTTCTGTCTCTACCGTGTAGGTAGAAGAATTTCCGCAAGCCTCCTGATCTGAGACCTTTCTTCAACCCATGAGCTCAATGTACAAACAGGTCAAGCATAATTATTTGAGGGTCTCCTGATCAAGACAAAAACAACAGCTCAGCCCTGTCCTGCTGGTAGAAGAATTGATGCAGGTCTCTGCTTTCTAAAACAGAGAGCAGAGACCACCCCATGACCTCAATGTCCAAGCAGGATAAGCGCCATCGTTGAAGGTCTCCTGAGCAAGTGACACAAGACAGCAGCTTATCCTCAAAACTTCACCAATCTTCCCCTGGGGTCCACATGCCCTACACCTTAAAAAAGGGAGACAAAAACTTAAAAATCACCAGGCACTCAATGTGGTTCACCATGTAGATGGAATTGGGTTTATATACAGAAATAACATAAAGAAAATGAAAGCCACATACTGACCCCACTAGCGGTTAGAAGCAGTTGTACTTCCCATCTGTTTTTACTGACAGTTTTGGGGTTGGTTTGTTGCCGGTGCCCAATGATTGACCATTTCTACTGGCAGAACATGTAACACAAGCATGCAATCTTTTTTTTATTCAGCACCGTCTCATAGTCCTTGATATGGGGACAGAGTTTGTGTCTATTGCAAGGCGTTTTTACCCCCCCGAGACAGAAGAGACCAGCGAAAAGGATCCAGTAGAACCCGGTACTGCTGTCCTAGTCAGTCCTTGTGCCGAAGAACCCAGAGATGGTGGTGAGAAAGAGGAATTATCTGTAGAAGTGGATGAAGACAGCTTCTTGATGAATCTTTTGGAATAACAATACACAGATCTTCCCAAACACAAGCACCTGACATATTTCTTCTGGGAACCTTCTTTATCCACATTATTCTTCCCCTTCCAGTTCCCTGTCTCAGTTGGTTTTGTTTCTGCCTAAATACCACCATGTCATTTCAGTTTATGTGCCCAGTCCTTTGACTCTTGTTTCCCTGAATGCTTACGTCCCACCTCTTGCTCACATACAGTCATCTTATGTTTAATAGAGAGGTCTTCAGGCTTTTGGCTTTCAGGTCCACCATGTTTTCAGAACCTCCTTAGCACACAACAAGATAAAATGAAAACATGGCTGTAACCAAGGGACATTTTTGTTTGGGTTGTCTATCAATAGGCCATTCCCAACTGGAGAGAATAGCATCATATACTTATATCTAGTGTCTGGTTGATTTTTGGAGAGACTAAGGTTCCCTAAACCTTTCCTAATCTCTTTGTATCATCATGGCATACAGTTTCCAATAATATCCAAGTAGCTGTAGAGGAAATCGCACACCCACGACACCCGTCCAATATGGTAGTACCTGGTGCCCGGTGATGGAGGAATCGGCAAACCTCTCAAGTAGATACGAAAAAGCACACCGGCACACAGGATTTGAAGCTGCAGGGCGAGCCCTTGCAATTTTTTAATGCAGTGCAGGTGCACCTGCACTGCATTAAAAAATTGCAAGGGCTCGCCCTGCAGCTTCAAATCCTGTGTGCCGGTGTGCTTTTTCGTATCCAATAATATCCAAAACATTAAATAATCACTCAACCTCCAGTTTTATGCTAATTTGTCTTTAGTCTGCCCCTTTCTGTTCAACCACATTGGTTGCTGCTAGATGGGCCTGGCCAACATTTTCAGAACAACTAGTCTATTGTCTCAGGTTCTGCATGACCCATTAACATCTGTTTGTGTGCCTGAATGAATTCTGGTTCAGAAGATACAGAATAACCAGACGAGGTTCTGGTCATTTCTTTGGCATTTCTGAGGAACACAGGAGACCTACCTGGTAAAACTCCACCATCCAGGAGGCAAAAATGGGGAGTTCCAGGACTTCCTTTCTAAAAAGCAGTTTTTTATAGTGTTCTGTCCATGGGACGTTGGACTCATAGGTGTTCAGGGATACCCAACACAAGGAACCTGATCAATAAATAAATTTTTTTTTATTACTGTGGTTTAGTGTCCATGATTTTACAGTGTTACATGTTTTGCTTACCCTTACCCTGCTGATCATAACTGAGAACATTGTAAATGCCTTTTAGTTAGGACTGACCTGCTTAGGGCTGTCAATCAGCAAAACATGAAGGCCACAAGAGTGAGCTAAGGATTTAGCCTTTCCTATCGGCAGCATCAGTCCCAGAACGGACACCCAATACCCCTCTGCTCTTCTTCAGAGTCTTGGCTCACCTTGAAGGCCGCGCTACTTGTATGTACTAATGAGTGGGTGGCAGCTGTTGTGCCTCTTCTTGTATCTGGCAGGAGATTTTATTTCCTCTCTTGGGTGGTTTAGTTTGCCCTGCCAGACTTCTCTGTCATCTAATCTTTCACATTCTGTCTGGCCTTAGGCTTCACTTGCCTTTAATCTGGAACCCTCTGCCGATTGGTCGATGTTGGACAGTAAATACCATGGAAATCAGCTCAAACAAAGGAAGCACATCTACATTCTGTTTATCCGTTTCACTACAATGTACTGAAAACTAAAAAAAAAAAACTGAAAATGTACTGAAAACTAATACTAACTGAACATTACCCATCATTCCTTTGGACCCATCACTGCCTGCAAGGAGTTTGTAGGTTCTCCCTGTGACTCGGGTTGTGAGTGGGAACCAGAGGAACCTGATCCAAATACATAGAGGCAAGTTAATCGGCTCCTGGTGGAACCGGCCTGTTGGTTTGAAAGGAAGACGTCAACTGTCCTCGTCATTAGGGAGATAACGATCCGGCCCTGGATTTGTCTATTTAGACTTAATTCCTCTTCACTCTAAATGGGAATGTGATAAAAGGTCTAAAAATAGCCTGGAGTGGATCGTTATCTTTCTAATGACTCTGGTTGGTCTCTGGAAATGTGAATAATGGAACGTTGCCTGAGTAGTATTTCAGCACTATGCCGGAGCTTTATTTAGCACCCACCCAGGGTCGGACATAAGTCATCATAATCACTGGGGCTTCTTAACATATTGGCTCCCCCCTCATTGATTCCCTTTAAAGCAGGGAACACACATATATATATATATATAAACACAAATCATATGAGACTGACAGTAGCAGAAGGGATGACCGATAGGGGCAGCTGTTTAGGGCCTCCGGGAGTTCAGGGCAACGATGAAGTAACAATATTATTATCATGTATATGAGATATGTATGAGATGTATATGAAATGTATATGAGATATGTATGAGATGTATATGAGATATGTATGAGATGTATATATAGATATATATTTCTCAGCAGCGCTCACATCATTGGCTGGAATGGGAATTCCCTTGGCACAAGGCCAGGTCTATCAGGCACTCGCTGTGTCCATATTTCAGGAGCAGTCTGGCACCCGGGCACTCACACTCACACTCATGTTTGGGCTTGGGCAAACCCCCCTCCCTCGATGGCCCCCCGAAGTGACAGTGGGGGGTGGGGGGAGCAGAAAGATATGCACAAAAGGAATAGAAATTCACAGATTGGTGCAAATTTAACTCTGATGTCATTAGCTAATCAATCACAACTAACTGCTCTATCGCCCACAATGGTGCACAGTAGTGTATGGGAATGAGCTACTGAGAGTAGGGTGTGAGTGACAGGAGAGGGTGGGTGCCAGGGAGAGCGAATACCCGCTGCTCTTCTCCACTTGCACTTTGGCACCGACTCACGGGGGGATTAGTGGCACTAACGTTGTTTATTTAACAGAGAGGATTTATCAAGGTCACACCAACCCCAACACTCATCAGATCGGCCGTAAAAGGAGGAAAAAATACACATAAAATAAAATACACATAACCCACCACTCACGCTAAGTCTGACACCCTTTCATCACATAAACAGATGGAGAACAATTAGTAATGTTAATTACACATATCCAGTGGCATTCAGTTATAATTTGGGGTTGTTTCTGGACCCCCCTTACACTACAATGGAATTTGCAGGAAAGGAAGGTTTAGGGGTTATTCATTATGGCCCCAGGGGAGGCAAGTTCTACAGTTAAAAACCAGGGACCTGGCAACTAGTGCCGAAATGGAAAGCCAACACTAGAGTGCAGTTGGGTCAAGTCATGGGGCAGCCAGTAAGTATTTCCATTGCAGCCGCAATGATGAACCTTCTCCAGCTCCACCCGTGTGAATACAGTGCTGGTAAATGCAGGTAGTGCTGTATTCATGGGGCACATCTCTATGATCCATTTTTGGACTGCAAAGACCTGTATCAATGCAGAAGAAAACATGGCTGTAACTAAAGACACAAGTGGGTTGTTGTAGTTCATGTGTTGGCTGGTACTGTTCATATTACTGTTGGCCTCATGCCCTGTGGCACCTGCTCTCCTTCAGCCTCTGCCTTTTTCCCAAGGGACAATTCGGTTTGTAGGTTCCATAATCACAAGATAAATATTATTGAGCTTTACTCCAGCTTGACATTCCCTAATGAGGTGCCTAATGAGCAGGATCACACGCTCGCTCCTACTGTATATCACTCTGAGAGCCGGGAACTCTCTTATTGATGACAAATCCTTCCCATATCTGTTCCCTGTGTCCCTCATTTGTCACTGGGACTGAGGGGGATGACGATGACTCTTTGTGCAGATATAGACTGTTACTGAACAGAATGAAAATAGACACACACAAGGGTATATAAATGTGGGGCAGAGCCCAGTCTGGCAGAGTCAAACACACTCAGGATCAGAAGGAGAAACCACAGCTCTAAACCCAGACAGAAAGATGGTGGGAAAGACCGAGACCCTCAGGACCATGGGGAACGTGGCCGAGCTGAGCTGCCGGGTGCAAGAAGACAACACGGCCAGGAGGGAGGGCTTCTCTGCAGAATGGATAGACACCTCCATATTCAGCCGACCAGAGGAAAGGTACGAAGGGAGAACGGGGAGACACGGTCCAGCTTCACAGTGGACTATTGGGGAGAAATGTACCAGCTTGTTCTTATCTAGGGGGGTCTACCTGCTCACTCTACAAAACCTGCGTACCCTTTAAATTAATGCACAACCCATAACCATAATCCTGAAATGTCTTGGTCTCTATGAAAATCCCATATTTAAAAAAAAAAAAAACAAATACAGTAAATGTTCTTTGCTGGTAGGTTGCTATGGGTTACTAGACCTTTGCAGCTTTTATTACATATACTTTCACTGTTTTGTTCTACACACCATTTGTTCTGTACAAATTCTTTGTGCCCAATACTGAACCCTAAAAAGTTAGACATGGCACATGACAGGGTTCCAATATTAGAGTTCCAGTTTTAGGGTGCCAGTGTTAGGGTTCCAGTGTTGTTAGGGTTCCAGTGTTAGGGTTCCAGTATTAGAGTTCTAGTGTAAGGGTTTAAGTGTTAGGGTTTAAGTGTTAGGGTTCCAGTGTTAGGGTTCCAGTATTAGAGTTCAAGTGTTAGGGTTCCAGTGTTAGGGTTCCAGTATTAGAGTTCCAGTGTTAGGGTTCCAGTGTTAGGGTTCCAGTATTAGAGTTCTAGTGTAAGGGTTTAAGTGTTAGGGTTTAAGTGTTAGGGTTCCAGTGTTAGGGTTCCAGTATTAGAGTTCAAGTGTTAGGGTTCCAGTGTTAGGGTTCCAGTGTTAGGGTTCCAGTATTAGAGTTCCAGTGTTAGGGTTCCAGTGTTAGGGTTCCAGTGTTAGGGTTCCAGTATTAGAGTTCCAGTGTTAGGGTTCCAGTGTTGTTAGGATTCCTGTGTTAGGGTTCCAGTATTAGAGTTCCAGTGTTAGGGTTTAAGTGATAGGGTTCCAGTGTTGCAATTTGGTGTTGAAAAGCATTCAAAATAACAAATATTAATCAGTCTTTTTTACTCCCTATTTTAGCTGCAATGCCCGCGATGCCAACGTGTGGAAAAGAGAGAGTTTCCACCAACAGGGACAGACCCGCTTCTTGGTCCAACAGTCTCCTGCCCAGGTCATGAAAATGGGGCGTCTTGGCCAAAAACTAACCCAGTACCAGCTGCCCTACCAGAGAATGTTGCCTCTACCTATCTTCAAGCCAGCAGATCTCAACAGCAAGATGGATCGCATGGCCACCCCACCCCAGCTGCGCAGCATGATGGAGTTCGAAAGGGGGCTTAGCCACCCAGGCAATGATGGAGTGTGCCCCGATAAAAAGTCTCTCTCCCAGATCACTAAAGAGTTGCCACCAGTCATGCAACCAGCGAGAATGGAGATTATGAAGCCTGGCATGGCCCAGTCTTTTACAAGGTCTATGTCTCAAGAGGTCATGAGAGGCTAGAGGAGAGGGAAGGTCTAGAGGAGCATGAAAGGTGTAGAGCAAGTGCCAAATCCTGTCTGCTACTCATAGATGGCCAGGTTAGAGTGCAGTGTGTGTCTGCATAGTGTCTGCTCTAGAATGCCCCAATTTGTATAGCTGGAAATGGCCAACTGGAGACAACCTCTTCGTTGTATTTGTAAACTGGATAGAATATTCCAGCTTGAAATTATTTGCAGAAATATATATGTATCTTATCTGTTGGGAATTATATATGGAATGGAAGGTGGCATATGAGTAGGTACAGGAGCTCTTAGTCCTTTAGACCATAGAGTTTTAGAGTAAGAAGGTAGAAAGGTTGTCATTCCACTGCTTCCACCCATGCACCCCAAGCCTTGTTTGGCTGAAATACGGCCTTCAATGGGAGACAGGGTAACATGGCTGAATTCCCTTTTTACTAAGCAAGAATGGGTTACTTGTTGCCCTGGGTTTTAGTGCCATGGTTGGTGTTGGCCACTTTAAGGAAGGTTGGAGACCTGGTTAAGCATTTTCTGACTTGACCGAGCAAAACCACTTAATGCACTTTAGATGCCAATACGCAAGGAATCCAGGGCACTTTGCAGAGAGATTGCAGGTGAATAGGAATGAAGAGGGACATAGTTTGTATAAAGCACCACGGATGGTCACTGTAGGAATCAGATCCCTCAAACATAATGGTATGGGCCACACTATGTATTCCCAACCTCTCCTACATGAAATCCTGGTGACTGAACTACCTGGAACTGGCAAGTGTTGAGCTATGAGGCATTTACACACCTCGAGTGATGGGACAGTGGGAAATGCGTTAGGTGAAACTGCAGAATGCAGATCCCTCCGCCCTTAAAGGGGCAGTTTTGTATGTAAACAGATATTTATATTTGTACCTACGTTTGTCTTGGTACTAATTATGTTCTAATGTTATTTTCTTAGGTCTAATAAAAAAAACTTTGTTTCAATAAAACTTTGTGTCTTTCTTGTGGATCCCTAGTCTAGGCCCTTCCTTGTTTCCCACATTGGCCTACATAATACCTACAACGTGTTGCGCTGTTTACATATCATTGTTAAGAGGTGGTCCCTGGATGCCAAGTTCCCTGGTGGGCTCTAGGATGTCTAATCCACTGTTTAGTTCCTAACACTGTACAGAAGAGACTGTAGAGAGAGAAGCAATCTTGACACTCTCTTAGAAAGTGGTTCCAAAACCTGTTTGGATCAAACGTCAAGTCCACCTAACATTTGGCCAGGGCCCCCCTTAGCTCATAACAAGATTACAGACATATGTAAACATCACTGCCATTCAGTCGTAGTTCCAAGAATATCTAAGGTTCAAATACATTTTTGCCCCAACAACCCTTGAACTGACCTTCAAGCTGGGCTTTCAGGACTATCTAATGTAGAAACTAGGCTTCTTCACAAAGGTCTGGCCTTTCGTCTTTGTCCCTCCAGCACTGGCTCAGGGGTCATCTGCAACGATTTTAAACCACTGTTAAAGGTGAAGTAAAGCTTTCCTGGAGAAATGTTAACTATAGCACCTTTGTAGGACCTCCAGGACCACTTCTCAAGAGTTTTGCAGTGGAGTTGGCTGTCACAATCCTTGGCTGTGGTGCTTCCATTCTCAACAAAGATCACCGTGACCATCAAAAAGGTGCATTCACACCTGGCATGACCATGGATTGGCTCCTTGTGCCCACATGACTGCCCATTACACAACAAGATCCATGTTTGATAACTGTCCCCAATATCCAGGGACGTTCTAAAGTTTAGAATTGGAGAACAATCCCTGGCTCTGTAGCCAATAAAGATGGAGGTGCCAGTTCTTATGTCCATCATGGGTGTCATGCCGTGGGCATGTGGTGCTGTGCCAGCTCTCCAATGTGGTCAACAAATTATTTTCAGAGGTTGGCAGGGATGGTGAGGCGGGTTATTTATACAAGTGAGACAACAGTGGTGTAAAAATATACAGATCTTGTCAAATTCTTGCTGAATCAGAACCTAAATAGGAAATAACGGAGGCTCTGGAGGCCACAGGAAGACGGTGGATGGGGTATAAGTCAGGTTGGACGACCCTCCCAATAAGGATACTGGTAAAATAGATGCAAAATGTTGTGTGTGTTGATGGTATCCAAAAAGGCACTTGCTCCTAAAAACTTATGTCCATCCACCCAGCCTGAAACAAAGGAATCCTAGAACAACCCCCTATCTCTCCACTTGCTTTGAGCATCACCTCCTCTGGCTCGCTAGGAATGCTGGGAGATCCAGTGCAAAACAGCTGGTGGTTATTCATCCGATATCCCATGAAATAAGGGGCAGGAGCTAATAAATTCTCTTCCATTAAATTGAAACCACAAAAAGCTGATTTACACACAAACCCCATGTGGCCACATATATCTGTACGTGTAGATCTGTCATCACGCGTGTCCAGCCGCGACATGGAAAGTTGGCACATGTGAGGAATGTCGACCTACAACGACGAGGCTTTGAAATCTGTTTTTAATAGAAGGCTCAAGCTCAAGCAGGGGGAGATTAGGGTCCCACTGGGTGTTCAAATGCCATTAACCCTTTCAGCTCATGGACAAGGACTTGCACTTGACTGAGTAGCTTTTGTATGTAAAGGGTTCCACACATGAGAGAATAGTCACAGGTTGTAACTGAGATACAATAATAATTCATTGATGGACAATCAGACTGTAAGCTCTTGGGGTAGAGGACTTCTTCCTTTTGATGCATTTCAGGCCAATGAAAGACATTAAGGCTCATTGGATGCAACTATTCCTCTGGAATTCGGGGAGAGATGGTGCATTGTGGGTAAAAAAACATGGTGTCCGACGTTTGCACTTGGGAATTGGTTTTGCCCTGTTTTTCCTTGACGTGGGCCAAGCTGCCCAAGATGGGGGTTCTCTAGGGCCAGAGGAAAAGGAGAAGGTGGAAAGAAGGGGGACTGGTATTGCTGGGATTATACTGGTTCTGCAGGATTGGCCCATTTTCATTCAGATTTAATAAAGACCCAAATAGATTGTGCCATGTCTAGGTCCAGAAATAAGAGGGGTGTATAGATAATCTCCATCTGTTTAGACTTTAGTCCCCTAAGTAATTAAAGGGCATATAAACCCAGAAATAACATTTTACTCAAAGAAAGGAACTTTCATTGTAATTGGGAGATTCCCGTACATTAGGCATCATTCTCCTATTGGTCAGTCTCCTCAATGTCCCTGAGAAATGTCCCCCCCCAAATGAACGTGTCCCTCTCCATGTGCCCCCCTTATTGTGATAAACGTACCCCTATCTGGAAGCCGCTGGCCCCCGTCCCTTGATTAAAATATCCCCAATGGAACAGATGCGCCCCCAGACAGGAGAGTCTGTCCCACTACATGCGAGGAAAGCCGGGACAGCTGTCACATTGGGAGGGATCAGCAGAAACATAATATTATATCATTTGTGCCAGAGCCCCCCCCCAACACATCAACTGAGTCAGGGAAAGGTGAGGGGCCACGGGAGGGGGAAAAGCCAATTGTACAGGAGAGGGGGGGGACGTGGGGGGACAAGCGCTGAGCTTGGCACGGGGAATGGGGGTCATGGGTTCAGTGTTTATATTTATAAAGTGCTACTGGGACCCCCAGCTCAGAACATTCCCCCAGTACATTGGAACCACAGACAAGTAGATAAAGACCCCGGCCCTGCAGCGACATTCCTTTACTGACCCCCCAAACTTGGTAAATAGGACATTTTATTTCAACCTGCCCCCCCAGATCACCTGCGCCCCCCCAGCAAGTCAATAAGGTGAGAATAGACGGACAAGAAGAAGAAGAAGGAAATAAATCATGTGCAGATCTCAGTCAATCTCCCAAATGGGACCATCCAAATCCATTTCTGAATACAGACCCTGACAGCCCCCCACTATATAGTGTCTATGGCATCTCACAGCCCCCCACTATATAGTGTCTATGGCATCTCACAGCCCCCCAATAAATAGTGTCTATGGCATCTCACAGCCCCCACTATATAGGGACAAATTTACTAAAGGGCGAGTGGCTAACGCGGGTGAAAATTCGCCAGTGTGACGTGATTTTGCCACTTTGCTGATTTACTAAGGGGCACTGGTGTATATTTGTTAGTGGGTTGGACCTACTGTTACGTCAGACGAAGTTGCGCTATGGCGAAGGGACGACGTAACTTCGCTAATCCACTAACTTGCGCATTTTACTGAACGTTACCTCTTGCGCCAGACTTTACTTCACCACCTCAGAGCAGATAAAGTGCAATAGAGGAGACAGGGCTGGTACCATGTGTAGTGCGTTTTCTGCTGCTGCTGCATATACGCCCATTGTACTTGAACTGCACGGCGCATGACAATTTCCGATCGTTAGCGTAACTTCGAACCGCTGATTGTAACATCATTAGCGCAACTTTGCAAACGATCAGTAACTTGAGCGCAACTTCGGATCTTCGTGTATTTGCGCAGCCCTGGCGAATCTACAGCTGGCGAAGTGCGGTGAAGGCAACGCAGGCACAACTTCGAAGGTACGTAAATTTGCCCCATAGTGTCTATAGAATCTCACATCAGGCAGAAGGAGATATTCAGATATTAAGAGGGACATTAAATGCAAGATTTGCCCTAGGGCCCGTGGGCTGTGGTCACATGACTGTGTATTAAACTGCGGAGGATATATAATATATAATGTAGGATATGTAAGATATATAATATATAGTGAAGGATATGTAGGATATATAATATATAGTGAAGGATATGTAGGATATATATAATATAGAATGTAGGATATGTAGTATATATAATATATAGTGAAGGATATGTAGGATATATAATATATACAATGTAAGATACAGTATATAATATACGTATAATGTAGGATATGTAGGATATATAATATATAATGTAGGATAGGTAGGATATATAATATATAATGTAGGATATATATAATATATAATGTAGGATATGTAGGATATATAATATATAATGTAGGATATATATAATATATAATGTAGGATATGTAGGATATATAATATATATAATGTAAGATACAGTATATAATATACGTATAATGTAGGATATGTAGGATATATAATATATAATGTAGGATATATATAATATATAATGTAGGATATGTAGGATATATAATATATAATGTAGGATATATAATATATAATGTAGGATATGTAGGATATATAATATATAATGTAGGATATATAATATATAATGTAGGATATGTAGGATATATAATATATATAATGTAAGATACAGTATATAATATACGTATAATGTAGGATATGTAGGATATATAATATATAATGTAGGATATATATAATATATAATGTAGGATATGTAGGATATATAATATATAATGTAGGATATATATAATATATAATGTAGGATATGTAGGATATATAATATATATAATGTAAGATACAGTATATAATATACGTATAATGTAGGATATGTAGGATATATAATATATAATGTAGGATATATATAATATATAATGTAGGATATGTAGGATATATAATATATAATGTAGGATATATATAATATATAATGTAGGATATGTAGGATATATAATATATAATGTAGGATAGGTAGGATATATAATATATAATGTAGGATATATATAATATATAATGTAGGATATATAATATATAATGTAGGATATATATAATATATAATGTAGGATATGTAGGATATATAATATATAATGTAGGATATTGTGGTGAGGTCACTACTAGGATACCTGGGAAAGTCCAGGACGGAGCTTATTTATGCCCCAGGTTCCTAACAGAGGTTCCGGGACTGCTAGTCCAGGCCGAGTGTTTTGAGTTGTACTGATGTATCTCAGGTGGTTAATTAAAGAGGCAGCTCAAGCCTGGAGAGTGGGGAGTTCCTGGCTGGGGAAAGACACAGGAAAGCTGTATGTGTGAGAGGGACTGAAATCACCAAAAGGTTTGGGATTTTATATATTCCTGTATGTACTTTGTTTTGGGGAGACAGGAGGTAGGTCTTCTCCTGGTTAGTTAGGAAAACTGACCTGTATTAGTTAGAAGCCCATTAAGTGGCAAGGATTTTATTTTGAATTGTTTGTTTTGTTTATTTTTTCTGCAAGAGACAATAAACTGCCAAAAAGAGACTAAACTCTCATGAGTTGTGCTAGTGCCGTGGGCTGTGTTACCCCAGGAAAACTGATCCCAGCTACCCAAACCCTTACTATATATAATATATAATGTAGGATATATATAATATATAATGTAGGATATATAATATATAATGTAGGATATATAATATATAATGTAGGATATATATAATATATAGTGTAGGATATATAATATATAATGTAGGATATATATAATATATGTTGTAGGATATATAGGATATATAATATATATACACAGAGGAATGAGAGAAAAGAGAGGGAGTGGGTTACAGATGAGGGAGAGAGATAAGACATGATCGAGAGGAAGGAGACAGATAAATAAAGGAGAATATAACGAGGTTACCTGCCATAATGTCTGTGTAATCAGGTGCAGTCAGGTGGCCTCAGGCTTCTGCTCCATTGTCTCTGCTCCACTCACTCCACTTATCTCCAATCCTCTCAACCACCCGAGCACCCAGCGCACCCCATGGCCACGGTGGGACACAGACAGACCCAGGGTTCAACCACTTCACAGGCATCTCAGGCAATGGAATTATGGAATAGGCACTTTCATCTGAAATCTGTCTGTACAGGTGCTGAGCTCCATCTGCATCATCTTCCCCCTCTCCATCTGCATCATTCCCTTCTCCACTATTATAGTGTATCACAGTGTATCATAGTGTATTGTAATGTATTAGAGTGTTAATACATAGTGTATCATAGTGTATTATAGTGTTATTGTGTATTATAATATATTATAGTGTATTATATTATAGTGTATTATATTATATTATAGTGTATTATAGTGTATTATATTATATTATAGTGTATTTTATTATATTCTAGTATATTATAGTGTATTTTATTAAATCATAGTGTATCATAGTGTATCATAGTGTATCATAGTGTATCATAGTGTATCATAGTGTATCATAGTGTATCATAGTGTATCATAGTGTATCATAGTGTATCATAGTGTATCATAGTGTATCATATTATATTATAGAGTATTATATTATAGAGTATTATAGTGTATTGTAGTAAATTATTGTGTATTATAGTATATTATAGTGTATTTTAGTGAATTATTGTGTATCATAGTGTATTATATTATAGAGTATTCTAGTGAATTATTGTGTATCATAGTGTATCAATGATGGAAATCATCATCAGCAGCAGCAGCAGGAGGAGGAGGAGGAGGAGAAGGGGACAGTAATGATAATGGATGAGGGGAGGGGGCACTAATGTAGAGTAATGACAGGCTGGGGGGGCATTGATTGTATAAAGGTGAGTGACTGGGGCAAGTGTGTGACACTCATCTCCTCACTGTAACATCAGGATCAGCATCATGAGTAACATAGAGAGTGTGGCACAGAGTTACCAGCACTTTAACCCCAGGGCTTATCTACAGAATAACTATGTGCCCCCCCGGGCAGACTTCTCCAATGAGGACAGTGTTGTACAGTGGAAGCTCCGCTGCTTGGCCGATACCTGCGCCACAGGTGAGATGTACCCCCATTATTATCTCTAATCCCCCAGTCCTTGCCCCACTCTACACTTACTACTTATCTCCACTGTTACTATAGGCACCATCTCTCCCTACTATACCTGCTATCCCACAGTCACACTCCCTTCCCAGAGACTATTATCCACTGTTACTATAGACACCATCTCTCCCTACTATACCTGCTATCCCACAGTCACACTCCCTTCCCAGAGACTATTATCCCACTGTTACTATAGACACCATCTCTCCCTACTATACCTGCTATCCCACAGTCACACTCCCTTCCCAGAGACTATTATCCACTGTTACTATAGACACCATCTCTCCCTACTATACCTGCTATCCCACAGTCACACTCCCTTCCCAGAGACTATTATCCACTGTTACTATAGACACCATCTCTCCCTACTATACCTGCTATCCCACAGTCACACTCCCTTCCCAGAGACTATTATCCCACTGTTACTATAGGCACCATCTCTCCCTACTATAACTGCTATCCCACAGTCACACTCCCTTCCCAGAGACTATTATCCACTGTTACTATAGGCACCATCTCTCCCTACTATACCTGTTATCCCACAGTCACACTCCCTTCCCAGAGACTATTATCCACTGTTACTATAGGCACCATCTCTCCCTACTATACCTGTTATCCCACAGTCACACTCCCTTCCCAGAGACTATTATCCCACTGTTACTATAGACACCATCTCTCCCTACTATACCTGCTATCCCACAGTCACACTCCCTTCCCAGAGACTATTATCCACTGTTACTATAGACACCATCTCTCCCTACTATACCTGCTATCCCACAGTCACACTCCCTTCCCAGAGACTATTATCCACTGTTACTATAGACACCATCTCTCCCTACTATACCTGCTATCCCACAGTCACACTCCCTTCCCAGAGACTATTATCCCACTGTTACTATAGACATCTTCTCTCCCTACTATACCTGTTATCCCACAGTCACACTCCCTTCCCAGAGACTATTATCCACTGTTACTATAGACACCATCTCTCCCTACTATACCTGCTATCCCACAGTCACACTCCCTTCCCAGAGACTATTATCCACTGTTACTATAGACACCATCTCTCCCTACTATACCTGTTATCCCACAGTCACACTCCCTTCCCAGAGACTATTATCCACTGTTACTATAGACACCATCTCTCCCTACTATACCTGTTATCCCACAGTCACACTCCCTTCCCAGAGACTATTATCCACTGTTACTATAGACACCATCTCTCCCTACTATACCTGCTATCCCACAGTCACACTCCCTTCCCAGAGACTATTATCCACTGTTACTATAGACACATCTCTCCCTACTATACCTGCTATCCCACAGTCACACTCCCTTCCCAGAGACTATTATCCACTGTTACTATAGACACCATCTCTCCCTACTATACCTGCTATCCCACAGTCACACTCCCTTCCCAGAGACTATTATCCCACTGTTACTATAGACACATCTCTCCCTACTATACCTGCTATCCCACAGTCACACTCCCTTCCCAGAGACTATTATCCACTGTTACTATAGACACATCTCTCCCTACTATACCTGCTATCCCACAGTCACACTCCCTTCCCAGAGACTATTATCCACTGTTACTATAGACACATCTCTCCCTACTATACCTGCTATCCCACAGTCACACTCCCTTCCCAGAGACTATTATCCCACTGTTACTATAGACACATCTCTCCCTACTATACCTGCTATCCCACAGTCACACTCCCTTCCCAGAGACTATTATCCACTGTTACTATAGGCACCATCTCTCCCTACTATACCTGCTATCCCACAGTCACACTCCCTTCCCAGAGACTATTATCCACTGTTACTATAGACACATCTCTCCCTACTATACCTGCTATCCCACAGTCACACTCCCATCCCAGAGACTATTATCCACTGTTACTATAGATACATCTCTCCCTACTATACCTGCTATCCCACAGTCACACTCCCTTCCCAGAGACTATTATCCACTGTTACTATAGACACATCTCTCCCTACTATACCTGCTATCCCACAGTCACACTCCCTTCCCAGAGACTATTATCCACTGTTACTATAGACACATCTCTCCCTACTATACCTGCTATCCCACAGTCACACTCCCTTCCCAGAGACTATTATCCACTGTTACTATAGACACATCTCTCCCTACTATACCTGCTATCCACAGTCACACTCCCTTCCCAGAGACTATTATCCACTGTTACTATAGGCACCATCTCTCCCTACTATACCTGCTATCCCACAGTCACACTCCCTTCCCAGAGACTATTATCCCACTGTTACTATAGACACATCTCTCCCTACTATACCTGCTATCCCACAGTCACACTCCCTTCCCAGAGATTGCTACTTTGTGTATTTACATTGTATTTTCACACCTTGCATGAGAGGGGTTACCACAGCTAAAACCTCTAACAAAGTCTGACATGTTTGTCTTTATGTCTCATGTGCAGGAGAGATTGCTGGGCAGACACTTGTAGACATTGGATCGGGTCCCACAATTTACCAGATCTTGAGTGCGTCGGAGCATTTTGCAGAGGTGGTGCTGACGGATTATCTGGAAGTGAATCGGGCAGAGCTCAGGCGGTGGCTGCAAGATGAGCCTGGGGCGTTTGACTGGAGTCCATATATGAAACATGTGAGCAAGTTAGAGAGAACAGGGTGAGTATCTGCCCTACTCCCTGCAACTTTATTGCTTCATTTCTCACTACTTCTTAGAAAGCATCTAATGTGTATGAGGTGTCAGAGCAAATGTAAGGTTTGGAGGAACTTAGTGCCTAAAAAGCTGTAATTGCCTTGGTAACATATTTGTTTTTAAAACCTCTCCCACTTAGGGGTACGTGGCAGGAGAAGCAGCAACGTATCCGTGAGCGGGTGAAGAAGGTGCTGCCTGTAGATGTGCATCAGTCTAATCCATTAGGTGAGGAGATGGGCACGGCTTCTGTAGATACTCTAGTAACTACCTTCTGCCTGGAGGCCTGTAGCCCAAACCTACAGATGTTTAATAAGGCCCTGGGCAACATCACCAGCCTCTTGAAACCCGGGGGTCACTTGCTCTTTATCGGTGCCTTGGAGGAGTCGTATTATTTGGCAGGAGAGGCCAAGTTAAACGTAGTTCCCGTCACCGAGGAGATTGTCCGAAACGCGCTGTCCGACGCCAGCTACAAGATCAAGGAATTTAAAACCTACGTCATGCCCCCCGCACTAAAGGTTGGGGTAGATGATGTCAATGGCGTGTTCTTTGCCTGGGCCCAAAAACAGGACTCACAATAAAACCCCAACGACTCTGATTATAAATTAGATATCATTTTGGCCCTCTTGATGGAAAGAAATATGATGTATAATCAAGTTATGCATTTAACATTTAGGATTAAATATAAACTGCTTAGAGATGTGTGGGTGAACCCTTCCTACCTCTACCCCTCACATTGATTTTTTATTTCTCTTGTATTTGTCTAATGGAAATATTCTATAAGTCCTATATAAATATCATTATAGCTTCAGCAGAGCGTCCATGGTTTGTTTCTGGAAGTAATGGTCATATTAATATAATCCACTGACCCACTGATTTTGGAAAAAACATATACAACAGAAGTGCACACACATATATATATATATGAAACCATTCCTGGGCACAATCAACTGATATTTATTGCACAGCATCATGAACAATGAATCCCTTCCATTTACACAGACATTAAGGCACCGCATGCACCCCCCACCCTTCCCCTGGCACAACACTTGACTCAGTGTCTTAAATTAAACAGAGCCGGGCACAGACTTAAACACAAACACAATATGGCAACAGCGAGTCTCTGCAGACCCTGCTGATCAGGCAGCAAAGAGTCCGGCCCACGCCACACAGCCGTTATAAGAAAATAAAGATAAGAACTAAGAGTTGTTAAAGGGGTACAGTCACCACAGTGTAAAATTGTTGTCGTTTGGGTGGACACGGATTTGCTTTTATCTTGAAAAGTCACTTTAATGCTTACCTGGGGGTCTACACTCTTGTGCACTGTATACATATTACATGGCTGCAGTCGACACAAGATTGGATTTGTATATCACCCCACTTTGGTGACGGTGTCCCTTTAAATGGCTAACATGTTTTTCAGTTGAAATACTTCATCCCATATAAGGTGCCTGCAATACTGCTGTATAGTAGGAATGTAGATAACGCTTATATACAGGTATACACAGCCCAGTGGCGTGTGTGCATATCATATATATATATAAATATAATATAGTATCGTATACACAGACACCACTGAAAAGGTAGCAGCACCCAGTTTGTGTTTATTGATGGGCATCTGCAAAGTATAAAGTGCTGTCCCTTAACTAAATCATTGTTGGTGAACTTTACAAACCAATTGCAACCATTTCACACACACGTGTCCAGTCTCATCACGACCCAACTAAGCCCCTGGTAGCAGCGAGAGGCCCCCTTGTATCAGTTTTGGACAAGGCAGGACATGAAACGGGAATGTAGAGGGTTCAATGCGGATGATTGAGATCACGAATGCAGAAAGTCCACTTATAAGCACAGCAATAGAGGAACGATTATATTTGGGATGTAGGTGGAGTCAGTGATTGCCGCTCTTCGGCTGGGTACAATCAATTTCATGAGGTATAAGGCACTTTTCAGACCCCGTCGGGGGCCCTTGATGAGTTGAGAGCTCCAGCTCCAGAATGGGCACATTCAACAACCAGTCTGGGTGGAATTCCAGCAGTCTCTTCCCTTTAGTCCAGTTTGGGGATGTCGTCGTCGTGATTAACCTTCAATAGGTACAGGCTGTCGTCTCTCAGAAAACTGCAAGAGACCCAGCAAATCAAACATTTATATGCAAAGAAAATAGAACTGTTGGGATTTAAAAAGAAAACAATATACGTTACCCTTAGTATTTTCTTCCCTAGACGATTTGCAGTTTGCTTTAAACTATTAGCCTTTAAATTCTGCGTCTCTCCAGCACATATATCGGACTGCTGGGGTCAGTGACCCCAACAACCACTAAAGCCTTTCTTATGACCTTCAACAGTTCTCCAGTAAACCCAAGTGACCAGGGTGTGGTCTGGCAAGATTTAGAGGGATTTTAAACGGGGACCTCGGAGTGTCTGGCTGCCTTTCAATAAGTGGAACTCAAGGCAGCTGCAGGTGAATTTCTGCAATAACCTATAACAAGCGTATCTGCATCATTTTATGTAGTTTATATACTCCGTTTCTTTGTTGTTTATACCTGTAGAAGAGAAAGTGTAGGGGGATGGTGCTGAAGTGCCAAAGAGCATGGGCGTCCAGTATCCACATGACTGGGGGGAAATCCAGCAGTTCGAGAAGAGCCAAACTCTGCAGCAAGACCACCACCAATACGCACTTCCACAGATAGGGCTGGTGAAAGCGTCTCCACATACACCATGCTAGCCACCACATCAGGTTAACAATCCCTGGAACATGGACAGAGAGAGGGGATAATGCCATTGGGTTAGAAGGAAGGAAAGGGGGATTCATAGGAAACGTCACTCACCAAAACTGGTATTGGCGGCCATGTTGTAGCTGTAGTCAAAGCGCCCGAGAGTCAGGTAGGAAATGTGGCAGGCAAACAGGAGGACCAGGAAAGCACCGAAGGCATTTGCAACGGAAGGATACTGCAGCCCAAAGGTCCTGAGAGGACACACACAAGGTCAGCTTATGGGAATCAGGCACTGCAAGGGAAAATAGAATCAGTACCAAAACCCGGGGCCCTGGCAGGATATGTGGGATGCGCAGCGACTACAAGGTGAACGCTACAAAATAGAACAACTGGAAAAAGGGAATCGAAAGAGTAAAAATGAAAGGTTAAAACTGCGGGGATGCCAATATGTTGTTACCCTTATGATATGTCCCCAACATATTGGCACCTTTACTTCTCCATCATTCTACACCGGCCCATCTTTTGATACTCACCTCATGCAGCACAGGTAGATAGAGTGCAGGATAACGGAAGAGGCACAAAAATAGTCCATTTTCTACAATAAAAGAAGAAACAAACGGTCAGTAAGTGGATTGTGAGAATGCAGATCAGGCAGCAATATATATACATTTGTAATCGCCGTATATTCTCCTTACCTCAGTAAGCGCCGTGTCTCTGGTATGGAAAATAGTGGACCAAAACCAGGCATTAACGGAGACCTGGGGTGGCAGGAGACATGAGCAGTTATGTGGGTGCTCCACAAGAGACGACTGATCGGCTCACAAACACAAGGGCAGGACCTACCATGGAGAAGGCCAGGCAAGTGCGGTACATTTGGCAGGAGGAAGGGACGGAGGAGCGGTAACGAAACAGCATCAGGAGGCTAGCCACACCATTAAGGAAGGATGCCAAGGCAGAAGCAGGCTCTTGGAAGAACAGGAACCGGGAAAATGGCCACTGCCAGGGTGAATAGTAGATGGGGGGAGGGAAGTTGATAGGGGTGAGAGCGGAGAGGGGAAGGGATTATAAAAAAAAATTAATAGGTGACTAACTCATCATTACAGGGTGACTAAACAGATCTGTACATTCTAACATTTATTTCATAAAAGGAATATTCTTCCTCTCTAAATATGTACTGACGGCACAATCTGATGCGACCACTAGAGGTCTACAGAGACTGGCCCAGCCACGAGCCGTCATTCTAGCAGCTCCCCCACCTAGCCACAAATGTAAATAGAAGTGATCTGGGCCCATAATAAGTGATGTCCTCATACTGCAATGTCTTTTTAAAGAAGCTGTAATGTCACAAGATTAAAACGATATATATCTGTCGTGTGTTCCCCTTTAATCAAGTCATTAGGGCCAAACCCAAACAGGTCACATTGTAAGATAAATAATCTGTATAATGCATTTCAATTAGATGCTGCAACAGTGTCCTGGGATGGATTAGCCTTAATTTACCAGAGCTCCAGCAATAAGTGCTATTATACAATCATTTCTAGGTGGATAGAAGACATTTGCACAGACATATCTACATATTAAACAGTCCCAAAAGCCCCACCCCATTCTGATTTCTGCTCCACTCTAACCCCGATCATAGTCATTAGCTTTCCTCAAACGCCGGGTCTTGGAGATGGTTCCTAGCTCCTTGTGGAAAGCACGAGGAACAGAATTGTTCAACATAAATGAGATTTCACCTAAAGTACAGGTAAAGTAAAGTTCTGCGAGATATGGTTCTAAATAGGATCTCGGAGTTCTGTTAAGGTCAAGCTGTAGAGCCACTACTGAAGCTTCTAGAGAGAGAATATATATATATCTCTCTCTCTCTGTTGGGTCTCTGTGCAGTTGAAAGGCCAGGGCCTGTTTTGGAGTTAAGACTGGACCTGAAGAGGTGTATGTGGGTGTGGGTGTGAGATATATATATATATATAGATATCCAGCAATTGACAGCACTCCAGGGATTATTCCAACAAGAAAAGTAATTATATTAAGTAAAGGTTTACTGTATCCAACATTTCAGTTCCGCACAGGAACCTTCGACGAATCTAGTGCTGTTAATTGCTGGATATTTTACTTTTTATTTCAGACTGGCACCCAGGCTTCATCCCTACTTTTGGTTATATATATATATATATTAGGGATGCACCAAATCCACTATTTTGGATTCAGCCGAACCCCTGAATCCTTCGTGAAAGATTTGGCCGAATACCGAACCGGTGGGAATGGAAAATCATTTTTTACTTCCTTTTTTTGTGACAAAGTCACGCGATCTCCCTCCCCGCCCCTAATTTGCATATGCAAATTAGGATTCCGTTCAGCCGGGCATAAGGATTAGGCCGAATCCCAAACCGAATCCTGTATTCGGTGCATTTCTAATATATACATATACACTGTATATACATTGCCACAGCTTAACACTTACCTTGCCATGGAACTGAGGGACCTCATGTCCTTCCTTGAGATACAGGGAGACGGTGTACCACATGCACTTATAGCGACAATCATCCAGGCAAGTCCAGCCTAGCAGAAGAGACACCATAAGAGAACAGTGGAATGCTCTGCACCCACCAATAAACATTTACAATAAAGATAATTTACACTGCAGATAATTCACTGTACAATATAAAATGTCATTCCTGAAGCAACAAGTGTATTTAGTTGCAATATTGGTGTGTAGGTGCATCTCAGCTCATTTTGCCTGGTCATGTGATTTCAGAAAGAGCCAGCACTTTAGGATGAAACTGCTTTCTGGCAGCCTGTTGTTTCTCCTACTCAATGTAACTGAATATGTCTCAGTAGGACCTGGATTTTACTATTGAGTGCTGTTCTTAGATCTACCAGGCAGCTGTTATCTTGTGTTAGGGAGCGGCTATCTGGCAGGCTGTTGTTTCTCCTACTCAGTGTAACGAAGAAGTCGCAGTGGGACCAGGATTTTACTATTGAGTGTTGTTCTTAGATCTACCAGGCAGCTGTTATCTTGTGTTAGGGAGCTGTTATCTGGTTACCTTCCCATTGTTCTTTTGTTTGGCTGCTGGGGGGGAAAGGGACAGGGGTGATATCACTCCAACTTGCAGTACAGCAGTAAAGAGTGACTGAAGTTTATTAGAGCACAAGTCACATGACTTGGGGCAGCTGGGAAACTGACAATATGTCTAGCCCCATGTCAGATGTCAAAATTAAATATAAAAAAATCAGTTTTTTCGGATTTCAGTGCAGAATTCTGCTGGAGCAGCACTATTAACTGATGCGTTTTGAAAAAGAAACCATGTTTTCCCACGTCAGTATCAAAGGGATGGTGAAAAGTGCAGCCGTGTTCCGTATCATCTCCAAGCGTAATAATAATAATAATAATAATAATAATCAGCAGCAGCAGCAGCTCCTACACAGGAACAGATCTGAGTAACCCCATGAGACATTGGAACACAGACCCCTCAGCTCATGGAGAGAAATAGAAATATAAAGATCAGTGTCATTGTGATGGAGCCATTCAGTGGATAGAGGAATTGGGCTGAGAGAATACAGGGCTGCTTCATTATCAGCTGATGAGACAGGAGGAGGGGGTTGTTTACATTTCTCCTGTACCCCCTTAATCCAAGCAATCACCCCTCCTTCCCAGTGTAATACCAATACCCAAGAAGCCTCTAGCCCTGGATGCTGCTGCTGCTGCTAAACTACATCTCCCATGATCCCCTCCCCCAGACTCCTCACCTGTCAGGCGCATATAGAGGGGCTGCTGGGCCCGGAAGTCTCTCAGCCGGAAGCCCGTGCAGTTGTTCTGATCGCAGACGGTCACACAGTCCCGATACACCGGCTCCCGGTCCCCACGGGAAGCTGACACCACCCCGGCAAGAAAAAGCACAAGGAACGGGGCCATATCCAGAGAACCGGCACTTTCCCCTCTTAAAAACAACTACTTCCTCATTCTGTGCAGCAGCCGGAAGTCGCCGGGT
The DNA here is from genome assembly GCF_017654675.1 of Xenopus laevis. Lineage (NCBI taxonomy): Eukaryota > Metazoa > Chordata > Amphibia > Anura > Pipidae > Xenopus > Xenopus laevis. The sequence continues at coordinate 2,238,143 of NC_054387.1, read as the reverse complement.
AGCAAACAATAGCGAGAACGCAGTTCCGGCCTGATGACACCTGTCAGTGCAGTGGGACTTGTGTTGTTTTGTGGTAATATTTTCTTTTCTCTTTTTTAAATTAATGCAAAAATTCGTTTCCATGTCACCTTTTCATACATTGGCATAAGTACCACACGCTTGCCCTGAAACTAGACAGTATTTATATATCTCTATATCTCTATATACAGTAGTAGCAAAGCTCTTGTCCACAATTGGGACCTTTGTCCTTGGAAATTAGGATTGTTTTTTTAACCAGCTCCAGACTGGATTGTGGGAAATGCTGTAAGATGCCACAGACACAATTTATTGGGCTACTGGAGGGCTGTTCTGGCCTCTGTCTAACACTGACCTTCCTATATATTTATCTCTTTTTCCCTATTAAATAGGATCTAAGAATAATGTTAGAAATGCTGTATTTTGTATACTTCATATAAACATGAACTTACTGCACCAGAAGCCCAATTAAACAAATGATTTCTGCTTTTAAAGTTGGCGCAGGGGGCTGTCATCTTGTAACTTTGTTAAATGTGATCTTAGCAAGACCAAGACTACGCACATGCTCAGTGTCGTCTGGGCTTCAGTTGGGAGGTTAAGCTCAAGGATCGAAATAATCAAAACTGATAATATCTGCCATAGAAGCCAATACAGCAAGACTGATTAATAATCAGAATATACAGACTGCACTGGGTCTGTGGATACAAATCTCTACACAGTCGCCGGCTGCTCTACAGGGAAACAAACAAAGCTGCTCGAGGTCAGGGAAGTAAGGTGGGAGCAGTTTGAAAGTAGGATTGTTTCCCTGCAGAGCAGTTAGAGATAGTTTCCTATCTGCAGCTGTCAAAGCAAGTAAAACAAAGGGGGAATTTCACTGCATACAGTCAGGTTTCTTATAAAAACGGTAGACATTTTTTAATTAAAGTAGATTGGCGATAGATTTCTTTTCCATTAAAGAAAGTAATAATGGGATTTTATTTTTTTTGGGCCTTTCATCCATTTTGATAACATTGGGATCAACAATAATTTTTACTATCGAGGCCAGTAAAATACCGGCAACCCTATGTGTACCTGAAATGCCAGGGCCAATTTTGATTATCAGTCCAGACCTTTTAACTAAATGAGCAGTTATATTCCAGATACAGTATGTCATGGTCAGAATCAGAAAAACAGTGACCTTGTCCTTCAGGGCTAACAAAAGAGGCAACCCCGTTTGCCTATTAAAGCACAATTTTTACCAGCCAGGATGGTAAAATACATCCTTAGCCGTCATACATGGCAGGTGTGAATTACATAAAATGCCCTACTTTAATCCTCTTCTTGTATTTAACAAAGAACCAGCTGCAAATTGCCCCCTGGAATGGCAGTTAAGGTCATGCTCTGCGTACATGCCATTTATATTACAAGACCATGTTTGTGAAGATTCTCATTCATCCAGGTCATGGTATATCTGTAGAAATAAGTCAAAATCAACTGGGCGACTTGTGTTTTTCTTGAAGACATTTTACTGGTCATCCGACTGGCTTTTCTGTCGATTTCTACAGATATTACAAGAACAATTAAACTGGGTTACAGGAGGAAAGTAATCGATTGTATCCACCTCTAACCCTATTTATTTAAAAATAAAATAAATAACATATTTAAAGGCAATGTTGTGCACAGAAAAATATTTGGTTAGCAATGCAGAATGCCCTAGGATACCCATAGTTTGAGTCATAGTTCTGACACCAATAAAAAGATACACGAGTAAATGGGGACACCAAATTGTCCCCCAGAATGTGACTGTGTTCATTTGCTTAATTTACTCACGAGGAAACTTCGGGCGACTCGGAAAACGTATTGCCGCCTGTGATTAGCGTTTTTTCATTTTAGCCGGCGCAGAGTCAGGGAAGGCGTTTGGGAGCAAAAACGAGGCGATTAGTCGCCAGGCGACCAAATCTCCCCAAAACGCCCAGTGTGGACTTACCCTAAAGGTTTCCTGTTGTTCTTAGCATAGGATAATTAGGGGTGCGTCACTGGCACGCTCAAAGGTACATCTTTTGGCAAACAAGTGCAAGGGGCCCAAAAACTGCATTAGAGCTAATAACACCCTCTAAAAAAGATGTCCTTAGTGAAAGTGCAGGGGAGAGAGAGTGTAATAGTTCCTGTAACTCAAAATAAGGACAGATAACAAATGGTGTGCTGCATGAATGGGTCCTGATATTATATTATTATTATATATATTCATAATTCATTGTCAAACTAGGAGTATCTACATAATCTAAACATGCTCAGAAATCCAAATAATAATGTGCAGGTGAGTCTGGCCATGGAGACAAGACTGGTTTGACCTATTCATTTCTTCCCAAGCGACGGCATATTTGATGGTAAACTTATAAAAAATTCTGAAATATTTCTGCCGAGGGCCCTTCTTCAGGCCAAGTGGGCGGGTAGGAATCAATTTTATGTATGACACTTTGACAATTGCCTAGAGGCTCTTAAAGTAACAAAAATAGTTCTTTAGTTCGAAGAAGGGGGGGTGTTAACTTTTGGGAAGGGCACTTGGTTACACAATAACCTCTATACATCCATCACTGGTTATTCATTAGCCTTTATGGTACACTGTGTTCCCTGGAACTGCAAGAAGCCATTTGTTTTCCTTTCATTGTTTACCTTTTGTAGCTCATTGTGCTCTTGTAGAAACTTTAGGTGCTGCTATAATGTAGTGTGTGTAGCCAGGGCTTGTGTTTTGTTTGGTTTCCATACTCTGCAGGAAATTATAATACAGGTATGGGAACTGTTATACAGAATGCTCGGGACCTGGGGTTTTCCGGATAATGGAACTTTCTGTAACTTAGTTGTTCATACCTTAGGTCTACTAGAAAATTATGTAAATATGAAATAAACCCAATGGTTTTGCTTCAAATACGGATTCATTATATCTTAGTTGGGATTAGGGTTGCCACCTAGCCGGTATTTTACCGGCCTGACCGGTAAAAATGATGGCTGATCCCAATGATTTAATAGGGAAAAAAGTTAAATATATAGGAAGGCCGGTATTTTTTTCCAGAAAAAGTGGCAACCCTAGTTGGGATCAAGTACAAGTTACTGTTTTATTATTACACTGAAAAAGGAAATCCGTTTTTAAAATTTGTATTATTTGGATAAATAGTGTCGATGGCAGACTAGAGCGTTCTTGATATGGGTTTCCGGAGAGAGAGATAAGTAAATATACATGTTTAGGGCAGAGACACACTCTCAAATTCAGGGGGATAAATTGTCTCTTCTTCGGGGCGACTTATCTCCCCGAACTGCCTCCTGCCGGCTCGGAGCGATTCGTTTTCTGAAGTCGTCCGAAGTTTCCTTGTGAGGCAACTTCGGGCGACTTTGGATTTACTTTTTAGCCGGCGGGAGGCAGTTCAGGGAGATTAGTCGCCTGAAGAAGAGGGGGGTTTTTGTTGCTGGGCGACTAATCTCCCTGAATCTGAACGTGTGTCTCTGCCCTTAAAGGGCCATAATTCCCAGAAGTTTTTTTCTACTAAATAGTTTTTAAAACAGGATAATACATATGGTGCACTTTCTGTCCAGGTTATAGCGCACTTAGGGGATTTTGTTGGTTCCTCGGCCCATTGACATCCCACCGTGCCCCTAGTCCATAAACTGATACCCCTCATAATCCAGGGGAGCTATGGGAGAAGAGAGAGGAAAGGTGTAGTAATAGTAATTCCTCATGTAAACAAACTGTAAGAACTGGTTGCACCATTGCACAAATCCTGCACACTGAATAAAAGAAATGTATTGGCCGTTTTTCCAAACTCTGATCATAGTTTTTTTTATCCTCGCTTGAACCTCGTACCATGCAATCTAGTCATCCAAGGTCAGGTATTCGCATCTCCATTGCATCCAATAAAAATCCGATTATCCGTGGAAATCAAGTTACACAATATATTGACCTAAAGGCCTAAGTTTGCCAACGTGCAGCCGTCACAAAAGAGTATGGCGCAACCTAAATCAATAAAAGACGCCCTTCCCACCTTCAGGCAGCCAAATGCAATTTCGGTTTGATATCAAATGGCTCTTTGCTGTATTCATTTGTGTGTGTCTAGTATTCTGTGTGCAGTTTTATCCAGCTCTTATCTACAGTATGAGATGGAACAAACTGATCTCAATCACATTTCCCTTCCCTACTCTCGCATATTTATATAGATCTTTATTACTTAATACAAAGGGGTCAAAATACCACATCTACATAGAGATGTTAATGGACAGATGCCATGACTATGCAGGTATAGGATCTGTTATCCAGAAATCTCCTAATTATAGGAAGGTCATCTGCCGTTCATATTGATCAAATAATTCAACATTTTAAAACATATTTCCTTTATCTGTGTAATAATAAAACAGTACCTTGTTCAGGCATGGGACCTGTTAATCAGAATGCTCGTGACCAGGGGTTTTCCGGATAATGGATCTTTGTGTAATTTGGATCTTCATACCTTAAGTCTACTAGAAAATCATATAAACATGAAATAAAGCCAATAGGCTGGTTTTGCTTCCAATAAGGATTAATTATATCAAGTACAAGCTACAGTTTTATTTTTACAGAGAAAAAAATGAAATCATTTTAAAAAACTTGGATTATTTGATTATAATGGAATCTATGGGAGACGGCCTTTCTGTAATTTGGAGCTTTCAGATTTCTGGATAACAGTTCCCATACCTGTACTTGATATATAGTAAAATCCTTATTGGTGGAAAACAATCCTTTTGGATTTATTTAAATGATTTTTAGGTATAAACATCTAAATCTTTATACGATGCAAAGATCCCTTATCTCAAAATCTCCAGGTCCTGAGCATTCTGGATAACAGATCCCGTACCTGTACAGACATTACTTGCTGGGACTGATAAAATGACCACTAGAGGTCACTGTTTCACCTGGGTCTTTATAATGAGAGTTTATCAGTTTCCCTTACAAGGAAGTGTATCTTCTACAGGGAAATAAAAAAAAATCCGAAATGTAAATAAGACTCACTAGGCAGGGTCAACTGCTTTATTTTACTAATACAAAACATGTGATTTTATGTGGCTCCATTTAAAGAGAACCAGTAAGATTTAGGAGGCATGGGAGTGATCTTGCAACCCATAGAAAAGCTCCGTTTTGATTGGCTGCTTGATATCAATCGGATCCCTTAGGTTGACAGTTATACTAAATTGACACAACAGATGCAACTCCCTTTAGTATTTATTCTCACCCTGGAAGTCCCTTACTATAGAATAATTTGCTTCCATCATGATCTACACTTGAAATACAAGTCCGGACCTGGTAATATGCAGTAGGGAGTCACTATCACCCTAATAACACCGGGTAGTGAACATCTCTGCCTCTATCTCTCACTGCTAGACAACTGGTTAACAATGACCCATCCAGCAAGAAGTCAGGCTAGAAATACCTGTTTCCTTCTTTTTTTGTTTAAAAAAAAAAGATGTTCAACTTGAAGACGTATTGTCTATATATAGATACAGGTGCCATTGGGTGTAAGTCGTACAGTGAGCTGACTTTTACAAGAATAGCCTTTGTTTTGTACATATCCATCACATATAAAGGGACGCACGTCGCAGCCAGTGTAATTGTTCAGAGATTGCTGCTAAACGTGTTTATTTGCGGTTGGTCAGCATGCAGGGGCAGCTGGGGCAAATCATTTTTGGCAGACTATCTGTCAGGGCCAGGGGCCTAGCGGCTCCCAGAAGGAGTAGTCCGGACCAAGGAGAAAGCCAGGATTTAAGTCCAAGTATGTAGTACAAATAAGGGTCAGGCACAAACGTAGTAAAAGTCCAGGCAAGAAATCAAATAGACAGGCAGATAAGGATCAGGAACAAAGCAGGGATCAAAACCAGGAATCAGTCAATAATACACCCAGGTACTCACAGGATTGAAGACCTATAATTGGGCAGGGTTTCAGCGTCCAGGGCGCCCTTTTATTTCGAACTTCGGCGCCGGCGGTGACGTCATCACGCTTGCGTCATCACTCCGGCGTCGCAGCACCCACGTGTACAGCATGGGTGCCGCCATCTTGGCTCCCGGCGGTCCTGACACTATCCAAACTAGTCCAAGAGAAGGGGTTCAGAATGCAGCATCAGACTGGGTGGGATCTGGGGCCCTCTGGGCTTCTGCATCAGGGGCCCTCACATCAGGGTAGAGTCCTGCAGCGGGTCAGGTACCCTGCGGGTTGCAGGTAGAAGTTTCGGGAGCAGGTATAGACGCCGGTCGTCGGTTTTCCGTGTTTGCGAGTCGGGTCGCGGGGCTTCTCAATAGCGGGTTTTGCTTCTTTTTTTCTGATCACGGGCACTTCTAATGATGTCACTTCCGGTTACAATGACAGCACTTCCTGTTTTACGCCTTTTTAATGACCACGCCTAGTTCGAATGATGTCACTTCCGGTTTACAATGACAGCACTTCCTGTTTTACGCCTTTTTTCTGACCACGGCTTCTTCTAATGATGTCACTTCCGGTTTACAATGACAGCACTTCCTGTTTCTTGATGGTCAGCAGGTCGCAGATTGGGTTGTGGATAAGGTACTTGCGGGTCGGAGGTGAGGAGGCAGGTTGCAGGACCCTAACGTTACCATTTCCTATTTAATGTGGTACAGCAGGGCCCATAATTGAGATTAGCAAGTAACAGATTAGCAACCTGTCATAGTCACCAGTGTGAGATAGTCAGGGTTAGTGAACAAAAGCAGTCCTGTGCTCCACCAAGGAAAAATAGTAGGGTTAATATTACCCAGGCAACACCTGGCCAGAGTAGGGAATTCAGAATGGTAGGGCTTAGGGGAATGTACATTCCTTTGGTGCAGCACTGAATCTCCAGTATTATACTGCTGACACCTCTGCTAAGGATATATAGTAAATAATGATTCTATTTTCTGTGCTGGCGATTCTGACTTGTGAAACAATATAGCAGAAGAAACATGGCTGACCTGCTACAAACACCTACATTTGGGAATAACTTTAAAAACCATTGACATTGTGGAATGAACCTTTATTGGAAAGTTGCTCAGAATGACGTTTTGATTCATTATGCAAAACTGTATTTTGTTTTACATTCCCTTTAATTAATGGACAGGAGAGCAGACGTAGCAGCGAATGCTGGAGCGGCTCTAGTCTATGGAGCGCTGTTTATAGAGAATTGTGCTGCCTGTATTAATCAATATAAACAGACAGAGAAAAGATGTGTGCACAATAAGACATGGCACAATCATTTACCATTGATTCAAGGGAAAGTAAACACAGGATAAATAGCACTTGAAACAAGGTTTATATTCCGGTAATAGCAGTTTTGTGGTTTTGTTTTGCTCGAGTAATTTCTGTGCGTTCAACACACCCTCCTCCTCCTTATTCCCATCCTTTTTATGAAGCTTTATGGTCTGACATAACAATAATCACTGTACTCAAACTGTAAGGCCATTTAACAGAGTCCAGGAAAAATGCGGCATTTTAAAGGGGAAGTTAAATTTAAAGATATGTTTTACCATGAGCATCTTGGCAGGTAGAATCGGTATATTAAACTGTACAGAATCTACAGAGTGTATGAACCCCCTGTACCTTACTAATTTCACTTATATATTTACATTTATATAAATGAGCTGCATGGAAAGATAAGGCACACAAGGTAATAATATTAGAGATTCCACAGAACTATTATTTTTGGTTGCTGAGGTCAGTGACCCCCCATTTGAAAGGGAAATAATTAAAAAACTATACATAAGAAATAATGAAAAAGAATTGCAAATTTGCTCAGAAAAGGGTATTCAAAGCAAAAAAAAATCACAATGTAGTCACCGATCAAATGCAATGAAGTGCCAGTTTCTAGGGGGAAACTATGGGGTCGATTTGGCTGCTGTCTGTGAGCCCAAGAGCTTACAGTCTAGAGCTGAGTGAGCCCCAGCAGCACAGGAGTGAGTTAAAGAGCAGGGAAGAACTATACAGTCACAGATGAAATGCAATGAGTTGCCAGTTTCTAGGGAAGAGATATAGAGCGTAGAAGGGTAGATTCAGCAGCTATGAGCCCAAGAGCTTACAGTCTAGAGCTGTGTGAGCTCCAGAGGAGGGAGTTAAAGAGCAGGGAAGCACAAAGTAGTCACAGATGAAATGCAATGAGTTGCCAGTCACTGCTTGCCAGGAATGTATATGATAGGAACCTCAGGTATGTGAAAGTATTTCTAGGGAATAGATATAGGGAGGGGGTAGATTCAGCAGCTGTGAGCCCAAGAGCTTACAGTCCATAGAGACTAGAGCTGTGTGAGCCCCAGCAGCAGCAGCATCAGTACAGGAGTGAGTTAAATAGCAGAGAAGCACAATATAGTCACATCTCAGATGCAATGAGGTGCCAATTTCTAGGGGATAACTATGGGGGGGGGGTTGATTTGGCAGCTGTCTGTGAGCAATGAGTTTATAAGAGTAGATATAGGGAGGGGTAGAATCTGTGAGCCACAGAGCTTACAGTCTAGAGCTTTGTGAGCCCGAGAGTTTACAATCTAGAGCTGTGTGAGCCTGAAAACTTACAGGCTAGAGCTGAGTGAGCCCGAGAGCTTGCAATCTAGAGCTGTGTGAGCCTGAGAGCTTACAGTCTAGAGCTGAGTGAGCCAGAGAGCTTACAGTATAGAGCTGCGTGAGCCCGAGAGCTTACAGTCTAGAGCTGAGTGAGTCCAAGAGCTTAAAGTTTAGAGCTGCATGAGCCCGAGAGCTTGCAATCTAGAGCTGCGTGAGCCCAAGAGCTTACAGTCTAGAGATGCGTGAGCCCGAGAGCTTGCAATCTAGAGATGCGTGAGCCTGAGAGCTTAGAGTCTAGAGCTGCGTGAGCCAGAGCGCTTACAGTTTAGAGCTGCGTGAGCCCGAGAGCTTACAGTCTAGAGCTGTGTGAGCCCGAGAGCTTGCAATCTATAGCTGCGTGAGCCTGAGAGCTTACAGTCTAGAGCTGTGTGATCCCGAGAGCTTACAATCTAGAACTGTGTGAGCCCGAGAGCTGACAGTGTAGAGCTGTGTGAGTCCAGTAGAGCAGCAGTAGGAGAGGAGTGAGTTAGAGAGCAGGGCAGGAGGAGGAGCAGTGAGGAGTTAGAGCGCTGTATAAAGTGTGAGCAGTGAGTAAGTCGCAGGCCTGTCCCTCCCGCAGGAAGTAGTTGTGTCAGTTCAGGAATGAAGCGGCGGGGGCGGGGGGAGCGACAAGTTGCAGCGCGGGGCCTCGGGAAGGAGCGGAGCGGTTATTCGAGTTGTTCCGCGGCGGGAGGAGGAGGAGGGACATGGAGTAGATGATGGAGCTGCGGCCGAGCAGGTGGGGGCTCTGCGCCCTGTTGTTGCTGCTGGTGGGACACACGGGACGGTCCGAGGAAGGTAAAGTCGCTTGTTGCAAAGTCGCTGCTTCCACAATCAGATTGGACTGAAATGACATTCTCTCTCTATCGCTCCAATCTGATTGACTCCTGCTCCTCTAGTTCAACTACAACTCGCACATTGTGCCCACTGCCCCACTCTACTCTCTAATTCTTCTCTCCCACTATAGGGGGGCCCTCGACCAACTGCATCGACTTTATTTCATCCATCTCCCCCCCCTGGAATCAGATTCATTTAATAACAAATACTTATTAGAACTTTGCTCTTCTGTTCAGCAGCAGGAGAGGGGTCAGCGACCCTGTAACTAAATCGATACAAGAGCTGATTTGTTACCACTGCTGAGCGTCATTACAATTGATACTTCTACTCCCCATAGATCCTACTGACAAATGGAATTGTATCACAATTGTAACAGAGTCTGCCCCAGACACAAACACTCACATTCAACTTGAAATAGTTATTGAAAAAAAAAGTCTTTATTTCTGGTCAACAATATCAATACGAGTGAAGTGGAAGAAGGGTTTGGAAGGCGAACGACCCCTTTAAATGACATCTATGGGCAGTAGCACTGGGGGAGAGTGCAAGCTCTGTGGCCTAGCAATGTCCAGCTTGAAATGCAGCAAAATTCTCCCAATCGTCCCTCCGCTCCCACATATTATTGCTCAGAAATGCAATTAAGGGCAGAGACACACGCTCAGATTTGGGGAGATTAAATCGCCTCTTCTTCGGGGAAGCGCTTTGTTTTCTGAAGTCGCCCAAAGTTTCCTCATGAGGCGACTTCAGAAATCGAAGCGCTCCGAGTGCCATCCCGCCGGTGATTTACATTGTAGCCGAGGGAGGCAGTTTGGGAGATTAGTCGCCTGAAGCAGAGGAGATTGGTCGCCCGAAGCAGGGGAGTAATCTCCCCGAATCTGTCTCTGCCCTTAAAGAGCTAAGTGTCAGTCCTGTGAGTGGACTCCTGGCAGTTTCAGTCCGAGGCAACAGAAAAGCAATTGCTGCAAATCACACAGATGCCAATTGCCCTTCCAAAACATTAACCACGCGTGTGCCAATCACTCGCCAGACTACTGAGCTGTAATACCAGGGGGCTCGGGGTCATTATTTGTTGGGAGATATCGGGGGGGCAGTTGTGTATGTTCTGGGCATAGGGGGGTGTGCGCTGAGGACTGTGTGAAACTGAAAATAACTCCCTGTATAGTAAGAACACGCGGATGTCTGATGTACCACGACAGCTCTAGTGACTGCAGGACACTAGGGGTTAATGCTACCTGTGTATTGGGGGTTCAGGTGTCTGTAGATTATGAGTAGAGGGGATCAGTGTTCCCTCTCATTCCTCCAAAAATAATCATCTTATTGCTCATATCTGAATCCAGTCACTCTACTATTCCCTTTCCCAGGCTAACGTCCCAACTGTTGCTAGGGTCACACTACCCTAGCAACCTGATAACATTTCCAGTGACACCACACAAGCGTTTTCACTGGGTGTCACCTGGTTTCCCTCCTGACCAACCGACTGATACTGGTCTAGCGCTAACGCTCTAACTCCGGCCTCTTCCTCGGGCATGGGGAGAGTTGCAGTTCAGCAGGGGCTTTGTTGGAGTGCAGGAACTGTTGCTAATTTTGAATCCATTTATAAAAGCGAATGCCATCCCTACCCCCCTCCTGCTCTTGCACCCAACCAGTAATACTGGGAAATAGGTCCCCCTAAACAGCATTGACAGGTCTCACCACATACGTTAAGGCTCATTGTTGTAAGGTATGGCCCAAACTATAAATATAGCTCTGACATATGCTGCAGTGCTGTACACAGATATTATACAGTAGAGCTTACAATCTAAAGGTCCCTATAGGGAACCCATGAACCCGAGTGTATGTTTTGGGAAAGTGGAGGAGACTGGGAGAACATGCAAACTGCTTTAAAACTGAACCCCAGAGCTAACAATCGCTCCGCCCTGCTGTGCAACGTAGAAGCGACTGCCCCTTTTAGGGACTCAGTGATGGTTTCGGTCACTAGTCGAAAGCCATTGGGCCGTGTGATTGAGTGTGAGGAAGTGGCTACAATATTGGAACATACAAATTAGATCATTGTTGGGAGGGGAGGCGAAACCAGACAAAAACACCTTCAGCCGCTTTCCCAGGTGCGATTGTCCCATTTACACGAACCATTGTGCGTCCGCGCCCTGCCCTCGCTCTTTGTTTGCTCTGGAGCTGGTTTTAAAGGCAAAATAAACCCTTTTGTATGAGCAATTCCTGGCTCTCTGTGTACATTGAAACTAGTGTTTGTAGGTGTAACGCTGCCATACTGCTTAGCTTTGCAATGGCATTCTCAGTCCCTGTGGTGGGAAGCACTATGGCAGCTCCTTACAACTAATTTGTAAAATTGCAAAAAAAACACGCGTGAATTCAAAGGGGCTTGTCAGTGAACAAAGTAAAAAAGAGTTGGCTCGGGGCAGAAAAGCACAACAGCCAATGAGAGAGTATGGAGACTGTGTCTGCTGATGAAAGCTAATTGTTGATTGGTTGCTACATGTATCCAGAATGATCACTGGACTGTGTGTGTCGGGATTCAGGAAAAGCAGGAAGTCGTTTCGAAAAATGTTGCACAACACATGAAGCGAAACTGGGATCTTATGGCAGCCAGCAATACAGTGAAAGGGTTAACATAACTATATTTTAACTGTTGCTTTAAATGGTTTATTTCACATCTCTATCATTGTTGTTTCCCTTTAAATTAACTGTTAGTAGGATGTAGAGAGGGACGTTCTGAGACAATCTGCAATCTGTTTTCATTTTTTATTATTTGTGGTTTTTGACTTATTTTGAATTATAGAGGGATCACTGCTAAATAGCGTTTTATTCGGCAGCTCTCCCGTTTCAGCAGTCTGGTAACTAGGGTCCAAATTCCCCTAGCAACCATGCACTGATTTGAATAAGAGACTGGAAAATGAATAGGAGAGGCCTGATGAGGAATATAAGTAGCAATAACATTACATTTGTAGGCACTCGGAGCGCTTAGTTTTCCGAAGTTGCCTCACAAGGAAACTTCGGGCGACTTCAGAAAACGAATCGCCGTGTGTGATAAGCGCAGGTGATTTTTCATTTTAGCCAGCGCAGAGTGACGGAAGGTGTTCGGGGAGATTGGTCGCCGCAAAGACGAGGTGATTGGTCCCCAAAACGCCCAGTGTGGCCTTACCCTTAGGGTAGAGACACACGCGGCAATTCAGGGAGATTAGTCGGCCAGTGACAAATCGCCTCTTCTTCGAGGCGACTAAACTCCCAGAACTGCCTTCCCGCCGGCTAGAATGAAAATCGCCGGCGGGATGGCACTCGGAGCACTTCGTTTTCCGAAGTTGCCTCGCGAGGAAACTTCGGAAAATGAATCGCCGTCTGTGATTAGCGCAGACGATTTTTCATTTTAGCCAGCGCAGAGTGATGGAAGGCATTCGGGGAGATTGGTCGCCGCAAAGATGAGGTGATTAGTGGCCTTACCCTTAGGGTAGAGACACACGCAGCAATTCGGGGAGATTAGTCGCCCAGTGACAAATCGCCTCTTCTTCGGGCGACTGCCTCCCACCAGCTAGACTCTAAATCGTGGGATGGCAGTCGGATCACTTTGTTTTCTGAAGTCGCCCAAGTTTCCTCGTGAGGCAACTTCGGAAAACGAAGCGCTCCGAGTGCCATCCCTCCGGCGATTTTCATTCTAGCCGGCGGGAAGGCAGTTCTGGGAGTTTAGTCGCCTCGAAGAAGAGGAGATTTGTCACCGGCGACTAATCTCCCTGAATTGCCGCATGTGTCTTTGCCCTTACAGAGCATTTGTTTTTTTTTGATGGGGTCAGTGACCCCCATTTGAAAGCTGGAAAGAGTCAGAAGTTGCTTAGAATGAGCCATTCTATAACATACTAAACTTTAATTTAAAGGTAAACAACCCTTTTTTCCATACAGCTGCCAGCACCATGCGTTAAACCCCTACATGTCTCCTATAGGAGCAGAGTTGTGGGCTGTGTGGGAATGGTTTGGCCCAATCTCATGGAGTGAAAGGGATTTTATTTGCTCCTGATAACCCTACACACATAGTGTAACGCTGCAGAAATTTGCTTTAACTCTGGGACTCTGATAATAACAGGCGCTGGGTTAGACTTTGAGCAGCAGGTTGTGATAGTGAGAGATAAGTCTCCGACTCTGAGATAAGTGGTGCAAAGCTTCGGGAACATGATTTTATATCGATATTTATATATGTCATGATTATGTATATATATGTGCAATGCACTGGCATGCAATTCATTGTGCACTACAGATCCCAGCATGCTCAGCGGCCTATGGTGATTGTGCATCTGTGGCTCAGAATGTGCATTTCCTGCTTTATCTTCCTAATCCTCAGCTGTAGGGAGAATTCACAGTGTCTTGCGTGCTAGTGCAACTATAACTAACCCCTTCTCCATTGCCCCGAGGAGCAGGGCCGCAGTTTGGACGTATCTGATTTCAAAAGATGAAATAAAGTGGTGGGACTGATTTTCTTGTGTACAAACCCTACACACGTTACCCGGAGGTTTCCAAACCTGAAATATCTGTTCTTCGTCTGCACTTTGGTTTAGAATCCTTGCAGTTCACTTTCACATACATATAGATCCCATCACCACCGAGCAGCGCTCAGTATATCTGTGTGTCCCTATCTAGACTAACTGTCATCTCTAGGTGGCGTGTGACATTGTTGCGCAGCTACAGGGGCCACTATTAGTGCATAGTTATTGATATATATATATATATATATATAGATAGATATATGGTGCTGCTCTCAGGAGCAAGCTGCTGTGCTGTCAGTCCATTAATGATTAATAGATGAGATGTGAGTGTGCCCTGCAGTCACACAACGTGGGATACACACTCAACTGGTTTTCCTTCTCATTTTTTATTTTTTTTTCTCCTGGCGCAAGATGAATATGGGGTTATATATTAACCAGAGACCCACAACAAAAATAACACACAGTGGGTAGATCTGTAAACCTCTGGCAAGTACAGAGGCTCTGTAGCAGAGTACTGTGTTGCACCTCCGACTTACAGAATTCCAGTCTATGCATGGTATATTTCACATCTCTATCATCCCCTGCTCAAACCTTGCTAAAAGGGATTGTTCCCCTTTAAATGAACTGTCAGTATGTTGTAGAGAGGGATATTCTGAGACAATTTGCAATTGGTTTTCATTTTTTATTATTTGTGGTTTTTGAGTTATTAAGCTTTTTATTCAGCAGCTCTCCAGTTTGCAATTTCAGCCATCTGGTTGCTAGGGTCCCAATGACCCTAGCAACCATGCCTTGATTTAAATAAAGGTGGCCATACACACAGAGATCCGCTCGTTAGGCGATTTCGCCAAACGAGTGAATCTCTCCCCACCTTGAGGTGGTCGATAACGGTCCAATGATTGGATCATATGGGCGGGCGAATCCGATGCGGTCCGTGATCCAATGGGATTTTTACCGCTGCCCAATCAACATGATATCCATTGTGGAGTAGCTTTTCTCGGCCCGTGTATGGCCACCTTAAGAGACTGGAATATGAATAGGAGAGGCCCGAGTAGAAAGACGAGTAATAAAAAGTAGCAATTGCAATAAATGTGTAGCCTTACAGAGCATTTGTTTTTTTAAGATGGGGTCAGTGACCCCCAGTTGAAAGCTGGAAAGTGTCAGAAGAGGAAGGCAAATCATTCAAAAATTAAAAAAAACTAAATAAAATAAATAAATAAATAAAATAAAGGCCAATTGGAAAGTTGCTAAAAATTGGTCATTCTATAACATACTAAAGGTGATTCAACCCTTTCGGGCAGAGAGACACGTGGAGATTTGGGAAGATTAATCGCCCGGCAACAAATCACCTCTTCCGTGATTGCCTTCCCTTCAGCTAGAATCTAGATCGCCTGCGGAATGGCACTCAGAGCACTTCGTTTTCCGAAGTCGCCCGAAGTTTCCTCGTGAGGCAATTTCGGAAAAGGAAGCGATCCGAGTGCCATCCAATTTAGATTCTAGCCGGCGGGAAGGCAGTTCGCCGGGCGACTAAATCTCCCCGAATCTCCATATGTGTCTCTGCCCTTAAACTCAGACTATATATTCCGTTGCCCAAATCATAGTTGCAAAATGTCCCTAAATTCCAGGAAGGGTGCCTGTTTTTTTTTTTTTTTGAATCTCAAAAGGGGGGGGGGGTGTAATCATGGAGAAAGTATGTGCAGTGTGAACAATTTTTCCTTTGTACAAACAATTTTGCAGTTACTGACAAAAGGTATTTAGCAATTGAGAGGATTATATTATAGTGTGTGCCAGAAGAGTTTATCTTATGAAATGTCTTCGTGTTGTGCATCAAAAACTCACCACCTGCAGACAGGTCCTAAAAAAGAAAGTAAAAAAAAATATCAATTCCAAGTTAAATCCAGGACGTTATAACTAATGTGCGAAATTTCATTATTAGAGTCCATCCGCCTTCTGCAACTTAAAGTTACTGGGGCTTGAAACAAAATTAGCATTGCCGTGTCTATTGAAATAAAACATGTGTTGGTGTGTGAGATCTTTATGTTTAGAGACCTTCTCAAGTTCTTTTATTTAAAGGCTTTATCCCTATCTGTGCAGCCATTCCAACATCTCACAGATGACCCTCCCAAATCTCATAGGTCTCATGTTGGTGTACAGATCTTTTCACTTGTTCAGACAGATCGCACGTCAAGCTTTACCAAACCTGTACACGTCTCATTTTCACTTGTCCAGATCTCCATATCTCCCAGGCATCATGGTTTTGCAAACAAACCTTCTCCTCGCTCTTACAAGTCTCATCTTGATGTCTACAGATCTACAGGCCTTGAAGGGAATTAGGGAATTGCTTCATTTCTTGAGACAGGTCATGTGTCAAGCTTCATTAATCTCATGGACCTTGTTTTCACTCCTCCGGAACTCAACAAGCCCCACCAGATTTATGTTCTTGTGAATAGACCTTCCCAAACCTTGGAGGTCTCATCTTCTCCTGTTGACACCTTCCTTGTTGGCATTTCAAATGACTTTGTTTATAGACCTCCAAGTATCCACTTCGTGTGTAGATCCTCAAATCCTCCTTTTTCAGGTCCACAGATTTTTTTCAAGCCTCTATAATCTTCAGGTGTGCTGAACCAAACATATCTCAGAGGGCTTTTATTTAGGTCAATAGACTTTACAATGTTGCTAACCTCAATAGTACATGTTTTAAAGTTTTACTGTGGAGAGTCTTTTGCAGTTACTTGCTGAATGAAATGGGTTAACTGGTAGGGACAATGTGATTGGCTGTCTCCTCTTTCTTGTCCTCGGCAGTTGCTCAGGCACCCCGTGGCACTTTGCCATCCCTTTAGATGTGCCAGCTGGAAACCGAGGCAGTGGGGGCAGATAGAGGGAGGTCTGGAACTGGTCAGATAATTCCTGGAGTTCCACTTCACTTTGTTTCTGTAAAATTCATTTACATTTTTATGTAATTAGGATCCTTTCCCCGTCATATACACACACACACCAGGGTTATGTTTCATCAGACACAAGTTAACCTACCTGTATGTTTTTGAAATATGGGACAGAGAATTACAGTGATGAGGTCTGAATTCATACTATGACCTCAATACTATGTCATAATGCTTATAATACTGTGAGTAATAAGAAGCAGCAAAGAGCAGTAGCCTTAGGCTTTAGGGTCCTATAATATAATGAGGCTTAAGGTGGCCATAGACGTAACAATTACGGTCTTTCTTGGAAAAGATGTTTCCAAGAAAGATCATTCGTTCCAATACACACGTGTAGAGCTGAATGGTCAGATATACATATAGAAACAATAGAATTCTACTGTATCTGATGATTCAGCACTAACAATGGCCAATGTTTGGGTCCCTTCAAAGGTACCAGTCCAGCCTGATTGACAAGCTGACCGATATTCAAGTCTTCTGCCGATATCGGCCGGCTCTTTTCCCACCATACACGCACAGAATATCCTACGAAAATTTGTTTGGTACAATATTATCTGTGCGTCTATGGCCACTTTAAGTCTCCTCCAATCAAACATTTTACACTCTTTCCCTGGTCCTAGGGTTGACAGGGGTGTCACTAGTTAATCTCCCCAAAACCAGTGATCTGCAGAGCATCACTCCTATAAATATCAGCCGACCTACACGACTGTACTGTAACATCCCCTCTATTATCAAGTAGCAAGAGATTAACAGAGTTCCTAACTAATTACTGTGGATGACCCAAGACTCTGCAGAACATCTTTGTTTACACACAGATGACAGATTAACCCTTGTGTACTACATTACTGCATAAGGCACACCCAGAGATCCCCGGAATATTAATAACATAACTTTTTCACAACTGATTCTCCATGTTTCACCATGAATTTTGCCTCCTCTTCTTCACTTGGAAAGTGGTACAAGGCTGTCATTGTGTTCTGCAGTTCTGCCTACCCCCCCCATATCACCGCAGGGTTAAAAGTTTTAAAGTTACAGGCCCCCCTCCCCTACACAAGATAATGCTGTCAAGGGAGTCCTATTGTGAGGTCATCAGAATGCCCCTACTAGTAGCATGAGTAAGAATGTAACATGGCAAGGTTAAACTAGCAGTGCCCTTCCGCCCCTGCAGAGCAATAGTTACAACCTAAGTTCTTAGTTCTGGATATAAAGGGAAACTATGAGAATTAGAGAAAGAATTCTGTTACTCGTGCCCCTTCTGCCCCGACTTTCCTAGCTCTGGATCCAAAAATATCTTCTTATCTAGGACTGGTGAAGGACCAGTAACACCACTATAGGTTTTCTATACA
Source organism: Xenopus laevis (assembly GCF_017654675.1). Classification (NCBI taxonomy): domain Eukaryota; kingdom Metazoa; phylum Chordata; class Amphibia; order Anura; family Pipidae; genus Xenopus; species Xenopus laevis. The sequence continues at coordinate 2,219,958 of NC_054387.1, read as the reverse complement.
TTTCAATATACTGTACTGTTACCCGGCATATGTAGTTTATTGAAATAAGTTATATTAATGCAGGGGGGTGCAATTCAGGGTTTCATTTGGTATAGTAGGTAATTCAGAATAAAATAAACTTTAGCAATTAACCATAAACGGGCAAACATTCCATCAGGATAATGAATATTTCATTGGAAGTGTCCGCCAAACCAATGATTGTGTGTATTTAGTGAGCTCTGATGAATAAGAGAAAGTGTTCAATGGGCACAGACGTTTCTTTCCCACCCTAAAAGTGACCCTATCCCAGAGGCAGAATACAGTCCTTTCCCAGACGGCTGGTCCATTGTTGGGGGATCGAATAGGAACGAAACTTTTTTTCATCACATCAAAGCCCAAAGGCTGAATAGACGCCATTTTTGAGTGATGGGCTTGCTTAGAAATATACTCATTTTATTCCCAGACAGGAGAGAAAGGAAGGATGATTTATTATTCTGGTTATAGAAAAAAAAGTCGGTATGTCAGAAGATGGGGGGAGTTATATTATGCCAACAGGCTTGTTTGGTGAACATGAAAATAAATGTAGTGCAGCCATCCAATGAAATGCAGAGCGGAATCCATACGTGTCATAGTACTCGGATTGTTGTTACGACTGTGGGTTGCTACTATGGACCCATTTGTATCATTTATTAAATAGATTTAAAAATATGGAGGGATCAAGTGAGCACAGAATCTGGGCGAATAGTGCATACCATACTGCAATTTAAAGAGGTTGTTCATCTTTGAATTAACTGTTAGTAGGATGTGATATTATGAGTCAATTTGCAATTGGGTTTAATCTTTTATTATTTGTGTTATTTGACTTATTTAGCTTTTTATTCAGCAGCTCTCCAGTTTGTAATTTCAGTCATCTGGTTGCTAGGGTCCAAATTCCCCTAGCAACCATGCACTGAAGAGAGAGACTGGAGTATGAATAGAAGAGGCCTGACTTGAAAGATGAGTAATATAAAAATAAATGTGTAGCTTTACAGAGCATTTGTTTTGTAGATGGGGTCGGTGACCCCCATTTGAAAGGTGGATTGAGTCCGAGGAAGAAGGGCGGTAACATGTAAGAATGACAAGTTGCTTTGATTCGGTGGGCATTTTGAACTTCATGGTTTTCAGCCGTCTTTAGTAAATGATAAGAATTCTGAAGGTTTTGGGAGGGGGTAGCGAGAGATTTACGAGAGGTACAGTTCGGCTACCCTGTGTATTAGGGTTACTTGTACTTGCACTGCCCCTGAGTAACGGGTAATAAACTGCCAGCTGTGACTGTCAGACCCCTATGAAGTGAAAGAGCGGCTGTCGTCTCTCAACTGAAGTGTGTGAGATGGAGAGGGGCCTGGTTTCCACAGACAATCCCCTTGTTCTTATCTTCTGCCCGAGGCAGGGACACAAGGGAGAGATGAAGGGCCCCAGTGAGGCTGCACATTACAGCAAGGCTTGGATTTTCATCCGCAATGTGTAGGCCGAAGCCTGAACAGGCCGTTGCTAGGAGACCCAAGTTCCACAGAAATGCAGGAAATGTCTGCCCGGGGCAGCTGCACTAACTCTGCCCCTGCCTCCCTCACACCACTGACCTCTTCTCAGTCCCTAAGGGGATTTAAAGCCTTAAAAACATTTTGTGGAGGTGGAAAAGTTTGGCGCTTTTTTTAGAGACAAGTCATGTCTCAGCGCTCGGAATTCCTGTTTATTCTTATTGATATTGTTACACAGCTTTGCCCTCTGTATTCATTCCGTTCTCTTCCTTTAAATGGATTCAACTGTGTGAGGTCCTCTGCAGATACACGCAATATATTTAGTAAACAGTTCTGCTGGGAGATTGTTTAATTGTACAGCTATGGGATCCGTTATCCAGAAAGCTCCGAATTATGAGAAGGCCGTCTCCCATAGACTCCGTTATAATCAAATAATTCACTTCTTTAAAACTGATTTCCTTTTTACTCTGTAATAATAAAACAGTCGCCTTGTACTTGATCCCAACTAAGATATAATTAATCCTTATTGGAGACAAAACCAGCCTATTGGCTTTATTTCATGTTTATATGATTTTCTAGTAGACTTAAGGTATGAAGATCCAAATTACAGAAAGATCTGTTATCCGGAAAACCCCAGGTCCCGAGCATTCTGGATAACAGGTCCCATGCCTGTACTTGATCCCAACTAAGATATTATTAATTCTTATTGGAGGCAAAACCAGCCTATTGGATTTATTTCATATTTACATGATTTTCTAGTAGACTTAAGATCCAAATTACAGAATCCGGAAAACCCCAGGTCCCGAGCATTCTGGATAACAGGTCCCATGCCTGTACTTGATCCCAATTAAGATATAATTAATTCTTATTGGAAGCAAAACCAGCCTATTAGGATTATTTCATATTTACTGATTTTCTAGTAGGCTTAAAAGTGTGGACATCCAAATTGTGAAAAGATCCCTTATCCAGAAAACTCCAGGTTCTATACGTTCCCGATAACCGGTCCCATACCTGTTAAAAGTCCATAGTTAGTGATTCCCCTTATACAGATGTATAGAAATCAGGTGACCCGCATGCATTTCTACAAGTAAATACTGGAATGGCCACTGAATAGTGTTGATCGGCATCAGTCGCTGTGCTGAGATTTCCAGTTCTGCAGGTTGGACCTCCCTGAAATTTGCCTCCAACTCCCAGCAGCCCTTATATATATTAAGAGCAAAGAAGCTCATAATATTAGCCCTGTAGCCAGTGCTTTTAGCTGTAGCAGATCCAGGGGCAAAACAAAAACAAAACTTTTTCGTGGCTTGTTTTCCATTATCCGGAAACCCGTTATCCAGAAAGCTCCAAATTAGGAGAAGGCCATCTCCCATTGACTCCATTTAAACCATTAAACTGATATCCCTTTTCTGTGTAATAATAAAACAGTCGCTTGTACTTGATCCCAACTAAGATATAATTAATCCTTATTGGAGGCAAAACCAGTCTATTGGCTTTATTTCATGTTTTTATGATCCAAATTATGGAAACATCTATTATCCAGAAAACCCCAGGTCTGGATAACAGGTCTCATACCTGTACCAATAAAACACGTGAGTGCGGTTTTATCATGTTCCTCTCTCTGTTCTTCATGGCTGCGGCTGTCACTCATTAGACTGTTGCCATAGAGGTGTAGAAGGGAGTGGAGATGCCTCCGCATGGCAGGGAGTGGCTCTTGCCTTTAAACCGGTTTGACTCCCTTTAATGAGGTGGCCTAGTAAAAAAAAAAAAAAAATACCATGGCTTTCAAGCTTACCAGGTGAATTCCTGACACCTCTGTGTTTGTTTTGTCTTTTATGCCACCAAATTAACAGAGCAGTCTGAACCCCAGCAGCTGGAGGCTCAGACAATCACTATGCCTGCTTCAAAAACTGGAGCCTGCCCTCAAGTTACTTGGGGGCACATTTACTAAGCTCGAGTGAAGGATTAGAATGAAAAAAACTTTGAATTTCGAAGTTTTTTTTTTGGCTACTTCGACCATCGAATTGGCTACTTTAACCTTCGACTACGACTTTGAATCGAACGATTCTAACTAAAAATCGTTCGACTATTCGACCATTCGATTGTCGAAGTACTGTCTCTTTAAAAAAAACGTAGACCACCTACTTCGCCACCTAAAACCTACCGAGCACCAATGTTAGCCTATGGGGACATTACCCATAAGCTTTCTAAGCAATTTCTGATTGAAGGAAAATCGTTCGATCGATGGGCTTCGAATCGTTCGGTTCAAACGATTTTTCCTTCGATCGTTCGATCGAAGTAAATGCGGTAAATACTTAGATATTCAAAGTCGAAGGATTTTACGTCGATGGTCGAATAGAGGGTTAATTAACCCTCGATATTCGACCCTTAGTAAATGTGCCCCTAAGTGTAAATAACAATGAACCTGCATTAGATTGTGAGCTCTTTAATGCACATTACTGTGTGCCCCTTTTGCACTTTGAATTTTTATATATTTATGCACCGTGCAGCAAAGCCCTCATCATGGTTCCTGGTAGCGTATGTATAATAAACATATTATTATGCACATAAATAGATTTATCTTCATCATAATTATACATCTTTGTAACAAAGGAACAAAATGTAAGCAAGGGTAGCGCCCATGTTGGCACACTTGCCGTAGTGCTTTATCCAGACGTTATTACTTGCAGTCCCATACTCATGCTCATATTTATATATATATATATATATATATATATACTGTATATAAATTGATATACACCTCTTAAAGGCTGAACTCAACAGCTCAGTCTCATAATAAACTACTATAGTTTGTAGTATGTTAAATGGATTCATATTTGGAAAGTTGCTTAGAATTACATTTTGTTTCATTCTGCAATTTTTTTTTTCAGTTTAAACCTGAGAAAAGTCTCGGCACAGTCAGTATTGTGTCTGTTAAGTTGTGGGCACCTTAGCATTCATTAAACGAATGATGGGGTCTCTGGGGGGACAGTACTTGGGCAGCAATACAGGAAGTTGTTGGAAGAAGAGACACAGACAGACAGACAGACAGATGTTATATGGATCATTAGGGATGTTTCCTGGGGAAATTGTCAACATCCTGACGGGGCGCAGGACACGAGCAGATATTTTTAGGGACAGCTGAGATGTATAAATCCATCAGAGATGAGCGCTGCGCCATAAATATCACGTGTGCATATCTATTTAATATAGTGATTAAAAAAAACCTCCATTAAGTGCAATCCTACGACAAAATGATATCTTCTGCTTCTTTCTGGTTGATGTAGAGCAGGGGTCCCCAACCTTTTTTTACCCGTGAGCCACATTCAAATGTAAAAAGAGTTGGGGAGCAACACAAGCATAAAATAGTCCCTTGGGGTGCCAAATAAGGGCTGTGATTGGCTCTTTGGTTGCCCCTATGTGGACTGGCAGCCTACAGGAGACTCTACTTGGTACTATACTAAGTTTTTATGCAATTAAAACTTGCCTCCAAGCCTGGAATTCAAAAATAAGCTTCTGCTTTGAGGACACAGAGAGCAACATCCAAGGGGTTGGAGAGCAACATGTTACTCACGAGCTACTGGTTGGGGATCACTGATGTAGAGGAAAGATTCCATCTGAAGCTGTAAATCTGTCCGTGTTCTACCATAGAAAATGACAGAAAAAAAAGTATTTATTTGCTTAAACGGGATGTATGGCCAAAAATTATAATCCCCCTTTGCCTTTGGGGAGTGATCGGACAAGTTTCTGGATAAGGGATCCCATACCTGTGCTAACTAGCTACTTACCACTACTGCTGATATAATAATATGGAAGGCTTTTTGTGAGTGTTTATTGAACATTGCAAAGCCCTGATTGGCTGTACTGCATGCTAATGAGAAACATCAAATTCATGGTAAGGGCTATACACCATAAGGGCAAATAATCTCCCCCAACTGCCTTCTCGCCGGCTAGAATGTAAATCGCTGGCGGGATGGCAATCAGTGCGATTCATTTTCTAAAGTCGCCCGAAGTTGCCTCACAAGGAAACTTCGGAAAAAAAAGCGATCTTTGGGATTTCGATTCTAGTTGTCGGGAGGCAGTTCGGGGAGATTGGTTGCGCCGAAGAAGAGGAGATTTGTCGCTGGGCGACTAATCTCCCCGAATCTGACCTTGTCTCTGCCCTTAATGTAACAAATATGGAGGTCAATGAAGAAACATAAAAAGAAATAAATTTGCTTCGGTGATTTTGGTGGGGCAAGTTTGAAAATCCCGATCAAGATGGCCTTGCAGTTACTTGTAATATCCCATGTCCTTTGTGTTCTGGTTTATTATTTAACAATAACTGGCCGGTGTCTGCTTTATACAACTTGTTATAATTATAATGTAAATCAAACATATTATGCTGCAGCACAGACAGACAGACAAGCTTATTTACAGCAGCGGGATTGTTTTGCAGTCCAATTCCTGAGCACACCTTTATCATTATTCCAGGTATCAGACAACAGTACATTCTCATTAAGCAATCAATCGCTGTTGTATGTGTTCATGTTTATGTAGTACAATGGCATATACTGGATTTAGGCCTCTGCATTTTCATCAAGGACTTGTCAATAGGTGCAACAAGCTGATTTCTGCAAAATGTACTCCTTAAATATGCACAGGAAAAATTATATTTTTGTTATTCTTTTGTTTATTCTCTAATAATTATATTCAGGTCTGGACTGAGATTCAAAATGGGCCCTGGCATTTTAGGTCCAATAAGTAGTGCGTAATAAGTATATTTTATATGTATCGCCCAGTAATGATGGAGGAAAACCAAGAGTCACTTACATATCTGTTCTCTTTATCTTTTAGTTTGCACTGGGACCGATATGAAACTGCTTCATCCCTTCAGCCAGAGAAATCACTATGAGACTCTCTATACGATATACCGGGGCTGCCAAGTCATCCAAGGCAATTTAGAGATAACCTACCTAAAAGAGGACGATGATGTATCCTTTCTGCAGGTAAGTGAATGTAGTGAGTGAGGACCATATACAGGTATGGGACCTGTTATCCAGAATGCCTCCAGACCTGGGGCTTTCCATATATCGGATCTTTCTGTAACTTGAATCTTTATACCTTAAGGGCAGAGACACACGCTCAGATAAATACTGCTGCAGCACCTCTTTGTTGCAGAAAGTGAAAACTTGAATCAAACAACCGGGGAAAATTTCCGGCTTGAGAAAGGGCAAGCGTAAGCCCAAATGTTGTCTGGTTGTTTGATCTAATAAATTAAATTTTCACTTTTTGCAACAAAAAGGTGCTGCAGCGGTATTTTTTTCTCTATATTTTACTCCCACCACTGAATATTTCATCCTCCAGAATGTGAATGCTACTGTAGTGGTGTCGTGCTGAAAGATTTTTTTATTGGGTGGCTCATATATCAGACTATTTTAGTTTTTCATATGTTTAGGACCTGTTATCCAGAATGCTCAGGTCCTGGGGCTGGATCTTTCCGTGATTTGGATCTTCATACCTTAAAGCTGGCCATAGACACAAAGATGTGATTGTACGAATCAAGGATTTGTACGATTTTCGGACCGTGTGGAGAGTCCCGTAATTTTTCGTCCGGCGGAGACCGGTCGTTTGGTAGATTGGACAGGTTAAAAGATTTCTGTCGGCTGCGAGTAAAATCTCTGCGTGTATTGCCGATCGTACGATTTTCAGTGGGAGACTGTCACCAGCTTTGTCAGACATAACTTTCATACGATTGCTGTCAGGGGCAGAACATCGGCTGATCTGTTCTTTTACTACTTCATATGAGTGGAATGGTTAGTGCAAGGTCGTGAGATGGGAAAGTCCGATCGTACGATGATTCATACGATCGAATCTTTGCGTCTATGGCCAGCTTAAGTCTACTAGAAGATCATGTCAACATATTCATTATATCTTAGTTGGGATCAAGTACAAGCTACTGTTTTATTATTACACAGAAAAAGGCAATCAGTTTTAAAAATTGTAATTATGCAATTCAAATGTAGTCTATGAGAGACGGCCTTCCCTTCTGGATAACCAGTTTCTGGATAATGGATCCCATGCATGTACTTGTTTGCCAGTGGTGGGACAGACCGTCATTGTACATTCTCTATTTCAGAACATTAAAGAAGTCCAGGGCTATGTCCTAATCGCTCATAACCTATTGAGTTACGTGCCCTTGGAGAATTTACGGATTATCCGCGGCACGCAACTGTACCAAGAACGATACGCGCTCGCCGTGTTGTCCAATTCAGACCCCGGAGGGACGGCTGGCCTGCGAGAACTGCGCATGAGGAATCTAACGGGTAATGACACTGTTTTTGTTTTATTGGTTAGTGTGGAAGGCCACATTGTTAATGTCGTTGTATAAGTGTGTGAGGAAATCATGTACAAAACTGTTAGTCCAATACAGTTTGATTTACACAGTAGGTGCCATTAATGTGCATAATCCCAGATAAAAACACTGCCATTTTAAGCATTAAAGTCTGACGCTGTGGTTCTGTGAAGCTGAGGGCCCTTCTTCCTGTTGTATCAGCCAATGAGGGCACTTCTTCCTGTCACACCAGCCAGTGAGGGCACTTCTTCCTGTCACACCAGCCAATGAGGGCACCTCTTCCTGTCACACCAGCCAATGAGGGCACTTCTTCCTGTCACACCAGCCAGTGAGGGCACTTCTTCCTGTGACACCAGCCAATGAGGGCACTTCTTCCTGTCACACCAGCCAATGAGGGCACTTCTTCATGTCACACCAGCCAGTGAGGGCACTACTTCCTGTTCCAGTCAGAACCTATATAATTTCCTGTGAGGGACAGACAGAACATAAGAAAATGGCGGCCTAGATTTTTTATTAAGATATAATTCTTAATCTGAATGGTTAAAATATCTTTCAGAACATAAAATTCCCCTCTGACTGTGTTGACATATATAAGGTGTAACTGGGCAACAAGGGATTGTTATTGTTTGCTCAATAAGGAAAAAAATAAAAGTCAGTGGCCATATATGTTCCTGGATTAGGGAGAACGTGATTAAGCATTTTTTTATACACTCAGTGTTTATGTGTGTGTGTGTTAGTGAATGTGTGTGTGTGTGATGTGAAGATGCTTCTGAGGTACTTCCCACCGGCTCCATTTTGTTTCAGAAGAGGGAAAGCAGGCACAGATACACATTGTTCAGCATAACACTGACACAACATGGGGCACAAAAGGTGTCACTAAACTCTGAGGTGAATTCAAGGCTAGTCAAAGAATAACCCAAAATCAATCGCTGCATACAAGCTAATTCTGTCGTACTGACAAGGCGGCTGCTGCTTGCATGCAAGAGTTAATTTCTTGTTAATCTTTATCTGCCGCGCTGGGGCGTCACTACATAGGAAGCAGGGGCCCCAGAAGCTATAGGGACCCCACAAGTCCAGGGCCGGACTTACATAGCACCCCTAGGCCTGCTGATGTTCGTTGCCCTCGTCCCCTCCCTTTTATTCGTGTAAATTTTCATAATCAGGCCGAAGCAGTGGGGATTGGCACACGAGAAATTTAAAAAACTGTTTTATCCCCTGAGCATCTCCAGTGTTTTTGAACTAATGTGGGTGTGGTTGGGCAGCATGCCCTAGGCCCGGGCCTTGGTGGCCACAAATCTGAGCCTGCACAAGGCCCTAATTCAGTTTGTGTGACAGCTGAGGCAGCAACAGTTTTAGATATGTTTCCATTTGCTCACCCAGAGGTAACTGAGCCAGTTATGCAACCCGATTTGCCCCTATAATACCGAATGGGTAGACGGCATGGAAACTCCTGACTTGATGCTGAGACAAGAGAGAGAGAGGCGGCCAAAGGTCTCAGTGTCATTGTGTATCAGGTGAAATGGCTAGAACCATTCCTGATTAGACTTTAGCATATTTACTACATCTTTAGTTCAACCTCAACATAAGCATGAGCAGTGCCTCTCATTGGTGCACATGTATTGCCTCTCCAGACCATGTCGTCTTTCCTAATGTCCGGGTGTAGGGTGGCCGCCTGCTTTCAACCAAACAGCTTGGTTTTTCTTGGGGCTCTTCGGGTCTATTTGGGTTTTAGCATTGTGAAGCTTGAGCCAAAATCTAGCCGATGTGAGAGAATTAGTGCTGGAGGGATTGTTGTGGGGAAGATGTGAACTATTAAACGTGTTCGAAGACTTTCATTTGGAAAACCCGTAACCCAATGCTGAGCTTCATGGATTCCAATACCATCCCATATTTCTCACAGGAGGGGAATTTCGGTAATATTAGAAGGAGGTGTGGGAAGATAATGTGTGTGACACAGCCTGTGTACAGTGTAGGAGATGTCGCTGTGTGTGTGTACAACAGGAGATACTAAGTGTGTTACTGTGTGTTTACTAGATCATGTTTCCATGCCTGGAACAGCTGCCACAAGTATGTCCAATACGTCAAACCCCAGTACATTGCAGATGATCTTACAGCCCCTCAGCCTGAGAGGGAAATAGAGCTGCGTCTGATCCAATCAGCCAAATTTAAATACCTGCGGAATAAAACTATGCGGCCTCTGTACTATGAATAGGCTAGAATGTGGCCACATGGAGAGCGCGGAGACTAACAGAAATCCGTGTACTTAGTCCATGCAACTTGAAATAAATGGCGCTTATTTTGCGCGGCTTCTGCTGAACTACAACTTCCAGTATTCCTGTAGGAGTTACAGTTGATTAACAATAGTTGCAGAACAGTTGTGGTGCCTCTGAACTTGACTAACTAATCAAAGATATTTAAATGGTTCAAGAAAGTCTCTACCTTGAAAAAAAACCCATCCCTATGATCTATATGAAAAATAGATACTTTTTTATTCATCCAAAATAAAGAGTTTGTTTCCCCCGGGTGATATAATATAATTTTGTTTCTTTTTCTCGGCAGAAATCCTAAAGGGTGGAGTGATCATACAGAACAACACGCAGCTTTGTTTCCAGCAGACAGTTTTGTGGAAGGACATCCTGAGCCAAAGCAACGGCCAGAGAAATGAGGTGGTCTTAGGACCCAGCAACCGGCAGTGTAAGCCACCATTTCATGGAGGAATTAGGGCCACATTTATTCCCCTTTAAATTCTCCATTCAGTAGTATTAATGTTATTCATGGCCCTAGATGGATGAAGAAAGGAGAAGAGTAGGTTCCTATCAGGTGTGTCTTATATAATGTATAGGGGAATAGCGTATTGACCGGCAGACATTTGAAAGGCTTGTTCATTTATGGAGGTTGGTGTTTTTGGCAAAGCAAAGAAGAAATGCTCCATTGAATTAACTATATGGCTTTGGGGAGCTCCTCACTGCTTGATAAATCTCCTCAACAGGAGCCAGTAGTGATATGGCAGTATGTCTTTCTGTCCCAGAGAAGCCTTGTGGTTTCATGGGTGACTTACAATGTAGATGATGTTCGCTTGGCTACTGTTTCAACATGGTGACACTCTATATGTCTTCTCTCCACCTAGGCCCGCCATGCTCTCCTGCATGTGGCTCTCTTCCCTCGGGCCGATCTGGATTGTGTTGGGGAGAAGCACAGGAGTACTGTCAGACCTGTGAGTAACTGTGATGGTTGGTGATTGAGTATAGTTGGTCTGTAGGGCTAGAGAAAGAGTCCTAAGAGGTCACAACTATAGGCCTTAATGTAATGTTTGTCTCTTGCTCTTTGCCAGTAACCAGCACTATCTGTGACAGCGGGTGCCAGAGATGTAAAGGGAATCATTCTACTCACTGCTGCCATGATCAATGTGCCGCTGGCTGTACTGGACCCAAGAACTCAGACTGCCTGGTGAGACACCTACAATATACCCTGTGTAAAGCTGTATGTATGTATGTTATATGAAGTGTGGGTGTGAGACACATTCTATCCCTCGTTCCCTTTGTCTGGATCACTAGATTCACTAAATGAAGCTTGTGATTTATCACATTGTATTTGCAGGCCTGCCTTCACTTTAACCATAGTGGGGTGTGTGGGTCGCACTGCCCCCCTCTCAGAACCTACAATCCAGAGACCTTCGAGTCTGTACACAACAAGGGTGGCCGGTACACGTTTGGGGCAAGCTGTGTCACTACTTGCCCGTGTAAGTACTTTCCCCTTAAAAGGCTTTTTCATAAGTTAACTTTTAGTATGTTCTAGAATTGCTCATTCTAAGCAACTTCTCAATTTATCTTCATTATTTATTTCTTATAGTTTTCTCATTATTTGCATTTTTCTTCTGACTCTTTCTGACCTCATCTAAAAAAAACAAATGCTCGTAGGCTACAGATTTATTGTTATTGCTACTTTTTAATTACTCATCTGTCTATTCAGGCCTCTCCTATTCATATTCCAGTCTCTTATTCAAACCAGTGCATGGTTGCTAGGGGAATTTGGTCTTTAGCAACCAGGCTGCTGAAATTGCAAACTGGAGAGCTGCTGAATAAAAATCTAAATAAGTCAAAAACCACAAATAATAAAAAATGAAAACCAATTGCAAATTGTCTCAGAAGTGTGCTCCTCATTTGTAATCTGGGGATACCTGCACCAGGAAGGAATGCACCTATAGGAGTATTTCAGAAATTTCACAATCTCAATTTCTCTCAGTTTCTGTTATGAAACCACAATGATTACATACACACACATATATATATATATATATATATATATATATATATATATATATATAATACACAAGAGCCACCAATATCTTGTTAATTATATCCTTATAAGCAGTGACTAGTGATGTCATCCGTTATAAACAGTGAGTGGTGATGTCATCAGTTATGTCATTTTTGTCACATGACTCACTTAAACTTGTGTATTAGAAGTAACCTCGGGGTTCCATGACCTGTATAGAAGCATTCTGCCTCGTCCTTTTATATGGTCATGGAACTCTTCGGTGACTTATAATATCCTTATATTTTACAATAGGAGGTACTGCATTCACTAAATATTTACTTGCACGTTGCTGTACAACCAACCTATATCTCTGCTATTTCTCTTCTTTTCACTTAATCAGTAGACTGGAATTTAAATGGGTCCAGGGAGGTCACCCCAGGCTGTTGTTGGAGGGTAATGGGAGTTGTACTGGAGGGGAGAGTTTGAAGTCCTTGCTTTAACATGTTGTAATGGGATTGTAATGTATTTATGGTCTGATCTCTACTTCATACATTGTCCTTTCTCAAACAGATAACTACCTTGCCACCGAGGTTGGCTCTTGCACACTATTTTGCCCTCAATATAACCAGGAGGTGATTGTGGAAGATGTGCAGAAATGTGAGAAATGTGACAAGCAGTGCAGTAAAGGTAATTATCCTGTAGCCTTTATTTTAACATAAAGCTTTGTAATCGCCTTGAGACCTGGGCCAATCAAGGCAGAATGTGTAGCACTGTAACCCATGGCCTGGGGCAAGAACCTACACTGAGAATGAGAATATTAATGGTGGGCCTCAATCCAGACATCCACTTCCATAAATCTCTTCTAATAACGGGAGGACCTGCAAAATAAATAGGCAGTAATAGCAAATGTAAACTGTAAAGGTAAGAGAGGAGTTTAGTGTGAAAACTGTTGTTGTGTTGTTTGCACCACCCTCTTTACAACCAGAATTTCCAGTTTTCAGTGCGGAGCTGCCAGAACTAAAGCCTCAGACATGGCCGCTCTCGTGTCATTCGTGAGGTCGTGGAGGTTGCCTCTATATTCTAATCTTGCAACATAAATAAATCAGCGCTGATAAATACACGTATTGTTATTCTATGTAAAGGTGTGGCATGACCAGGCACCTATTTCTATTACCTCAGGGTGGGTATTGTTTATAGCACAGGCAAGCATTTGTTTCTTGTAGGAAATAATCAATAACTTAAAGGGGCCACAAACTTCTTCTTTTGAGACATTTATTGTTGGCACTTGTAAAGTGATGACTGTACCCCTTTAAGGATGTTGTTAATGTGCATGTGCTTTGTCTGATTCTCCGACCTCAGTGTGTTATGGACTTGGAAGAGACTTCTTGAGAACAGCACAAGCCATCAATGCTTCCATCATCCAGCATTTCCAAGGCTGCACTAAGATCTTTGGGAGCCTGGCATTCCTTTCCGAGTCCTTCAATCCGTAAGATTTCTTCATTATTTTTCTGGAACTTCCGCAGTAAAACGACACTTGCTCACCAGCAGCCATTACCAGCTGCCTCCAGGCACCATTAACTTATAACAAGTTAACGGATATAGGAAAACGTTGCTGCATTCAGCCATTGTTCCAACAATAGTTATAATTAAGTGAAAATGTTTTGCTTACAGAGAATATTGTGCAAAACTCTACATGTCAGTTGCACACCATTTATATTCTACATACATACATAACCCTATGGTAAATATGTTGTCTAGTGCCAGGTGCCGTAACGGCAACTCTGAGGATTAAACCAGAAGTCATAGCTTTGCTCTTTTAATTCCATTTTCTCACAGAGATCCCAACAATCCCAGCTCGGTCCTCACAACACAGAGCCTTGAGGTGTTCAAGACCCTTGAAGAAATCACAGGTAACCAAATACAGGAAGATTAGGATTTTATATTTCATAGCAGCACCACTGAATATAGGGTCATCTCATTATGCTTCCCTTCTTTGTGCTGCAGGATATATATATATTGAGTCCTGGCCGGAAGAACTTAACAGTCTCAGCGTCTTTGAGAACCTGCGCGTGATTCGTGGACGGATGCTACAGAAGTGAGTTGATTTCAGCTTCCCAGCCAATGTTTCACCCATGGGTACGACTGGTTGGCTTTGAGCAGGACTCAGTGAAGGCCTTTTACTTATCAGAAGGCAGTTTGCAAAAAAATGAGTGCAATCTGCCTTTCCTATAGGTACTAAATGGGGATCGCGGGAGACATGAAGTTAGGGAACAGGCCACAATGAGCCCCTGTCCATACCAACTGCCCTACAGACAGGGCTTGCCTGCACCCACCCAATGCTGCTCTCTGCACCTCTTGATGGATTTTTAAGGTGAAGAGTGAAGCTAAACCCAAGGAAGAAGTGCTGCCTGAATGACCACTGAGGGTCAGAATTTACACCCCTTGGTAGATTGGGTTTTCCATGCTGCAACGTTCATAATGAACACCAATCGTCCATCAACACTGATGGAGCAAAGTCACAAGAGACTGCTTGTCTTCTAGCATATGTACCGTTGGCATTTAGTATTATATAATAATGTTATGAAATATACTTGTTACATTAATTGTGGGGTTATTCATACATGTGACCTCTGACTTTAAATCCTGCTAGCGGGGCATATTCATTAGTCCTGAGGAACCTTTCCATCTCATCCCTTGGCTTGCGCTCCTTGATGGAAGTCAGCAGTGGGCTGGTGCTGATAGAGGGGAACCCAAACATGTGCTTCTTGGATAGTGGCCCGTGGTCGGATCTCTTCAGAACCCCAAGACAAACTATACTGAAGACACTCAACAAACCCCAGGAATTGTGCGGTAAGGGGGTCTCTTTCTTTTCCATTCAGTCATTTGATAATGTTTGGGGTTTTGTTACTATGAATTAAAGTGGTTTTGTGAAAGGAACTATGACCTTGCCTTACCTTTACACCTTCAGCTCATTGGCTATTCTCAGAATTCACCATTTTAAAGACATTTTTTCAAGCTTTATACTACTTCCATTGTATGTCGTTGTCTTCGGTTTGACACCCAAAGTGCTGATGGCTCCCTTTGGCATTTGCAGACCAAGAAGGGCAGAAGTGCTTCAGTCGCTGTGCTGGCGAGCAATGCTGGGGCCCTGGCCCTTCCCAGTGTGTTCGGTGTAACGGATTCCTGAGAGGCCATGACTGCATTGAGTCTTGCAACATCCAGGATGGGTGAGTTGCTAATAAGGGATAAGAAGGTTCATTTATGAATGGAAACCAAGTGCAAAGTGCATAATTACACATAGTTACTCAGTACGTTAGTTTGAATAAAGACTCAACAATCAAGTTCAAACTTTAATGTCTATATTTAACCTGCCTAACTGCTAGTTGATCCAGAGGAAGCCTCTCCAATTTGCCTCAGTGGAGGAAAAAATTCCTTCCTGACTCCAAAATGGCAATGGGACCAGTCCCTGGATCAACTTGTACTATGAGCTATCTCCCCTATCCCTGTATTCCCTCACTTGCTAAACACCATCCAACCCCTTCTTATACCTATCTAATGTATCAGCCTGTACCCCTGATTCACTTCACCAGCTCTCCCTGTAACACCCCTTTCCCTCCTCTAATCTCATTGGCTCCCTCCTGTCTGCTGGGAGGAGCTACTGGTGAATAAAGCATCCGACCCTTCCTTGTACCTATCTAATGTATCAGCCTGTACCCCTGATTCACTTCCCAGCTCTCCCTGTAACACCCCTTTCCCTCCTCTAATCTCATTGGCTCCCTCCTGTCTGCTGGTAGGAGCTACTGGTGAATAAAGCATCCGACCCTTCCTTGTACCTATCTAATGTATCAGCCTGTACCACTGATTCACTTCCCAGCTCTCCCTGTAACACCCCTTTCCTTCCTCTAATCTCATTGGCTCCCTCCTGTCTGCTGGGAGGAGCTACTGGTGAATAAAGCATCCGACCCTTCCTTGTATCCTTGTATCTAATGTATCAGCCTGTAGCACTGATTCAGGGAAACACTGGCTGCAAAGTACAGGGGAACCCGGGTATTAAAAGCTTTTCTATTTTTGCCCTGTAGAATCCCAAGAGAGCATGTTAATGGAAGTCAGTGTGTGCCTTGCCACTCTCAGTGCCACCCACAGAATGGATCTCTGACATGTTCTGGCCCGGTGAGTTTAACCTGTGCAATGTAGGGACTACAGATGGTTTACCAGAATGCACCAGTGTATGTTGAGTTTAAATATTTGTGCTGTGCTTTTCCTTACAGGAAGCTTCTCAGTGTATAGAGTGTGCCCATTATATGGATGGGGAAGACTGTGTTGAGCATTGCCCTAGTGGAGTAAAGGGAAGTTCCTTTGTTCCCATTTGGAAATTCCCCGACAAGGATAAGATCTGCCAGCTATGCCCCGTCAATTGTTCCCACTTGTACGTAATTCTCATTGGCACCACTGTCTAGTTTTCTTCTTCTCCAACATACAATACAATGTACATTAGATATTAGAGACAGGACAGTGTGTGTGCTAAGTACTTAGTTGGCCTTTGTTCCACCAGGTGCAATCAGATGGATGAAAGGGGCTGCCCGATTTTACCGGACAACAGGTACGGTTGGGGATTCTGGTAGAATTATGGCACGTTCTAGCTTCTTCTTAAAGATTCCATAACTATTGTCTCTTTTCGTTTCCCTCCCTGATCATCCGCAGCCAAGTGTACATGGCAGCTTCAATCGTCATTAGCATCTTAATTGTGATAACCATATCAACGGCCATTGTGTTGTCGATCCGGCGCCAAAAGCAGCTAAAGAAGAAGCACACCATGCGTCGCCTTTTACAGGAAGAGGTGCGTGGAGTGCCACCATGTTCCTTATACAGAAGCAGGGAATTGTCATGTGAGCTTCACTTCTGCTTCCTTTCCAGCTCGTGGAACCCCTGACTCCGAGTGGGGCTGTCCCAAACCAAGCCCAGATGAGGATCCTTAAGGAGACAGAACTGAAGAAGATGATGATCTTGGGATCTGGGGCATTTGGTACTGTATACAAGGTGAGAGCAATACATGCACATGGATATGGATGCATTTTATTCCTTAATTCTCTATATTTAACTGCACCGTATGCTAAAGCAATCACGTACTTCAGTAGATCCACAAGTTCAGCATGACCTGTGACTAGACCCTCCTACTTTTCTAATTACATCAGCTAAAACATGACTTTTAGTATGGTCTCTACAGGGATAGGATGATATTATGAAGATTCATGGTTAGCCATCGTTTTGATTGTTTTGTTATTGTTTCCCTTTCGATTCGGCCTCTTGCCAACCCATGAATATATAAAACAACTTGGACCTGAAACCTTAAAGACTGGGCAGTACTCAACAAAACCAAACTGTTCCAGTGCAAGTGGGCTGGCGGCAGAACTAGCCGACAGTTAAAGGGATCCTGTCATAGGAAAACGTGTTTTTTTCAAAACGCATCAGTTAATAGTGCTACTCCAGCAGAATTCTGCACTGAAATCCATTTCTCAAAAGAGCAAACAGATTTTTTTATATTCAATTTTGAAATCTGACATGGGGCTAGACATTTTGTTAATTTTCCAGCTGCCCCTGGTCATGTGACTTGTGCCTGCACTTTAGGAGAGAAATGCTTTCTGGCAGGCTGCTGTTTTTCCTTCTCAATGTAACTGAATGTGTCTCAGTGGGACCTGGATTTTACTATTGAGTGTTGTTCTTAGATCTACCAGGCAGCTGTTATCTTGTGTTAGGGAGCTGCTATCTGGTTACCTTCCCATTGTTCTTTTGTTCGGCTGCTGGGGGGGAAAAGGGAGGGGGTGCTATCAGTCCAACTTGCAGCACAGCAGTAAAGAGCGATTGAAGTTTATCAGAGCACAAGTCACATGACTTGGGGCAGCTGGGAAACTGACAATATGTCTAGCCCCATGTTCTTTTGTTTGGCTGCTGGGGGGGAAAAGGGAGGGGGTGCTATCAGTCCAACTTGCAGCACAGCAGTAAAGAGTGATTGAAGTTTATCAGAGCACAAGTCACATGACTTGGGGCAGCTGGGAAACTGACAATATGTCTAGCCCCATGTAAGATTTCAAAATTGAATATAAAAAAATCTGTTTGCTCTTTTGAGAAATGGATTTCAATGCAGAATTCTGCTGGACCAGCACTATTAACTGATTCATTTTGAAAACATTTTTTTTCCCATGACAGTATCCCTTTAAATAATGCCACAAGTACTCTAGTGCTGCCCCCTGCTGTAGAGCCGTAGAACTCCGCTGAGGTTAAACAATATGATTCCATTTGGTAAACCCCTGTTTCTGATTTTTAGGGCATTTGGATTCCAGATGGTGAAAATATCAAAATCCCAGTTGCCATTAAAGTTTTGAGGGAGAACACGTCACCTAAAGCCAACAAAGAGATCCTCGATGTAAGTATCAGTTTAACACCTCATTATAAATTAAATAACAATTATACAGCTGCATAAATCCATTGGTTTTTTAATGTTTAAATGTTCATTTATAGACTTAAAGAACATGTTCTTTTAAACGTTTCTGCAGGAAGCATATGTGATGGCAGGGGTGGGCAGCCCGTATGTGTGTCGCCTGCTAGGGATTTGCCTCACATCCACCGTACAACTTGTCACCCAGCTCATGCCGTACGGCTGCTTACTGGACTACGTGAGGGAGAACAAAGACCGCATTGCTTCCAGAGATCTCCTCAACTGGTGTGTGCAGATTGCAAAGGTACGGAGAGACTTTCAGTATCATGTTTTTGAAATATGCTACCGTTTTGTCAGGATGTACCACAACCGCAGGATTCCTGTTGGAGAGTATTAGGGCTACAAACATAAGAACAGAATCGACAGAATCAATAGTAGTGATTGGTAGTGATTAGACTTAAGGTGGCCATACACGGGCCGATAAAAGCTGCCGACAGACCGAGTCGGCAGCTTATTGGCCCGTGTATGGGGGCTCCCAACGGGCTTCCCCGATCGAGATCTGGCCGAAAGTCGGCCAGATCTCGATCGGATGGGATTAAAAATCCCGTCGGATCGCGGCCGCATCTGTTCGTTGATGCAGTCCCGCGATCCGACCGCCCGTTTGCGAACGCTAGGATCCTAGGGCCCACGTTCGGATCAGCCCGATATTGCCCACCTCAAGGTGGGCATATCGGAGGGAGATCCGCTCGTTTGGCGACACAACGAGCGGATCTATCCGTGTATGGCCACCTTTAGTGTCACAGCTGTAAGAAGTTGTGATTGTGCACATGTTGTGGGCTAATGTATGTACATGTGTGTGTGCCACAGGGGATGACATACCTGGAGGAAGTGCGTTTGGTGCACAGAGACTTAGCAGCGCGGAACGTACTGGTCAAGAGTCCGTCGCATGTGAAGATCACAGACTTTGGCCTGGCCCGACTGTTAGATGTGGACGAGACTGAGTACCACGCTGATGGTGGAAAGGTGAGGACCGTGGAATCCTAAATTCCTAAACCGACACCAGCTGAAAAGAGCCATGGACTTTATTGGGCACATGACAACCATAATTCTTTTAGGAGATCATTAGAAATGTGGGAACAAAGGCTTTAAATCATTTAGTGACACCTTCCAGGTGAGGTTTTCTAAAAAGGTGAAGGTTCCAAAGTATCACTTTTAACAAGGCAGCTTCTGTTCCTCTTGATATAAAGCCTGTCACATGGTTGGGTAGAATAATCATATGAGCCACTGCATTGGTACTGTGGTTTCCAAGTGTTGAATATATTTATCTCCGTCTCACTGACCCCACACTCAGGTCCCCATCAAATGGATGGCGTTAGAGTCCATTTTGCACAGAAGATTCACCCACCAGAGTGATGTGTGGAGCTATGGTGAGCAAGAAACCATCCTATAAAACTAGTGGTTACAACATGTTCTGTACCTGAGTCCTTGACACCTGTGTTGTTGACTTTTAGGTGTTACGGTTTGGGAGCTCATGACTTTCGGTGCAAAACCCTATGATGGAATCCCAGCCAGAGAAATCCCAGACCTTTTGGAGAAAGGGGAGAGGCTCCCTCAGCCACCAGTCTGCACCATAGATGTTTATATGATCATGGTGAAGTGTAAGTGATGAAGCTCTTGTATGTAACTGAATATTGGAGACAACTGTCCAATCATTTTGTCAGCTTTAGAATTGATTTAGTATGTCCGATTCCCCATCAGCAGAATGTCTCTGTAATGTGCACCTCACATTACAAAATGTATTAAAGTCGGAAGTCTTTTTCCCTCTCATTTAGGCTGGATGATAGACTCCGAGTGCCGACCCAAGTTTCGGGACCTTGTTAGTGAATTGTCTCGTATGGCGCGTGATCCGTCACGGTTTGTGGTCATCGAGGTGCGCGAAATAAAGCAATTGTAGTTTATGAGCCCAGTAAATACACTCTGAAGTCCCCAACCCTTTTTCTTATTTGTATAAAACCCTTTGGTTAATGATACTCTACGTTGCTTCTTGACTTTCTCAGAATGAAGAGTTCATGGCTCAGGCGAGCCCGCTGACCACCGAGTTTTACAGTTCTCTTCTTCAAGAGGTTGGGTTAGATGACCTGGTGGATGCAGAGGAATATCTGGTGCCCCACAGGGGATTTTTCCCATCAGAGGATGTTACTGCAGAGCATCGCAGTCGCATTTCATCAACGCAGGTACAAAGTCTTCTCTACCAACCATTCTTATGGTCCTTACGTATGATCCAAAGGGTTCAGCCAATTAGATGACTACAATCGTACCCAGTTTTTTCCAATAAGTCTTTTTTTTTTTCCCCTCCAGAGTGCTACCGAGATGCAGGCAGATCAACCGTTTCTGCAGGAGGTTACTCCCAGCGGAGGTTCTCTGGCTCGAACCTTGTCGGAGAAGTCAGGGGGCAGCGGCTCGGATGCATTAAGTGAAGGGGACTATGTGTTTGAACCGCCTATCAACGGGGAGAGCAGCTCTCCACATAGATATACGGACGACCCAATGCACTTGGGAGAGGATGAGACTGACAGTTGTTTCTTTGAAGCAGACTGTGTTTCCCCGAGCATTCCCCTACACCCACTAGGTATGTTACTTATGTCTACATCAGAAACAAAGTTCAGCAATCTCATTCTTATTCAGGAGATTATGGGACACCCTTAAACATCACTGCAAACCTTTTTCTTTGGTCCCAGTCCATAGTTGAAGCCCACCTTGGAGGTCCAACCTTTGGTCAGGGCCCCATTTATTTCATAAAAGGTTCTGCATAATCTTTTAGAAGCTATTCTGTTCCGTATCGTGAATTGTTTGTCCTTTTTGTCTCCATATCAGCTGAGTATGTGAACCATAAGGAGGGCGAAAGGAACCATGCGCCTGTAAAATCCCAGAGAACATCTGTTTCTACCCTAGAGAGGCAGAAGTCCACACTGGAGAGGCAAAGGTCCACTTTGGAAAGGCAGAAGTCAACACCTCTAGAGAGGCAAAAGTCCACTTTGGAAAGGCAAAAGTCCACTCCTCTAGAGAGGCAAAAGTCCACCTTAGAGAGGCAGAAGGGTCGGCAGTGCAGGAATGGTCTGAGGAGTCCCCCTGCCTTGTCTGCTCTGGACAATCCGGACTATTTGCCTCCACCAGGACTAATCCTGCCCAACAGCTTTCCCCAAGCCTTTGACAATCCCTATTACTGGAATCATGAACTGAACCTTGCAAAGGCCGACGGGGAGCCTGCGCAGGAACATAACGGATTTACTACACCGACGGCTGAAAACCCGGAATACTTGGGCCTGGATGAAACCACGAATAGACCACGGGACATAACTGTGTAAAGGACGTGGATAAAAGAGGGAACTTTTTACATAAATATACCGGCAGCTTTTTCCATAACAGAGCATCAGGGAAATATTGAGAAAGGCAAAAGAGGCCAAATTTTGGTCCAGAATCTGCTACTCTGACAAGTGTCTCTATAGGTTAACGGACCCCCTGCTAGAACTGCCCATTGGTCCATGGAAAGTTGACTTTTTATGTTTTATTTGTAATCATTTTAGCGAATCAACGATATGAGGGTTCACAAATGTAAAGGACAACATTTCTTGCTCAAATACAATTCACAAAGGTACTTGCACCCGTGTACTACTCCTTCCCTCGTGCCAATACCCCAAAGTCACGTGCAAAGTAGGGGCCCACAGATCCAAGGGAGCCCCGAAATGTGCCAACATCACTCATACTAACGGGAGCCATACGTGACCATTCTGGCAAGTTATGGCACACAATATTTCAAGATTACCAAGTCTGGGAAAAACACACACTACATTGAGTCTAACTACGGAATTTTGCACTTTGCACTGCCTTAGTATAGGAGCCCAGTAGACTTCAAGATGAAATTGACTGTGGCTAATCTCTATCTCTGAACTACTATTCCCAGCATTCTCCAGCAGAGTGTCTCAGGGGTACAATCACTAACGTTTTGTATCTGCTGTGCAAAACCAACATGGCAGCAATCTTTCAGCAATAAAGCTCTGGTATAATGATGCTCCGATGATTCTACGAAGACCACGGTGTTGGGGACAAAACAATGGCTGAACCAATAACTGGCTGTATAATAATTTATATAGGGGCCCATAACAATCCCTCTGTAATGGATAGCCTTAAGAACATGGTGTGGTTGCTGTTAACTGGGGTGCAAACTGGAATGAGTAACCTATAAATGACTCCGGCTTCCCGCAATAGAATTAACATTGATATTAGACTTACACTTGCATAGATAGTGCCTCACCATTTAGTCACGTGCTCACAATGTACTAACATTGGTGCTGCTATACTGCTCCCCAGAGCACTTCTATGCCCCTAGGGGTTCTCATTGGGTTCCAGTGGTATTCCTAAATTGGCTTTCAGGACGGACTCACTTGGAGGAGGACAGACAGCCTTCATTGAGTTGGATAGGGCTGCCATGCCTTCAAACACTTCTACTGACCATTCGTTTTGCCTGGTTGCATCTAAGTTATGAAGCATATATATATATAAATATATTCCATGTATTGCACATTGATACCGAGGCCTTTAGCAATCACAACTCTTATGTCACACAGGGGAGAGGAAACTCACACTCACACTCACACTCACACACTGGTACTGGAAGTGCAACACATCTCACTGTAGCATTCAGCTCCTAGTAAACAATCCATTGGTACTTAGTCAGGTGAGCTGACAATCCATTGTAGCTCCTCAGCTTTGGGAAAAAACACTTTGACTTTTCTCTCGACAGGTTTTTGTATCAAATGTGTATATTTTTTTGGAATGTTTTTATAAGCAATTATTTCCCGTGTACTGTTGTCGTTCCTCTCCCCCCCCTCCCCCTCCCGACTGTGCACTTTCTAATTCCGATCTCACGGTGGGTGACCCTGCAAGGAGCTCTAATTGTGTTTATACTTTATTTTCAAGGTTATTAAAACACTAAAACCAAATAAATGGCGCAGTGTCTGATTTCCATTTGGCACTTACATTTTTTTATAAACATTTCGGGACTATTTAACTTTTCATTAACCAAATAAAAGTGAATTTTGTAATGACAGCGCCACCTGCTGGTCCTGCAACTGTATGGTAGGGGGGATAGAGGAGAAAGAGATGTTCAGAAGGGAAACAGAGAAGTGTTCTGATGTTGCTCGGCTCAGGAAAGAGATCAGAGACCTCAAGAGACTTTCCCCATCTCTTTCCGAGCAACATCAGAAGAGTTTTCCCTCTGCATCTTTCTCCTATTTCCTCGCAGTTGTATCTTAGTGAAAAGAAAAACACAGATTATAGACATGAATATTCCCTTTATTAGAGGAGACAACTCCTCTGTTTTTAGGGTATGAATAAATGATGTGGTAGAGCCTGTGTTGGCTTCTAACCTTCAGTTGGTCACAAAAGGGTTTCCAGCCAGTGATTTGCCTGCACAGGTATGGGACCTGTTATCCAGAATGCTCAGGACCTGGGGTTTTCTGGATAAGGGTTTTTTCCGTAATTTGGATCTTCATACCTTAAGTCTACTAGAAAATCATATAAACATGAAATAAACTCAATAGGCTGGTTTTGCTTCCAATAAGGATTAATTGTATCTTAGTTGGGATCAAGTACAGGTATGGGATCTGTTATCCAGAATTCTCGGAACCTGGGGTTTTTCAGATACGGCATCTTTTGGTAATTTGGATCTTCATACCTTAAGTCTGCTAGAAAATCATATAAACATGAAATAAAGCCAATAGGCTAGTTTTGCTTCCAATAAGGATTAATTATATCTTAGTTGGGATCAAGTACAGGTATGGGACCTGTTATCCAGAATGCTCGGGACCTGGGGTTTTCCAAATAATGGATCTTTCCATAATTTGGATCATACCTTAAGTCAGGGGTCCCCAACCTTTTTTTACCCGTAAGCCACATTCAACTGTAAAAAGATTTGGGGAGCAACACAAGCATGAAAAAGTCCCTTGGGTACCAAATAAGGGCTGTGATTGGTTATTTGGTAGCCCCTATGTGGACTGGTAGCATACAGGAGGCTCTACTTGGCACTATACTTAGTTTTTATGTAATTAAAACTTGCTTCCAAGCCTGAATTTCAAAAATAATCACCTGCTTTGAGGTCACTGAGAGCAACTTCCAAGGGGTTGGGGAGCAACATGTTACTCACGAGCTACTGGTTGGGGATCACTGCCTTAAGTCTACTAGAAAATCATATAAAGATTAAATAAAGCCAATAGGCTGGTTTTGCCTCCAATAAGGATTAATTATATCTTAGTTGGGATCAAGTACAGGTATGGGACCTGTTATCCAGAATGCTCGGGACCTGGGGTTTTCCAGATAATGGATATTTCCGTAATTTGGATCTTCATACCTTAAGTCTACTAGAAAATCATATAAACATGAAATAAACCCAATAGGCTGGTTTTGCTTCCAATAAGGATTAATTATATCTTAGTTGGGATCAAGTACAGGTATGGGACCTGTTATCCAGAATACTCAGGACCTGGGGTTTTCCAGATAATGGATATTTCCGTAATTTGGATCTTCATACCTTAAGTCTACTAGAAAATCATATAAACATGAAATAAAGCCAATAGACTGGTTTTGCCTCCAATAAGGATTAATTATATCTTAGTTGGGATCAAGTACAAGCGACTGTTTTATTATTACACATCATTTTTTTAAATTTGGATTATTTGGATAAAATGGAGTATATGGAAGACTGCCTTTTCCGTAATTCAGAGCTTTCTGGATAACGGATTTCCCATAGACCTGTACTTATACCCATGTGCGATATGAATAAGAGAAACACAAATTCAGGCCGATTTGCATCGTTTCCGTTGCAATGAAAGGCTTTTTATTTAGCTCTTCCCCCAGCAGTTCATTGGAACATGGATAAACTGTCACACACTGACCCTAGAAACATCCACAGAACTGAAGTCGCTATGTTATATCCTATTATAGGTCTGATTATGAGCTTTCCAACCTTTGCTCCTGATTAACGTCGGGAATGAGAATTGTGCATCACATGCTATTGCCCAAAAACGAGTTGTCTTGGAATGACACATTGCCATTAAAACTATAGGGCAAGTAAATATCCCTTTATCCGCATAGGATCAATGGGCACCAGTCTTCCTCTTTAACAGGGAAAAGCCCAATTCTTGTAGGTGAGAATGTTAGGTTCAGGCTTATGGGTGACATCCCAAGACCATAATAAACACCGTCCTCCTGTTTGCGTAGCACCCAGTATCCATTGTCAGGACACAGGTGATGCTCAGCTTTGCGTTCCACTGACTCTCGTACCACTCCCAGAATCCAGCTGCTCTTGCACCCCACATCCACTTCCCAGTAATGGCGGCCAGACTGGAATCCAGGTTAGATAGATAGAGTGCCGGCTCAAAGCACTCTCTGCTCTTCTTGGCAGTTGGAGAAGACTCAAACCTCACTTGCTTAAGGTCTGATGACAAGATTAAAATAGAATGAGCGCAGTGAGGGTCAAAAGTCAACGATTCTGGAACTGGCTTAACAAGATGCCTCTGTCCTGCCCAATCTCTCAGCTGGAGAGGAGATACACACATGTCCAACACAGTCTTAGCTCCTGCTATAGCATTAAACTGCTCATAAAAAGCTCTGAGATGTTCTTTTGCCTTCAAAGTTTCCTTCTAAATTCTCCAGCACACGATCAATAGAGCTATGCAAATCTTC
This sequence comes from Xenopus laevis, assembly GCF_017654675.1. Classification (NCBI taxonomy): domain Eukaryota; kingdom Metazoa; phylum Chordata; class Amphibia; order Anura; family Pipidae; genus Xenopus; species Xenopus laevis. Next base: position 2,193,701 of record NC_054387.1, on the reverse strand, counting down.
AAGGTCCATTGCTTGTGCTTCTAAATGTTCCATAGCTTGCTCTTGTGTTTGGCTGCTTTGGAACAGTCGCATCTTCTCCTCCTTCTCCAACAAGGAGCGCAGGTTACAATGCAGCTCACCGACTGTCACCCTGTATGTAGGTGCGGCCTTCTGAAAGTGTTCCGACAGTGCCGACGATGCCTCCTTCAGAGCTTTAAGTTGGGATCGGAGCAGCTGGACTGACGTTATAGGCTTTTCTTTCTCCTTTGGCTCTTGATCAATCCCCATTCTGTAGAAGAGGTGGGATTCTCTATAGAGAAGGATGTTTGTTAGGAAATTACATAGGCAAATGGCAGAATCATGAGAAACCAAGTATTAGACAAGGGTAAGAAGTGGTGGAACCTTTTAATACGTTCCAGAACTGTTATTTTGTTGGATTTAGGAATGAAAGTCGGCTACCCTTCCAATCCAGAACTGAAAGGAGGAGGAAGGAGAGAAGGTTGAAGGTTTATCTGTACCCCCCCACATGAGGTTCTTTCGCATCATCTGCTCCCCCATAAATGCCAGCATCCAAGCATGAATCTGCGTCGGACTGGGGGACCCGGGCCCACTGGGGCTGCTGCCTCGGGGCCAATCACCACCTCAACTCCAGATGCAAAGTGCCCTCTGTCCCCCTCCCCTAGCCACAACATCCCCCGGCCACCCACCTACCTTCTTCGACCGGGGTTTTTCCCAGTGTCCTTCCCAGCCCAGTCCAACACTGCCCCCCCGTGGAGTCTCTAAAGCCGACATAATGTATGTTTTATGGCAACACCTAGATACTCCATTTGTAACCATTACCTTTAGATTGCAAGCTCTTGTGTGTGTGCAAATGAATCTTCTGTTACAGTTGAAAAATATCCTGGTAATTTAAAAAAAAAACAAAAAACATCACTGTATTAATGATGGTTTAACGGTGGAATCTGGGAGACGTTCCTTTAGGGCAAATCATTTTGGGAGTATGCCATTAAGAGTTGCTACTGGAGAAGTCGGATGTTTATAACCCGCTGACTGGTTGCTATGGGCTACTAGACCCCGGGGCATTACCTCATACTTGTAGGGGCTTATTGAGTATGTTGTGTGTTACAAAAGAACAGTTCTGGGACTTGACTCTCTGTACTATGAAGGAGTGTCTGTGTGTTCAAGAGCCGACTACTCCCAGTACATTCTACGTGTTAGTGCACCGAGCCCTACTGTTATATATGTGATTGGGAAGTACTAAAGATAAATGCAAGCGAGCGGAGAGAAAGCACATACAGTATCTCTATGAGAACAAGTCTGTAAGGTGTAAGGTGAGTCCCGGGAAGGGGGGGGCACAGCAAAGCAGGAATGGAGCAAGAGCTGACACTTCATGATTGGCAGTTTACTTTGCGTAGGGGCTGCAGCACAAGAAGGAGGCAGAGAATGAGTTTCGGTTTCACAGCTCGGCCTCTTATAGACCTTCAGTGTAAATATGACAGAGGAGGAAGAGGAGGAGGAGGAGTTGTTTCTATTGATGAGAAGCTACGGCAGCCCTGTCCCCCTGTTTCCACATTATTCGTGGTTTTTAATAGTTTTTAAAATGTGAGTTTATTCGAGGTAGAAAAAAAAAACCTCTGAACTTTCAGAAATTCCAGTTTTGATAAATAAGCCTCCCCCTGTATTTGCAACGGGCAACAGGTTTGCTTGGCACACGCGGGTAACTATTACAAGTCATGTTCTGTTTTTCTGAGCGGCCCGTCCCTCCCCGAGTGCAATTATCTGGTGATCGTTCTCTAGTGAAACAACAGCACAGCCCTTTGCTCGGCAGCCGAGAAATGAAAGCGAAACTGTGGGGATTGTCCGTCTCCCTGGGTGTCAGGCTCAGATTGGCTCCAGGCAAATCACAGAAGGTACATTTACTAAAGAGCAAGCTTAATTATCATCTCATTTTATATATGCAGACAGTGATGTTCTGATACTATTTGCAATTGGTCTTCAGTTTTTATGGCTCTGAATTATTTTACTGTTCGGAATTCCAGCACCTCTTTGGATTTTAGGCTCCAGACAGTGGTGTGATGGATAGGCCGGAGCATCACAGAAGTAATAGTATTTTGGCTGCCGGGTATCAGTGACCCCCAACAGAAATGATATTCTAGAAGAATTCAACTGTATAAAGGGGTTAGTTTTGCCCTTTTAAACCAATAATATTTCTCTGTAGGTCAAAGGTCTTGAAAGAACAGGCCAAAATGTCCCAGAAGGCAAGAGAAGAGAACACTAGCGAATCACAAGCTGTGGATTATTCTGAAGAACCCCAGCCCATAATAAAGGTAAGTGAGGGGAAGGGTAAAGTCTTGATAGTGATGATGTAAAATGGGAGCAGCAGGTGGGGCTTTAGTGGACCAGCCGCTCAACTCTAGTCCAGTAAATGGGCCTCCATGTTGTTTAGAGTGTGAGCCCTTGATTTAATGTGTGTATTGGGTCTCCCTTATTCCTTACCTCTTCCCCTTCCATTGTCTATCCAGAGAGACACAACAGGGGTAATTGATCAAGTGAAGAAAATGCTAAAAGAGGATGAAGAGGAAAAGGACCAAGTGATGCAACAACTCACGTGTCTTCAGCAACAAGTGTGGGAGGCCTTCGAAGAGTGTGAAAAGAAATTAAGGGCAATAACCCTGACAGCAGATACAAACAATCAGTTACTAAGCGAATACTTCCAGGATATGTATCACTTCCTGCAAAACCAAACAGAGGTTTCCCTAAAGTCTACTGAAAACTTGGAGGCCAAACTCACAGATTTGTCGTTGGCAGTCGCAAAACTGTTGGAGGAAGTTACAATCAAGAAGCCAAAAAGGAAACATATTCCCACATTTATGGAGAGAGTAAAAGTATTTACAGCTCAGTTAAAAGAAATGGAGACAATGAAGGGCTTGCTTGAAGGATGTGTTTCCCCTCTACAAATCCACGAGTGGAGAGGGTTAAGACATGTCATGAAACCAGCGCCAGATCCATTACAGTTTGACCCAGACAGCGCCAACCCTTATTTGAACCTATCGACAGATCTAAGGCAAGTGAAACTACAACTCTGTGCCGAGGAGAGGAAAGACAGAACGTATTGTTTTGAACCAGGACTGTATGTACTGGCGCTGCCCGGGTTTAAGTCTGACGCGCATTACTGGGAGGTGGATGTTGGGCGCAAGAGTAACTGGATCATTGGCACCGTCATGAGGTCAGTGGAACGCAAGGGAGAACGGGAACTGAGCCCAAAGAACGGCTACTTTGTTCTGTGTAAGCAACAAGATGGGGAATATTATGGCACTGGGTCTTCGCCTTTGAATCTGAAGACGTCTCCCATTAGAATTGGGGTGTGTTTGGACTTAATCAGGGGTCGCTTGGCATTCTATGATGCTGATACCACACACTTGATCTATGAGCTTCACTGTCCTCTCCATGAAGAACTCTTTGCTCTGTTCTGCCCGGGGGTGCCGACGAGAGTGGAAGACTGGTGCCCAATGAAATTGTGTTCTTAAGAGACAAGGCCACCCTGTAGGGGTGAAACCAACCCAATCACTAATCTTCAGACTTACTCCTTATTAGAAATAAGCACATCAATACTGAGCCATGAATCATCATCATCATCATTTATTTATATAGCATAAACTGCAGAATTGCATCTCAGAATAAGGGTTTTTTTCCTCCGAATAAAGCAGACCAAGTGCATATTCAGTCCTGGGAAATAATTCCACCAGGACTTTGGTTCTTTATCCCCAACATCACAGCCTTGTGTGGGATAACCAAAGCACTTAGCTCACATGGACTCCGGCTTTTGTTGATGACATACGGTATGATTGAATGATGAAATATGCTGTGTTTATCTAATTAAAATTGTTGATTTAATCATACCAGGGTCATTGTTTTATCCACTAGATGCCATGACGACAGGTAAGGGACTATCTCAAGAGGGAATATTTTGTATATAAAATGGTTTTGCAGGGGAATGATAAGAACGCAATGAGACTATGACCATCTTCTTACCATGATATATCCCTGCATCTATATTTTAGTTTAAGTCTGGATTGATGAAGGGCTGCTGTGAGGCCAAAACGTTGCTGAGGAACCTCAATGAAGGCACATTGTTCACATTGCAATTGGAGTTTTGGGGTTGGTGTTTGGTTTGGGGTATTGGCAGGATTGCACCTGCCAATATTCAAGGTTGCAATACGGTAACTACTGGCGACCTCTGAGTGCCGCTGTGTTCACCTTTCAAATATTTTTATTTGGCAGCAACTCACAAGTTCTTGCCATTTCTAGAGTTTCCTAATAAGAGTTTCCTAATAAGCCTCTAAAGCAGGGGTCCCCAACTTTTTTCATCTGTAAACAACATTCAGAGTTGGGGAGCAACACAAGCATGAAACAAGTTCCTGGGTGGTGCCAAATAAGGGTTGTGATTGGCTATTGGTTGCCCCTATGTGGACTGACAGCCTACAGGAGGTTGTGTTTTGCAGGACACCTGGTTTTTATACAACTAAAACTTGCCTCCAAGTCTGGAATTCAATAATAAGCACCGGATTTGAGGCCACATCCAAGGAGCTGGAGACCAACATGTTACTCACAAGCTACTGGTTGGGGATCACTGTTCTAGGGAGAGATCTCAAACATAAATGACCCAGGGTGTAGGGTAACCTTAGTGGAAGCACTTCAAGGCCAAATAAAAATACAAAGGAAGTGCAGCTGATCTGGCCCGGATAGATACAAACATACAAAAAAGCAAAAAAATGATCAACGCACATTCCCTGGTGGGACACTGAGGGGCCCACCTAAAAATCTTAGACCAGAGGCCCAGTCTCAGTACTATTATTATTATTCTTTTCCCCACTCAACCTTTATTCTTCTACTCTCTATTCTTTACATACTATAATTAGGGTCGCCACCTTTTCTGGAAAAAAATACCGGCCTTCCTATATTCTTGCCATTTATTTCCCTATTAATAACATTGGCATCAAGCATCATTTAAACAGGCCGGTAAAACAGCAGCCAGGTGGCAAGCCTAACTATAATCTATTAGTCCATCTATTTAGCCTTTTTGTCCTCAAAGAAATAAGAAAATGGCCATGAAATGGAGAAATCTTTAGCAGCACAAGGGCCCACCGGGAATTTTCCTGGTATCCCGTGGGCCAGTCCAACACTGTCTATGTCACGGCATTTATAGGGGAGAAGTTCCATGATCTCAGCAATGGTTTCATAGGCTTCTCCTTCCTCCCCCCCCTTGCAGCTTTTAAACACAGCCTGTGCATAGAGGCCCCCCTAGTGACCAAAGTGGGAAATGGAAATACTCTTATTAAAGTTAAAAAATATCTATATATATATATATTTTTTTTTATTACAAATACATTAAAAAGGTATATTAACCCCGTACAGACAGCATAGCATAAGCTTAATCACAGGTGCAATCATGCCATGAGTAATAATATATGTGTAAATATATATATATACGGTATATAGTGAATAAAGTACCCCCATTTTAAAATATAAGGATATTCTAGTTACCCTTTATAAGTACATAATATAAGATATTCATGGCTTTTGTGTATTTTATATATATATATATATATATAGAGAATAAAGAACCCCCTCTTGTAAAATATAAGGATATTCTAGTTACCCTTTATAAGTACATAATACAAGATATTCATGGTTTTTGTGTATTTTATATATATATAGTGAATAAAGTACCCCCTCTTGTAAAATATAAGGATATTATAAGTTAACGAGGAGTTTCATGACCATATAAAAGTACGAGGCCGAGTGTTTTTATAAAGGTCATGGAACTCCGAGGTAACTTCTACTATCCTTATATTTTGCAACTGGGGGTACTTTATTTATTATAATACACAAGTTTCAGTGAGTCATGTGACAGAAATGACATCAGAACTCACCGTTTATAAGTGATGACATCAGAACTCACCGTTTATAAGTGATGACATCAGAACTCACCGTTTATAACTGATGACATCAGAACTCACCGTTTATAAGGATATAATTTACAGGATATTCATGGCTTTTAAATATACACACACACACACACAGTACATATATAATTAATCCTTATTGGTGTGAAATCCTATTTGGCTTATAAATGAAACCATACTAAAGTTATGGTATATCCAAGTTAAGGATAGATGCCTTATCTGGAAACCACAGGTTCCAAGAAGTCTGGATAACGGGTCCCATAACTGTATTGACATTTAGCGATAAGGACAGATAGATATTTCCTCCCCAGCAGAGGGAGCTCACACCCCGCACACTGTGGATAAGACTGGAAAATGTCGCTAGCCATCTCTGCCAGGCAACCGGAAATAGTGCAGACTACTGCTGTTTGTGTGTGTTTAAAACACTGTGTATCTGAGCTTTTAACTAATCATTCTCACCTGCGTTCTTTACATTGCTGTCCTGTTTCAGTTTTTATTCCATAAGGGAAATGGGGCTGCAGTGCAGTGAATTAGAGGCAATGGTACAGGTATGGGAAACCCATTATCCAGAAAGCTCCAAATTACAGAAATTTTTAAAAATGATTTCCTTTTTCTGTGTAATAATAAAACAGTCGCTTGTACTTGATCCCAACTAAGATATAATTAATCCTTATTGGAGGCAAAACCAGCCTATTGGCTTTATTTCATATTTATATGATTTTCTAGTAGACTTAAGGTATGAAGATCCTAATTACAGAAAGATCCATTATCCAAAAAACCCCAGGTCCCGAGCATTCTGGATAACAGGTCCCATAGCTGTACTTGATCCCAACTAAGATATAATTAATCCTTATTGGAAGCAAAACCAGCCTATTGGCTTTATTTCATGTTTATATGATTTTCTAGTAGACTTAAGGGATGTAAATCCAAATTACAGAAAGATCTATTATTTAGAAAACCCCAGGTCCCGAGCATTCTGGATAACAGGTTCTATACCTGTACTTGATCCCAACTAAGATATAATTAATCCTTATTGGAAGCAAAACCAGTCTATTGGGTTTATTTCATATTTATATGATTCGCTAGTAGACTTAAGGTATGAAGATCCTAATTACAGAAAGATCCGTTATCCAAAAAACCCCAGGTCCCGAGCATTCTGGATAGCAGGTCCCATAGCTGTACTTGATCCCAACTAAGATATAATTAATCCTTATTGGAGGCAAAACCAGCCTCTTGGGTTTATTTCATGTTTATATGATTTTCTAGTAGACTTAAGGTATGAAGATCCAAATTACAGAAAGATCTATTATCCAGAAAACCCCAGGTCCCGAGCATTCTGGATAACAAGTTCCATACCTGTATATGAAGCAGTTTCGGCCAGACCCCCATCAATCAAGCCATTGGCTGTGTATGAGAATTGCTTCACTGCGCCAGCCCTGGGGATATTAAAGTCAATTAATTCTCCCGTTGTCATTGTATTTGGGACATTATATATAAATAATAATAATAATAATAATATATATATATATATACAGTATTAAAGGCTTTTATTGGACAGAATCACCTGCAATTGGCGTGTGTGGGGCTTGTGCCTCGTCATTTTTTGTTTTTTTTATCATTGAACGACTTGTATTTATGGTTTGATGTCCCTTTAGTGAGACTTGTGCGGCTGAGATTGGAGCACTCTTTGTCCTTGGAAGGATTAGGATGAAGTTTTTCAGGCAAATAAATGCCACGCTGCTAAGACTGAGGAAAGGATTAATGTTATTTATTACAACAAGCCGCATTTGATTAAACATCTCCAGCAGGCTCTGATAAGCCTTCCACGCTCTATTTGCTTCATTTGTTTGGCTTCATTCTGCCCTATAGGAATCAGCCCCAAAAATCATGGGCAGGATGGTGTGTTGATGGTAAATGGCATCTTTTGTTAAACAACAAATAAGCGTTTGAGAACTTGGAGCCACATAGGGGCAGCTGCCCTGGCACCCCGGTAGAGGACACTTGGGGTGTTGTACAGATGGAAACATTTATATACTGTATATCCAGTATTGTAGGCACTTTATCTACGTCCATGAGCCCAAACCCATTACCTGCCCTATAATGACATATAACCATCTCCAAGCCGGCTACAATACAATAACCAGATCGACCCCTTCCTGACACCTATAAAGCACAATGAATGGCCTCCATTGCTGTAGGGGACTCAAACTTCATTGTGTGTCCTGAACCCCCCTTCCGCTAAGAACTAATCTTTCAGGACTAGTGCTCACTGGTGCCCTATGCAAAAATTTAAAGTGGATACCCAGGGACACTCCACACAACCTCACAGAACATTAAACCATCATGGCCTAGAAATCACCAAAACACTGGAGAGTGGGGAGCCATGGGATAATGAACATATATATTGACCTCATCAATTGATGCAACTGACTCAGGTTGAGGGTAGTTCCAGGGTGCCCTTGTGTTAGTGTGTACACTGCCCCCCAGAAGTAAATAGAGAGGACAAGGTATAGTTCCACAGTTTATGCATGTATTCACTTTATATATATTGTAATCCCTTTCTATGGTCTATAGAGAGAACACATTCCAGTGCATGAGCTTCTGTATGTCTTCTCTATCTACTGTAGTCCCTCTCTATGGTTGATAGAGTAAAAGCTACATGTGAGAGTCCCTGTATGTCATCTCTATCTACTATAGTCCCTCTCTATGGTCGATAGACTACAAGCTGCATTGTGAGAGCCCCTGTATATCTCCTCTATCTACTATAGTCCCTCTCTATGGTCGATAGATTACAAGCTACATTGTGAGAGCCCCTGTATGCCTTCTCTATGTACAACAGTTTATGCATGTATTCACTATATATATATTGTAATCCCTTTCTATGGTCTATAGAGAGAACACATTGCAGTGCATGAGCTTCTGTATGTCTTCTCTATCTACTTTAGTCCCTCTCTATGGTCGATAGCATACAAGCTACATGTGAGAGTCCCTGCATGTCTTCTCTATCTACTGTAGTCCCTCTCTACTACAAGCTACATGTGAGAGTCCCTGTATGTTTTCTCCATCTACTGTAGTCCCTCTCTATGGTAAATTGAGTACAAGCAACATTGTCAGAGTTCCAGTATGTCTTCTTTATCTACTGTAGCTATAGAGAGAATGTGCAAAGTGAGAGAGAAATAAATTCAACAAGCGGCTGCTCCTGGGGCAATTGTGAGAGGGCAGGCCCGGAGCACGGTGGTGCGTTGAGATTATCGTCCCTCGGGGATAATTCACCTTCCCTGACAGGTTTACAGTTGCTCTTATCTCCCCTAAAGCTGCTCTTCCCTCAGAACCAATATCAGGTTCTTCTATTCACTGGTGACACCTGGAGATGTGAGTAGGTCCCACGCATGCAGGTTTTCTTGCACTCACATCACACACATTGTCTATTCATCATGTCACAGGCCAGACGTGGAGCTTGTCCCTCCACTTCCCATTCCCCCAACCTTTGTGCTTTGTCATACAGGCTTATCCTAATTATCTGACACCTTTTAGCACCTCTCCTTCATTTAGAGAATTGATGGCCAACATGGTCTGGCGGTGCCAGAACAAAGAGACAGACTTTGCCCTATTTGCTGTTAAATAGAATTCTCCGAAACACTGTTGCCCCATCCTCCTCCAATAGGACTTTAATGTAAGATTTATAATTGGAGCAGCGGTAGGTAAGTTCCGAAAATTGATGGGTGGTCACCGACTCCAGCGGCTCCAGCGGCTCTGTACTGTCTGGAGATAACACAATGGCACATTGGGACGGTTATTTATTAAACTCTGAATGCCAAAAACCCCAAAACATTTTTTTTTACTATAAAATATGAATTTTTTGTGAAAAAAAATAGAATTTTTGGGATTTATTATACCCTGATGAAATGTCAGAATCCAAACATCTGCATCTCAGACCTTCCGAGGTTGTATATAAGTCAATGGGAGAAGTCTCAGTCCTGAAGATATCCTGATCTGCGCTCGGTTTTGTGCAAAAATTTCTGTTTCTTTGGATGGAAAATCCCAAAAAATTGGTATAATTCGAATTTTTGGACGATTTTCACAATTTTTTCCGATTTTGGAAATTTATAAGTAAGGGGAAAAAAAACCCATGCCAATTTGGTTGGAGTCGTTTTCGGAAAATAACGAGATAAATTCGGACTTTGATAAACGGGCCTCCCCGTGTATTGAGCTCTGACGCGGCGGTTTTACAAGCAGCTTTAACAGCCTCAATTCATTTTTAGGGCTGGCGATAGATCTCTGCCAAGTGCCCTGCAGGCCTATTTAGCAACGGTAGGGTTAAAGATTAGAGAACTTAAACCTTTGCTCCCGGGAGCTTGCAATCTGTTGCCTGCTGGAAGCTGCCTCTGAAGGGTGCCTGGGTCTCCACGTTGGGAGCAGAGTTTTTTGAGCAGCCCTGGACTCTGTCTGTTATCACTATGTGTGTGATTTGTGTCAACAACTGAGCCTCCTCGTCACTGCAAAAAAAGTGTCGGCCATGAGCAGGCAGCACCCAGGGATTATGGGGAGATAGGAGGCTGTCAGCTTTGTGGGTGCAGCGTGTGAGACACCTCCAGGACATGCTCATACATGGAGACGGCACTGGGCACCTCTAGGAACGGAGACTCAGGGATTTATTCCTCCTGCACCCACCCATTGTCACAAATATGAGAAGAGGCACCGAGATTTAGCTGCCTGGGGCGGGGGGTTATTCTTCACTTGCAGCGACCGGGCAGCTCAGGGCACCCCATGTTTCTGGGGGAGGAACGCAGGCTCCAGCGGTCGGCTGGAAGGCAAAGGAACCGTCGCCTGTGTTGGAGGCAAACCCTGCAGGAGTTATTTTGCTGCATGCAGGGACAGAAGTCTAGGGAGAGGGGTCCCGGGGAGAAGAGAGCCTGCGAGCTGCTCATTGAGAACAAGGTAAGAGAGCAAAGTGCTGTCTATTCACTGCTACTACTACTACTGCTGCACCACCAGCACGTACACTCATGCACCCCCCCCCCCGAAACATTCTCTTCCTCTCACTTTCACAGTTAATTATAGAAGGGGAAATGTCAATGTGGAAGCGTGCAGCTGTTGTCTCAACTACATTTCCCATGATTCTCGGTGAGACACGTCTAACTCACCAGCAGCCGCCACTTCCTCGCGTAATTGCGAATGATTTACTGTGCGAATATTGTAGCTCCCCATTTAACCCCAGCGTCCTATGTCTCTAGAGAAAGCCACATGCAATTGGCAGACATTGGGATTTTGCCATATGTTGATTTAGTTGTCACTAATAATAATAATAATACTGTGCAATGTGGCCATTCGAGTTCTGGCATGGTTTAATATAAATGCTGCTACTGTATATACGGTCACTTTAATACATTGCAATAAGGGTAAATCACTGTACCCCTAAACTGTCACTTTCTTCCGCAGGAATATGGTGGAGACGGAATCATGTCGAAGCCCAAAGACATCGTCAGAATTGAGGAGAGCGTAGGGGAAGGTGAGTCCCCCTGTTTATTATACCTTGAGCCTTGTGTAATTGAACTGGCACTGAGCAGTGGCTGCCATTTTCAACCCACATTAAGGGGCAGATTTATTAAGGCTAGAATTGAAAATTTCGAATTTTCACATTTTTTTTTACGGTCAAAACAAATTTGGTTAGGAAATGATCGATTTTTGAAATTTATCATACTCTGGCCCTTTAAGAATTCGCATTCAACTATTCGCCGTCTAAAACCTACCGAATTACTGTATAAGGCGATGGGAGCGGTCCAGGAATCAATTTGGTGATGTTTGTAAATCCTATCGAATTCAATTCGAATTTTCGGATTGGTAAAATTTGCCCAAGTCCAATTTCGAATTCAATCGAAATTTAAGGGAGTTTTTAAAAATTCACATGAATTCGAAATTTGACCCTTGATAAATGTGCCTCATGTAAACCTTTAACTAGGGGGGTATGGATTTAACAAACAAATCAAATTGTTAGTGGCTGCTTGCGATACAGGATGAGAGTGGGTGTTAGTGCACAGTGCTGCTGCTGACTTGCGCTGAGCTCTAACACCACATTGGAAATCTATATAAAGAAGTCACTGTCAGCACAATGTAGTCAATTGAGTTAAATTTGTCCAATATATTGCAATTGTCGGTGTCCCCGTGTGGCCTAGAGACGGATTAGACTGAATTCTTCACTCTCTGTGACACCCGGCCCCAATTGTTCGTTTTCATTAACCCATTCAGGGCGGACCCCTAATTTGTTTGGTTGTTGTTATTAAACCGAATGTGAAGTGAATCACTGATGTCTTTACTTTGTGGCTGCTGTTAATGACTTTATTAGTTCCTCCCATTCATAATAACATACTCAGTGTAATGACTTCACTAGTCCCACTCTTATTAACCCTCAGCTGGGTTTCTAAACTTAAATAATGTGCAGGAAAAGCAGGAATCTCCATAGGGACAAAATTAAAATGTGATTGGTTTATGGTGATGAACTCATCCCTTTTATGAAGTTTTGGCGACTCTCGACTGGTCATATTGTTTGTCATATGGGGAGTTCAGCACAGCTTGGCCTTTAATGCGCTGATACTGTTGTGTTACATTCAATGAAGTGTAATATATATATATATATACAGTATGTATGGACCAGCAACTAACCTGTTTTAGGGGGTTCTTGTAGAACTGCAATTTCAGTCATAGAGTGTGGCATAATAACTTAATAACACAATAATTACATCTTAACAGTACAAGAAGTAGGGCGGCACCTACAGTAGCAGTAAATATAATTACCTCTTATATAAAGGGCTTTTAAGGATATTAAGATATTAGCAGTGGGCGATAGTAGAGAGTGTGACTGTGGGATAGCAGGTATAGTAGGGAGAGATGGTGTCTATAGTAACAGTGGATAATAGTCTCTGGGAAGGGAGTGTGACTGTGGGATAGCAGGTATAGTAGGGAGAGATGGTGTCTATAGTAACAGTGGGATAATAGTCTCTGGGAAGGGAGTGTGACTGTGGGATAGCAGGTATAGTAGGGAGAGATGGTGCCTATAGTAACAGTGGATAATAGTCTCTGGGAAGGGAGTGTGACTGTGGGATAGCAGGTATAGTAGGGAGAGATGGTGTCTATAGTAACAGTGGATAATAGTCTCTGGGAAGGGAGTGTGACTGTGGGATAGCAGGTATAGTAGGGAGAGATGGTGCCTATAGTAACAGTGGATAATAGTCTCTGGGAAGGGAGTGTGACTGTGGGATAGCAGGTATAGTAGGGAGAGATGGTGCCTATAGTAACAGTGGATAATAGTCTCTGGGAAGGGAGTGTGACTGTGGGATAGCAGGTATAGTAGGGAGAGATGTGTCTATAGTAACAGTGGATAATAGTCTCTGGGAAGGGAGTGTGACTGTGGATAGCAGGTATAGTAGGGAGAGATGTGTCTATAGTAACAGTGGATAATAGTCTCTGGGAAGGGAGTGTGACTGTGGGATAGTAGGTATAGTAGGGAGAGATGTGTCTATAGTAACAGTGGATAATAGTCTCTGGGAAGGGAGTGTGACTGTGGGATAGCAGGTATAGTAGGGAGAGATGGTGTCTATAGTAACAGTGGATAATAGTCTCTGGGAAGGGAGTGTGACTGTGGGATAGCAGGTATAGTAGGGAGAGATGGTGTCTATAGTAACAGTGGGTTAATAGTCTCTGGGAAGGGAGTGTGACTGTGGGATAGCAGGTATAGTAGGGAGAGATGGTGCCTATAGTAACAGTGGATAATAGTCTCTGGGAAGGGAGTGTGACTGTGGGATAGCAGGTATAGTAGGGAGAGATGGTGTCTATAGTAACAGTGGGATAATAGTCTCTGGGAAGGGAGTGTGACTGTGGGATAGCAGGTATAGTAGGGAGAGATGGTGCCTATAGTAACAGTGGGATAATAGTCTCTGGGAAGGGAGTGTGACTGTGGGATAGCAGGTATAGTAGGGAGAGATGGTGCCTATAGTAACAGTGGATAATAGTCTCTGGGAAGGGAGTGTGACTGTGGGATAGCAGGTATAGTAGGGAGAGATGTGTCTATAGTAACAGTGGATAATAGTCTCTGGGAAGGGAGTGTGACTGTGGGATAGCAGGTATAGTAGGGAGAGATGGTGCCTATAGTAACAGTGGGATAATAGTCTCTGGGAAGGGAGTGTGACTGTGGGATAGCAGGTATAGTAGGGAGAGATGGTGCCTATAGTAACAGTGGATAATAGTCTCTGGGAAGGGAGTGTGACTGTGGGATAGCAGGTATAGTAGGGAGAGATGTGTCTATAGTAACAGTGGATAATAGTCTCTGGGAAGGGAGTGTGACTGTGGGATAGCAGGTATAGTAGGGAGAGATGTGTCTATAGTAACAGTGGATAATAGTCTCTGGGAAGGGAGTGTGACTGTGGGATAGCAGGTATAGTAGGGAGAGATGGTGCCTATAGTAACAGTGGGATAATAGTCTCTGGGAAGGGAGTGTGACTGTGGGATAGCAGGTATAGTAGGGAGAGATGGTGCCTATAGTAACAGTGGGATAATAGTCTCTGGGAAGGGAGTGTGACTGTGGGATAGCAGGTATAGTAGGGAGAGATGGTGCCTATAGTAACAGTGGATAATAGTCTCTGGGAAAGGAGTGTGACTGTGGGATAGCAGGTATAGTAGGGAGAGATGGTGCCTATAGTAACAATGGGGATAAGTAGTAGTGGAAACAGTGACAATAATTCTGGAAATACTCACTATATACCTATAACTATAGGCAGGTGGCAGGGGTACAATGTCAGGCAATATGTAAAAATGTTGTCTATGTGCCAAAGGCATTTTGTCCTAAAGTGTTACCAGACCTGTGTTTATTTAGCAGTGAGTGCTGGGAGGGAGTATGGGAGTTGTAGTGCAACAACAAGTGAAGGTGCAGAATATTCTGTTTAATGTGGATAAATGATTGGACTCTTCAAAGTCTGTTTTTTCCTGGGTCCTGTCTGTACTGTGCCCTCCCCTGGCACAGCCTGTGCCCTCCTGTCTGTGCCACCAACATGCCCCCCGGCATTAGAGGGAGACCAGGGGGTGGGGAGCCCTATACCCGGCCAGTGAATCAGTTCATGCAGTTCTCAAGGAGGGAGTGTATTTATTCAATGTACAGACTGAAGAACTTGTGTGCACAATATGCGTGTGTTTGCCTAGCAATTTAACCATGAAAAGAATGTAAAATATGAACGTGTTGCACTTTATGTGCGTGGCAGCCCATGTAGGGGCACATATTGATGCCCATGAGGATCCTCGGGGGGCCCTTGCCTGGCACATATTCACAGCAGTCCCTACACACTGGCCCGTATTTGCTCCTGAGTCCGTTTTACTAATAAAACATCTCTGATTCATATTTCAAGAGGACGGGAGACATTTTCACTGATGATGTCACCTGAGGGGAGTGGCCATTCAAATAAGGACAGGTAGATAAAGAGAGGAGGATAAACAGGAATTGCTAGTTCTCAGCTTGATGACTTTGCCCCCTGGATCGCCGTACTGGCCATCAGCACAGGTAGGACTGTCACTTTTATTCCTCTTATTCCCAGCAGAAAACTCAGTATGGCCCAGGTCTATAGTCTCTGCTGTAACTGTCTCTGTGCTCCTGGTTTAGCAGCCGGGTATCACTAGCAGGCACAGTGTATACAGGATACAGGGGAGGTTGGATGTGTAATACATGTGTTATTACTGCTAGGGACATTATATCCTAATATTGAGATTCTCTAGGGAAGCTTCCTAATGTACAGAGTAAAGGGCAGAGATCAATGTATAAGGTTCAACTCTTACTGTGCACATAGCGTATCTATTGGGAATGTCCAGCCTCTAACATACCTGCAAAGGTTTAAGCAATCCAGGTTAGGGTCGAAGCAGAACTCCCGAAGGAGCAAACAGTTTAAGAGCTGAGTGTGGATGGACTGGCAGTTGCTAGTGGGTTGGGTGCCTGGCATCTACACCAAGAAGTAGTTTCAATGTTTTTCTTTATGTATGTTTGTATCTATCCTGGTCAGATCAGCTGCATTTTTATATTTGAATTTGGCCTTGGAGTGCTCCCCCTTTTATTTGTATACACCAAGGAGAAGACTGGTCTACTGACATCGGTTCTTCTCGTCTAGAGTAGATTATGGTGAGGGGTCCAACCTGTTTATCATGATTATGCATCACAGTTGGATAAAGACGGTGGGGATTTAAGGCCCCGTCATCATTATAGGGTCTCTCCTAAAGACACATACAGAACTATCTTAAAGGGTCCAACTAGTGGCACCTTCCATGGGCCCTACAGTGTAGCAGCTATAGGCAGAATGTGGGGGGATAGCAGGTTTAGTAGGACAAGATGGTGATAGTAGGACAATAAGTCAACATTAAGGTTTGTACTACAGTTTTCCATCCTGCCATCCATCTGATGTTGAAGTACTACAGTAGCTTGTGGATCAAAACCAGTTGAAGTTCTATAGGTCTGATTTGCCAGTAATGTGTAGTTAGGGCCCTGCTGAAGAATATGAGGTGACCAGAACAGTACCCCAGAGATTACCCCAGAGTTGTAGTTTTAGAACATCTGGAACACATGGGGCCTGCCCTCACTTCCTAATTGAAAATTATTCTCTTACATAGAAAGGTTTGCTTCCCCTTTCATCAGTAGTCATACTTGGCATGTAGTTATTAACATTTTTTTTACCCCTCCCACATTTCTGCATAGACAGGGGGTGGTGTAAACAATAGAAGCCTCACATCTTTGAGACGGATGATAAATGACTCTGGTCATTCCTGCCCTGTTATAAAGAAAGCTGAAATCTCAGTCATAGCCCATAGGTGATATAGGTGGCAGTTAAATTACTAAAAATCCATTGTCTGATGGATCTGCTTAACTGTATGAATCATAGGAAACAGAAACCAGCTTTGTCCTAGGCTTTCAGGTCTCTCCGATTGATTAAAGTAGGGCTGAGGGCTCCACTACTAATAATGGTAGGTTGCTGGGGTGGTGGAACTAAACAGCTTCTTGGATTTAGGTCCACAAAGATGTCTCCCATTGGCGATTGGGTATATTTGCCTTTGCAAATAGGTTCTGCCTTCTAGTAGCCCTCTAGTTAGGATCTAATGGTTTTGTGTAGACCTTCTCCATGCTGGTTAGTAATGACTAGTAATGGTGCCAACGTGGAGTGGGAGCTCTGTGATCTACGGGTGCTTGACATTTACCTTGTATAACCTACTGTAAGTTCTCCCATTGGTTGTACAGGAGGTACAAATCCACATTAGGGCTTTTGGGGTAATTTTCTAATTGCACAGGGCTTTAGCCTAGTCTAGACTGACATTAATGCATAGCAGGGAGACAAAAGAGTAGTTTTGAGGTTTGGCTTTGGGGAATGTGTGAGCCGCCCTTGAATAGGAACATGACAGTTCTTTATTAGAGATGCCGGGAGCGAGAGGGGATTAAGATAATGGTGAAACAGGTTAGAGCACAGTGTAGGCTGTCAGCCAGTGGCTCTCTACTTCCCCCCCCCATTGTAAATCTAACAAATACATCTAAAAAACACTGCTTTTACATGACTATCCCGTATTTTAGGATAAAAGTGCACTGGCCCACCCTTAACAGTCTGGAGACCCAACCCACAGATTAAGAACCCCTGGTTAGAATGATATTTTCTTCCTGTTAATTCTATGCGACTATACTTTCTCCTAGCCATAGGGGATCCTTTAGTGTAAAGGGCAAAGTCCACATTATATTGTGCAAGCGTCACTGGATATTTTCACTATATAGGTCAGGGATTTCTCACCTGCAGCTCTTCTCCCAAAGGAAAGTGGGTGTTGGAATTTAAGCTTGATATCCCTGAGTTACATATATTATATTATATATATTTATATAAAATACCCAGGGCCAGAGCCGGGCAAAATGGTATTGTGCCCATGGCAGATCTGCTAGTTTCAGTTCTAGCCAAAAGTTAGACCTTCGAGGGGGAACCTGACCAAAGAAGGAGCCTTCAAGTGGGGGGACCTGACTAATGGTTGGACCTTCAAAGGGGGCCCTGTTGAACCATCAAGGGGTATAAAAATTGACGTACTTCAAAATTATTCGGATGCCCGTTGACTTTAATGCATTTGGACAAAATAGTCACATGTATAAAAATTGACGCTCACGTCAAAATTAATGCGTGTCAAAATTATTTTGACGCCCATTGACTTTAATGCATTTTGCAAATTTTTTGCCATTTCGGGACAAATTTGTCCATCACTTTTGACAACCAGTACCTTAGAACTTGGATTCAAGGTCGATTTTCTATCCCATAAATTAAGTGTAAAAGACGGTTGAACCAGTCAACCTGCTCAAGCTCTATGGATACCCCAAATAAAGCACACATATCACCCTACCACCACAGGTCATTGTGCCTCATACATATAACTCCTTTTTCAATCAAATGTGTTTTTCCCTCTCAAGGTAACTCCATTATTTGAGGATTAAAAATCTGCCATTAATAGGTGTTCTTCCCAAGGTCCCGTGTGCGAGTGAAGAGTACATGCCGAAATCTGTTGTATTGCACATGATTGGATGAAATGGTGGTGGCCCTTTGTGCAGAACGTTCCCTCATGTAAAGCCTAAATGACTATACTGTGCAGTTATAGAGTAAGCACCCTGTGTGGCTGCTGAATTGTTACACTGTGCTGTTAGTGAGCACCCTGTCCAGTTCCAGAACGATCACAAAACTGTAGAGTTACACAATGCTCACTCTGTCCAGTGACACAGTTAAAGGGCAACTGGAGGTGTGTCGGTGAATGATTTGCTCATTTTAATGACTGACCAGCCTCTCTATTAACCATTGGATTTTGAGGCTTATTTACAAATACACATTGTGTTGACAGGTCCAGAATTTTGGGCCTTGCCCGCTGAGCCAGCACATTGGCGCTGGGCATAAAGAGCATGGGCACAGGTGTCTGGCCGGACCTGTACTTGTGCCTGAATGAGCACATTCATCTGGTGTTCAGTACTGGGAACAACAGGTGCTGTTCTGTTCTCGCCCCTTGCGTCCTGAGCTTTAATTCTCCTTTTACTGCCAGGCCTATCTTTGGCACCATGACCTGCCGGTGTTCATGTTGACATTGGTACCTTGGCGTGGTCACCGGTTTGTGGTCTCCTGCTTCTGTAAGGCCTTGTTGTGTATTTCTGTTTATCTGCAGGTGAACCACTGCCAGCCTGAAGGTTTGTCCAACCAGAATATACTAGAGCCATGTGTACAGCAATAGGAAAAGGGTAGTGGAAGCCTACCAGGAAACCTCTCTTTTCCACCAACTTTTTTCCATTCTTGATATTGTCCCATCCACCATCTTTTTAACCCTCCTTTATTTCTTCTACCCTTTGATGTATCTTTTTCCACCCAGAATCGTATTCCTCTACTTCCTCATTCCAACCCTACATCTTCTCTTCCTCCACCACATTCTAGATCTAGAAAGTAAATTCTTCATGGCTACCCAACGTGTGTTCTTTGTACACTGGAGAAGGCTCTTTATATCTTAACTTCCTCCTGTGTGTGGGTTGGGTAATATTTATTTTTTCGGAGGGGGGTAAACTCCCTACCTGCCTGGTAGTTAATGAGCTTTCACCCATACTGTGTGCAGTTAGTGCAAGCAGAATGGTAAGTTGCTGGGGGTGGTGGAACTAATAAGCCTCTTGTGTTTAGGTCCACCTAGGTGTCTCAAAGATAGACTACCAACCTTGCAAATCATTATCTGTCCTTAAAACCTATAATTGCACATGCACATCCAGCACATCAGTAAGGTACATAATTTCCGTCCTTTTCAGACCCAGCCTTGTGATGGAGCTAAATGGGTAGTTATCTGCATCACATGATACATCGTTGTGCAGGTAGCAATTAGCACATAGTTCCTGGCTGCCATAACCAATTCCTCAGAAATTCAACATTCTTTTTTTGTCTAAAAGAGTGTATGATGAAGTTCATTAGGCATGCCTGAGGTTTCTTCATTTCAGCTCATTCTGAACTACACATCCCATGAGCCTCTAGTCTCTTTCTATGTTCTGCTAACAATGAGGAACAGGTTTGGTGTGTTTAGAGCATCTCATACAGAGCCATTAGTGTACCCTTGACTGGATGCCTGGCATGTGTCAGCTTGCGGCTGATATCTTCCCTTGAGTACACGAGGACACCCACTGGCTTGCTATGTTATGGAGTTATAATGAAAACAAAAACTGATGCAAGTTTTGGGTGTTCCATCGATGTTAAGCTTTTCTAATTATCAGATACATTCTGGAAAGGATAAGAACGCCCACATGATATCATTAGGGGATGTGCAACGCGGGAAAAGTATTGAGACATGAATCAAGACGTTTTTAAAGGGACACTGACACTTTCTGAAATAAGTCTGGCGTGTCTCCCAATTATCATGGAATCATGGCAAAGATTTGCTCATTTGGTGACCATATGGCCAGTTTCAGTCTGAGAAGACAATCTGCTCCAGGGTGTTTGAGTTTATCTATAAATGATTAACAAGAATGGTGGCTTCTGTTATGCCTGGAATTTTTGCAGCAGTGCCGTTTTCCAAGGATTTTAGCAGAGTTGTCTTTGTTGTTGGCTTTCGATTCCTGCTCCACCTAGTGGCAGAACGCAGAACTGATTAATGCGTATTAACATAGTTAGTTATTGGGTTTAAAATATATGAATTAATAAAGGTAACGCTAAACAGATTAAAAGAAATTAACCAGATACAACTCATAGAGCTGGGACATAATAATGATATATCTGAGCATATTAGAGTTGGACTATATGTGTTTTCGGGAGTTGGCGATGGGAGCTGGTTGATGCCCTTTATCACTGGCAAGTCAGGACCAGAGTGCATGCTCCTGAGCCCCTCTCTATCCATCACTGCAGGATTTTGAGCCCTAAGGCTCAAGAGAGATTAGCAGCAGCTTATTGGACCCAGCCTGGAACATGTCTTATTGTTTCCTACATTGGACATTAAGGGTAAGGGCACACCTGCCGATTCGGGGAGATTTAGTCGCCTGGCGACTAATCGGCTCTTCTTTGGGACGACTAATCTCCCCGAACAGCTTCCCCCTGTCTTATAATGAAAAATCACCAGCGGCATCTCACACACAGCGCTTCGTATTCCGAAGTCGCCCGAAGTTTCCTCGTGAGACAACTTTGGAAACCGCCCTTACACTAAAATTGCCAGTAGAAAACAATGAGACTGATTTTTGCCAGCTACAAGTAGCAGCTACTAATCTTCCAGTGTGACCTGAGCCTTATTTGAATACAGCATTGAAGAATGAGCAGCTCCATACCAGCTTTCCAACAAGAAATATTCGGCAAACTGGATATATTTAGAAGCAATATAGAAGGAATACAGGGCATTGTGTGGGTGCCTGGCATGATTTATTAGCAGCGTTCTAGAAAAACTCAGTCTCGCTTCTTGATCTTGTGACCTCTTTCCAGACCCTCAGAAATCTGAACTAAGCCCCACTTTCTAGCGATATCACCGAGAGCCAAGCAGCAACCCAAGCCAAAGGTCTTTAAATGCTGCCTCATTTTGGCAGCTGTGAGGAGAGGCGCAGAAAGCTGGCACCGCACGATGCTGACGGGGAAGGGCAGTGTACGTGCCCTCTACACTTGGCTCCGTTACAATCCGTAATTCAACTCCGGCAAGAACGTCTACCTCTGTTTGGAATGTATGTTGTGAAATGAAAGCTCTTGCAGCGTCATGCCAACAGCTAAATATATACCCAAGTGGAGCAGCGGGCAGAGGGTGCACTGACTTGTATCTCAGATACATGAATAACTCCCCCCAGAAACTGAATCCATTGCCTTGGTTATGAGATCATTGCACATTTTTTATTAGGAGTGACTTCATTTATGAGATGTTATATAAGGCAATTGCAGGTGCTATCGAGAAGACTTATCTGGTGCATCTGGATGATGCACCAGTGGAAGGTGTTATAAAGAGATATAGCTAGTTTAATGGCACCACTGGTTATATTGAGCTGTAGGGTAGAATGGAGAGTAATATATGGAGTAATTAGGGGAGAACAGAGAATCATATATGTAGGGCAATGAGGCAGATGTTACCTAAGGCAATGGCAGGAATTTATGGAGACCTATATGAAGCAAAAGGAGGGTTTATTATAGGAATGCATATATGGAGCAACAGGAATGGTTATAGGACAATGGGGGATTATAGGACCAGTCAACTGGAGCAGTAGGAGGAATTACTGAATATAAAGTGTTTATGGAATAATGTATTTGTATGTTTTATGGCAGTGATCCCCTACCAGTGGCTCAGCATCAACATGTTGCTCATCAACCCCTTGGATGTTGCTCTCAGTGGCCTCAAAGCAGGAGCTTATTTTTGAATTCCAGGCTTGAAGGCAAGTTTTGGTTGTATAAAAACCACATGTACTACCAAACAGAACCTCCTGTACTCAGTCCACATAGGGGCTAAGAAATAGCCATTCATTTGGCACCCAAGGGACATTTTTAATGCTTGTGTTGCTCCTCAACTCTTTTTGAATGTGACTCACAGGTAAAGCAGGTTGGGGACCTCTGTTTTTGGTGTAATAGAAGCAGTGATAGGGAGGGGTTTGCATGAAAACAATAGCATGAGTTATAGAGAGAGATTATAGAGCAAGCACATAGGATGTCGTAGTGTGCATAGAGTAGTAGTAAGGAGTATTATATTGAGCAATCAAGAAGAATTTTAGGAGATATATGGAGAAAGAAGATGTTACAGAGTGTGGTTTTATGAAGAAATTGGAGGAGAAATAGGGGCTTTATACAGAGGGCTATATGGAGCATTCCCGGGAATGGTATATGGACGAGACATTACATGAATTAATAGGAGCAGAGAGAGAAAAGTCAGCCAACAGAGTTAGATGGAGCAGACTGAGGCAGTGATAAGTGATTTTACTACAAATGTGAGGGCGTTGCAAGGATTCTGATCAAGTCATTGGAAAACATTACAACTAGTGGTGGAAATAGCTGCTGCTCATGTTGGCAATGCCAAATCCACTATCAAACCCCCATAAAACATCTTCTAAATATAAACTCCATTTATCAGTTGTACAAATCAAAGTGATCTCCTTCAGGTCAATTACACCACATCCCAGGCACCCAGGAGGAACGGCTACGCTCTCATTTTACTGTGTTCAGAAATTCATTGCAAAGCTGGAGATGTTTAGAGGCACGGCTGACTCCAGATGACTGGATATATTTATTAGTCACTTGTGGACTTTGCTCAGACGTGTTCTCAAGCCTTTAATGAGCACCTCACAAAAATGGTAGATAAGGGCAGATGTCTATATCCAGACAATATTGCTTGCTGATGTCAGCTGTAATAAGTGCCAGCAAATTCTTGGGTACAGTTATGCGTTGGGACAACGGGACACATATTTCAATACACTACATGCTTGCGGAGCAGAATTTGTGTCATATATAGAAGTCTCAGGAGCTACTAGTCAAGTTGGGGCCATAAAGTCCCACGTAGGTCTTCAAATAGTCAATAGGTCTGTAACTGTACCTTCAGGTGGTGGTAATAAACCTGGCTGGGATGTCATCTATTATTTTAAGAATTGGTGCTGATAACCAGCTTCCTGCTAACTAGTTTTCCTTCCTGAACAAAAGATATATTTTGAAGGCACTGATAATACCTTATCTTCAGTCTGCAGAGCAGTTTTGGCTCCTGTTACGAAAAGTAAATCAATGATCAGGAGAAAGTACAGAGAAATAAAACTAAGGAACTTGCACAGTTTTTGGTATACACTAGAGATGTAGCATTCAAGAAGGCTTGGGCCCATACACCAATGACTATTCATCATCAAACACTTTCATGTAAGGAAATCCCTTGAAAATAGAGGAAAGTATATTTTTTGTTGTTGCGGCATGTTTTTTGGGGGACAATGGAGAAGTAGAATGGAAGAGGTTTTCTGGGGACAACTGAAAAGCAAAAATGAAGAGATTTTTTGGGACAACTGAGAAGTAGAAATGAGGAGATTTTTTTGGGGACGACTGAGATGTATAACGGAAGAGATTTTTTTGGGGACAACTGAGAAATAGAATGGAAGAGATTTTTTGGGACAACTGATAAGTAGAATCGAAAATATGTTTTTGGATAAAAAAAAAGTAGAATGGAAGAGATTTTTTGGGGGGACAGCTGAGAAATATAATTGAAAATGTGTTTTGAGATAACTTAGGGGACAATTGAGAGGTAGAACTGAAGAGATTATAATTAAAGACTCAGTAGAGTTTCAAGAAGTAATTTTGTTTTAGAAAAACACAGGCACAAAACCTATGGATTTAATAATGTTGGCAATGTATTCGTTCAGGGATTAATCTGACATTTTATAGAAAGAACAAACTAGAGAGTGTATTGCTGTGGATCTTCTGGATAAAGGAGCTCAATATTAATATGTGTGGTCAAGGTTTCACTAGAAGGACCTGTCTCTTTTCTCAACCTCAGCAATGTGATCAAATAAAGATATATCAGTAATTGTTTTTAAAAATTATTTTCAAATTCACTAAACTTTTTGTGTGCAAGTGAGTTATATCCTCCATAATAGCATGAATATGTCATCTAAAAATCAGCGTATAGGCATGGTAGTGATTCAGGATGTCATTGTTAAACGACCATTGTAGAATTTATATCAGAGACCCAAAATGAGCTGTCTTTAAGGAGTTTGTATAGGGGCAACTGACAAGGAGGCAGTTATTGGCAGGTATAATAAGGCAAGACGATGACAGTTGTACAAGATGGCTCCAGTATTGCCCAACCTATGGCTCTTTCTGCCGTCTCACCCACCATCTGCCAAAAGCAGCAAAATGTGTATCTAATATTATTATCTATATTACTGCTATAAAGATAATAATCGGCTGGTATGCAGTAAAAAGATTATACTCTACGTTTGGTCTCTGCATTGTAAAGCGATCCAGTCATTTCCAGTTTCACAATCTTCCCTTATGAGAGATTTTCACTGGTTTGAACCTCCATCCTATCAAGTGGCTTTATGAAGTTAACAGTAGCCTCAGTTGATACCAGCCCTTTCCTCTGATCTTAACACCTTCTTTGATGGTGCAACCACCCACAAACCACAATGGCCAACACATGCCATACTATCTAGATGATAAAGTATCCACCAGGGGCAAAACTATGAGCACAATGAGATTTCTTACTTAAGATGCAAACAAAGTAGGAGCTGGTCTTCCTTTATGAGTCGTATGAATCTAGAAGGCAGAAGTCCTAGGTCAAAGCCAACTTTACTATGGAGTTGATCCAGGGATGGCATTTGAATACCACCTGGGAAAGGGCCCCAACACTAATCCATAACAGGGTTCAAATACTGTCTCTTAAAGGAGAAGGAAAGCTACGGAGGCATTTTATTGCCAATAGATTAGCTGCAATAGTGCAAGCTAGAATGCTATATTTATTCTGTAGAATGTTTTACCATACCTGAGTAAAAAGCTCTAGAAACGCTCTGTTTGTTTAGGATAGAAGCTGCAGTATTAATGTGGTGTGACATCACTTCCTGCCTGAGTCTCTCCCTGCTCTGGGCTTAGATTACAGTAGAGAAGGGAGGGGTGGGGGAAGAGGAGCAAACTGAGCATGCTCAAGCCCTAGCCCTGGAGGTTTAAGCTGAAGTCTGATACAGAAGCCCATGAGTACACAATAGAAGGAAAGAAATGTGCTGTTTCTTTTGACAGGGGACTCATAGCAGCACTTTGGGGGTTTACTGGTATATTTAGATGGACCTTTCTAATAAGGCTTACTTAGTTTTAACCTTTCCTTCTCCTTTAAGAGAAGCCCTCTA
The DNA here is from genome assembly GCF_017654675.1 of Xenopus laevis. Taxonomy (NCBI): domain Eukaryota; kingdom Metazoa; phylum Chordata; class Amphibia; order Anura; family Pipidae; genus Xenopus; species Xenopus laevis. The sequence continues at coordinate 2,167,931 of NC_054387.1, read as the reverse complement.
CACATGCTATTTGGGGCTAGACCCACTCCATAGGGTTCAATTGCAAGACCAATAGTTACACCACTGGTTATTTATTTAGCACCAATACTGTATATACTGCTGTGTGTGGATATTAGCAGGGGGCAAAACACGACTGTTCTAGCTCGACAGTCATACTGAAACCACCAAGCAGGAAACAATACATCTAAATAGTGATTTAGTAAAGTGCTAATTGTGACATTTCCCCCATAACCCATTTATACTGTTCCATTAAAAAAAAAAACTAGAGAGAGAGGATTGCTGGCTTAAGCCGCTAACTTTAATCTGATTTGGCTCTCGGGGCTCTAAGCCTTAGTGCTCCATAGTAACAAACAAAATGTCTGCTTCTGGCACCGGAGAGCAATAAGAATCCTATATAGAAGCCATGAGTTGAAGTGCAAGTGAAAGGAATTTGCATAGCTGTTAGCAGAAGGGAGGGTGGCATTGAAATGGCAGGGGCTGGGTCACAGCACCCTCCCTTCCCTTCCCCAGCACCTATAGATAGACTTTGGATCAGTCTTTCACAAAGTGCCCCCCCCTCCACCTCCTCCAACCCTTGTCACTTACAATATTAACAAGAGGTCATTTCAAGCCTGAGCAATATCAAGTCAATAATTAACTCCTGCCGCTCTAGGACTTGTATGAGAAAAACCCAGCCTGCCAGCGGAGGCGGACTTAACCCCTTGACTGCTAGATTGCAGTCGTAGCACCTGTTGCTATACAGTATGGAGTCTTATCTTTCCAGGACCGGTGAATGCCATGTACATAGGACAAAATCAACAGGCCAGAGATTACTGGTGCAACTCAATACTCAAGCTGCATGCACAGAAACAGCCAACCCCTACCAATTAGCAGAGATATCATTATGTGGCCCTATAGGAAATATGCACTCTCTCTTCAGCATATGGAGCTGTCCTTGTGTTGGATGCAAAAAGAGCTACCTATTCTTCCTAAACCAAGGGCTCAGCCTAAAGGCCATTTACACAGTATGTCAATGTTTCCATGTATCTCTCACCTTGTTGTCCACTAAGCAGGACCCTGATCAAATTTGAACTTCAAACTTCAAGGTCTGAAATCTTATAAGGTATATTTCCTTCCTCGTGGGTAGCAAAGGCGATGCAGGTCCAGCAGAGGCCCAAAATAACGTTCTTTCCCTTGCTCAACATTTTTCTGCAGAAAGGTGATTTGTGTTGCTGATGTTCCTGGAGATCCCACTAGAGCACCTAGGACTTTGCTGTTTTCATTTAATTGTTATCAATGCTACGGACGCATTCCCCAACAAATTTGTTTCAAAGAAACCCATACATGTCGATAAACCATGACTCGAAGAGGCATAAGCTAAGACATGTTATATTTTGGCCCCAATCAAAGGATCATTAACTAAGGGTGAGGACACGTCCAAGTGCTCTTTAGGGTGGGTGGGATCCTTTAACTAATAAGAAATGTAATTCTGCATTAGGAAACAGTTATTACAATAAGGAATCTGCCTGGATCTAAACCGACTTTTGTGTTGATTCTGCAACTTATTTGAGTGGCATGATCCATAAGGTGCCCTGCCGACATACTGGCTGGTTTCAGGGTGTTCAGCAATGGTTATGATGAAGATGGGTGTGAATTGAAGAACTGGGTGAGAGGCTGTGAGAGTCATTTACTATGACATGTAGTTCAGCTTATTGTATGTAGACTACAAGTATGTAGACATTCACTATAGGATAGAGTAGGTGAGGCTGAATAAGTGGAAACTGAAACCTGCCTAACTACTCGCTGATCTACAGGCAAAAAAGTTCTAATTTTCCTCAGTGGGGGAAATAACTCCATCCTCTATCTGTTCCACTATAAAAATATTTGAGGGTCTCCACCCCGCTATCTGATCGAATGTTGAAATATTTGAGGGTCTCCCTGCATCTATCTGATCTAATATAGTAAATAGCTGAGGGTCTCCTTGCCTCTATCTGATCTAATGTTGAAATATTTGAGGGTCTCCATGCCACTATCTGATCTAATATAGAAGATGACCAAGGGTCTCTGTGCTTCTGTTTGATCTAATGTTGAAAAATTTGAGGGTCTCCATCCATGACTTTATCTGATCTGATATAGAAGATGGCTGAGGGTCTCTATCCATCTATCTCATCTAACATAGGAGATGGCTGAGGATCTCCTATCTGATCTAATATAGGAAATAGTTGAGGTTCTCCATGCAACTGTCTGAGCCAAGAGCAGACAATCATGCTTGGAGACCCTAAAGACAGCTCTAAATGGAAAGCCCAGATCATTTCCTGGTGTCCTCCAAGAGATCAGCTCTGTCTATAAAAGCATTTCTAATTTGCTAGACATTTATACCGGGTCCAGCAGAGTTGGGACTAATGAATCACTAGCGGAAGTACAAGGATGTTGTTGGCACCTGGTTGAGGAAGGTGCTCCCATCCCTGTGGCTGTGTGTGGCTTCTGGTACCTGGGGCAGTGGCACACCTTCTGCAGGCTTCAGCTACAACAGAGCATTGTTCTTCTCAGACACAACGTGACAACAGCTTCTCTTCCTCATCAAATACTTTCTCTTAACCCCATTTGTACTGGGGATATGTCTTTGATTCCACCAGCTGACTGGCCTTATTGGTGGTGAACTCTGGGGCAAATACCCTGCCCTATTACCCAAAAACAGACAGCGAGTGTAACTGGCTCCTAATGAAACTGTGCCAAGTAGTAGGAACCTCAGACTATACTATACTGCACAGATGCCAGCTCATTTGTTTGCCCCGGGGATGTTTTCTAAGCCAATAACTTCTCTGCCATTCTCTGCAGTGCCAAGTTTGCTGGCTGCATTTTTATATTTCATTTTACAAAAACACAAGAAATTTCCCTGCAAGCGATTACATATTGATTTGTCACGGATTTATGCAAATAGTGAAATTTGCTAAGTGCCTGGATTTTGGGTTGCAGCTGTGGCTATCCATGTTTTCCAATGCTTGAATGACATCTCTTCTGGTTTATGATGATGTCACTTCTGGTCTGATGTCACTTATAGTTTTATGGTGGCCAAAAGGGTCATGATCTGTCCGATATGAACACACAATGCAGCCAGTTGCCTGGCATTGCAACACCATCTCTCATGTGGCAGTGCCAGTCAATACAATTGGTACTTGATGCCAATGTATTATTATGGAAGAAAGGTAACCTAGTAGGTGGCACCCATATGAGTGGCCTGGAAGGGGTTAAATGCCTTAACTGTGCAGCCACTTCAGGTTCCGCAAGAGGACAGAAAAAATGCAAACGGTCTCGTTTCCTTTGTGTGGGAACCAGCAGAACCCTTGGGTCACATACCTGAATTAACCTCTCTCAAACCAAAATTCTTGCCGGCAAATTCCACGCTTTTCTTGCACTCTGTATTCCTGCATTCGGCTGCTTGAGCGACTGGATCAGTCAGCACTTTTATTTTTAGAAAGTTTTAGATGGGCCTTCCATGGGACAAAGCCCAACTTATGGCACGGATTCCACCATCCGAATTTACTCCCAATACCTGCACGTTGTCTCTGTGGTGTGCGGCTCCTTTATCTACATGACAAGCCCCAGCACCCACAGTCAGCCTTTCTCCATGGAGGAATTCTGGGAGTTGTAGTACTTCAACAGCTACCTTCAGCAGCATTCACATTTAATGGTTCTAGATCTGCCGTTGGGGCGGGTGATCTAGAACCGTTAAATAGGAATGCTGCAGATTTGAATCTCAACCCAGCAGCAGGAGAATTCTGGGATATCAGAGTGCAGATTTCAAGTGCAGGTGTGTGTAGGTTGCTGAATACAAGGTGCGCCCAACAGATCCCTGCACTATTCAAAGTGAAAGTGTTAATGTGCAGGTGGAGGTACGGCCTCCCTCTCAGTTACAGTTTAAACCCGGGAGGAGCAAGGTGGGTCGGGCGCAGGTCAGAGCTTGGAAAGAACATTAGCTGATGAGGCAGAATCCATGCCAACACTTCAAGCCAAATAGCAACATGCAGGTTTTAAGGCACAGTATGAACAGAAATGGCTCATCTGTAGTGAACAGTCTATTCACTGCTGCTCACGGCTACCTGTGCCAACCTACATATTAATAATATACTTACCACCAGATCAGTGCCACCTTCTCCAATATAGATACTAATAATGGTGCCATCACCACAAGATCAGTGCCACCTTCTTCAATCTAGATACTGATAACATTGCCCTCATCACCAGATCAGTACCACCTTCTTCAATCTAGATACTAATAACATTGCCCTCACCACCAGATCAGTGCCACTTTCTTCAATCTAGATACTAATAACATTGCCCTCACCACCAGATCAGTGCCACCTTCTTCAATCTAGATACTAATATCATTGCCCTCACCACCAGATCAGTATCACCTTCTTCAATCTAGATACTAATAACATTGCCCTCACCACAAGATCAGTACCACCTTCTTCAATCTAGATACTAATAACGTTGCCCTCACCACCAGATCAGTACCACCTTCTTCAATCTAGATACGAATAACATTGCCCTCACCACAAGATCAGTACCACCTTCTTCAATCTAGATACTAATAACATTGCCCTCACCACCAGATCAGTACCACCTTCTTCAATCTAGATACTAATATCATTGCCCTCACCACCAGATCAGTATCACCTTCTTCAATCCAGATACTAATAACATTGCCCTCACCACCAGATCAGTACCAGTGCCTTTCATGGCTCATTTTTTTACCACCAATGTTGTGGATTGGGTGCGCATTGTTTCTAATTGTACATAACTAATTAAGTGAACTCAGGTAATTTCCATATGCTTTGATAGGCTTTATACATGTGATGGATGTACCTGTTTCTCCATCAGGGGATGACATGGATTTGGAGGCCCTCGAGAGCAGTCACAGTCCTGCCCCAGACAATCTGTATGAGAGAGAAGGTTGTACAAGCCGATGCCCTTCTACTCAACAAGGCCACCCTGAGAAAGTAGAACTGCTGACCCCCGATTTGAAGAGGTCACAGCCGTTGCTCATTCAGAGCCGTAAGTGGGGGTAAGTGGCAGCCTAGTGGCGCCTAGAGATTTTACATGAAATCCATCCAAAGTCCAAATGGCCAGTTGAATGGCGCTCCTGGAGAGGGCAGTTCCAAATAGCAGTAAATAGTGGTTGAATATGAAAATTGGTTTGCTGAGGGCAATGAGTCCTACTATGGCTTGGCTGGGAGAAACCCAATGGAACACCCTACAACTACAGCCATCTCGATGATGGGCCACTAGCATGATGTATAGTTGGGGAATAGTTAGAGAACACTATATATTCATGTGTGACGATAAGTTCTCCAATGGAAAGCCTTCTACTGGCAGCCTCCCCAAACATCATTTTAGCACAAAAAGTTGAGGCTCATTTATTAACACTGACCATGTTCACCAGTTCACCCATAGCTACCAATCAAAGAATGGTATTCACCATTCTACCTGCAGCATAAAGGTCAAAGATAACTGCTGATTGGTTGCTATGGGTAAATGCAATGAGGTTATTCTGGGTCATTAAATGAGCTCTGCTGCCTATAGTCCATGCAGGTACCAAAGTCAAACATTAATAGGGCGGGGCTGTTGTGCAGACATCACATAATGGCTGTTGATTGAAGCCGTCTGACCTATGACCTGCCTTAACTTCACCTTCTGATTGGTGTCACCCTGACCTCTACTTTGGATTCTAACAATGCTATTTTTGACACCTGCCTTGTCAAGTCTCTGGTGTCTGTTGACCTTAGCAACCCCTGTCCAACTTAATCTATGGCCCTCCAGGCTTCCCTTATGTTGCTTTCCCATGACTGATATGATGTTTGTACCCAAATCTGGGTTCTAGTACCATAGTACCAATCCAGATAGGAAAGGATCTAAAAAGTTAACCTAGGGAGATCAGGAGGCTCTAACTTGTGTAAAGCTGATGTGTTTGGGAAACTGTCCCATGCTAAATGTTACTCTACCATAATCAACGAGATATTACCAATATTTCTGTCTAACCAATAGGTGTAACCCAATGTATTTATATGTTGCAGGAGATTACGAGATGAGGAGTCACGATCGGCATCTCTCCCTGACATCCCAAATCCATTTCCAGAGCTCTGCAATTCTTCCCCCATCTTAAATAACACCCCAAGTGGTCGCTCCCCAAAGGAAGGGGGACCTCACGTGAGTCCTTCAAGTTACAGTCTCCTCTTAAATAAATCCAGACCTGCCCTCTTATGTTTTATTAGGGGGCAAAGGCTTTCAGATGGGGCCAAGTTTCTCAAATTTCAACCGAAGTTTGAAACACCTGCCCATTTATTTAGGCCCTAACAACCTAAACTCCATTTAGAAACTGCATGTAGATGCCGAATTGATTATTGGAGTACTGTTAGCAACAAAACAATACAAGGCACCTGCCTTCCATCCAAAGGGCAGTCGTTATTTCTATAGATCCTGCTATAGTCCCTAATCTTTTTGTCTCATGATTTGTCCCTCAGGTAGTAAAGGTGTACAGCGAGGATGGCACATGCCGATCCTTAGAAGTTACAGCCGGGGCCACTGCAAGACACGTGTGTGACATGTTGGTGGAGAGGGTGCACTGTCTGAGCGACGAGAGTTGGTCTCTAATGGAGCTGCATCCCCATTTGGGGATTGGTAAGGAGGACAAGTGGGGATTACAATTGAAGCAACAATGGATCTACACCTATTTTTTCCTTCTATTTCTATATACATAATAGAAATATAGTAATTGCTTGGATTCTGTATCTGCATGAGGGTTCAAAGGAAGTGAAATGCCTGAGGAACCCATGTGCCTTGATGACATGACTCTCATTAATACATTACAGAGCGCTGCCTTGAAGACCACGAGTCAGTGGTAGAGGTCCAGGCCATGTGGCCAGCGGGAGGAGACAGCAACTTTATCTTCCGTAAAAATTTTGCCAAGTACGAACTGTTCCGTGGTTCCCCTGTGAGTATGGAGAATGCCTGAATGCTGATATTAGAACAGGAAACACCTAGTCGCCCCTTAATGCTTCAATTTCAGGCAGGTTGGGCCAAGGGACACATGGGTACTTCTGGCACAAAAGCTTAATATCGGCCTTTGCCATTGCAATTTATTTGCGATCAAAAGAATTTCAAAAGGAACCCCTAAAAACAAATGATTGTAAAATTTCCCAGAGTTCCCTTCTAAACACTTCATCAATCTATATTACTTATTGCTCTTTTCTAGCTTTCAAGGGATTGGCCATTTTTTCAGCCTCTAATATTATGGAATTGAAGCAACAGTGCCGCCTGCTGGCCAGTTCTGCTTGTTTTCCTTGCGAAGCAACATTAAAAATATTCCCCTTTTCTCCCTCTGAAATTTCCTCTCCACTGTCTGCCCGGTCGGATGAACTGGCCAGCAGGCGGTGCTGTTGTTTCAGTTTCTAGCCGTGTGAAAATTGCTCATATCATGAAAGCTAGAAAAAGAATGATGTATATTGCTGAAGTTCTTAGAAGAGTTCATCTTGTCCTTGTAGAGATGAAGCAGGTTTGGTGGTGCATAATGTGTCTGGCAGAGGAACACTCTCTTTCACCATTAACGTTTGCTCCATCTGTATATCTCCTACATGTCCATTAGCTATGGACCCATCTGCCTCTTGCATTGATATCATGTGAATATTCCCATTTTTTACTAGTATAAGTTTATTTCTACCTTTTTTAACTTTGGTTGAAGAGGCTCTTGTTCTTTTTTTGCCCCCTGCCTTTTCCCAGTATTCTTTGTTTCCCGAAGACATGGTCGGAGGGAACCTGGAAGTCCAGAAAGGCCTCACGCACTCGGAGCTCGTACAGGTAACAATATTGGGTTTTCCAGCAATGTGTATGGTACATCTTGTACCAGACGGGTCACACGTATTAAACGATCAGCTGATACCTCAGAAGTCTGACACAGTGTCTAGCTCGACCGGTGCTGAAAACCCGAGACGCACTGTACTGATTAGCCATACGGAATATTCAGTCTCAACAGTTTAGGATTACAGAGCTTCATCAAGTCCAGCATTTGGCCCGGCCACTTTATAAAGCCTAGGCCACAACACCATTCAGATCCGAGCAACTGCAAGTGCCAAACTGATTATATTTCCCTGCAGAACTTCCTGAATTCGGGCAGCTGGCCAGAGATCCAGGGCTACTTGCACATGAAGGAAAGTGGACGTAAGGTCTGGAAGTGCTTTTTCTTCTTTCTGCGGCGGTCAGGTCTTTATTACTCTACAAAAGGAACCTCCAAGGTGAGCCATAGAGTGTGTCAGAACTCTTCCACTGACTCCTTGTCCATTAAAAATACATGTATGGAATCTATTATCCAGAAACAGGTTATGCACAAAGCTTGCAAATCTGTCACTGGCATTTCTGATTGGCATTCATAATTAGGCATTGTACCTACAGCCCACGTTGAAGGAAAAACCTTCTCATCGTATGTTTTTGCAGTGTCTACATTTATTGGCCAGTGCTATAAGTGAAAGTCTACGAATCCTGGTGCAGAATTTGGTCCTGTGTTCTTTGCTTTTTTTCCTGACACCCCCTTGCCCCAGGCGACCCTTTGCATAGATTGTTTGTAGCATTGTTCAGCTTTCCTTCCCAACCCTCTACTGACCATGTAAGGAAATGTCCATTGAACATGAACCGGCTCCTCTTGAAGCTTCTACGTCTTTTCTTTCCTACGTTACTCCATGGGCCAGGCTGGAAATCATTGCAAGACTGTCTGGCTGTTGTGCACCATCTCTTTCTTACATCACCCAGTGGGGCCCCTGGGCAGTCCAGTATGAAGAATTGAGGAGCAGTGGGTTCAAGGATGGGGTGGGGTAGGTGCAATAAAAACAAATGTTGGTAGGTGTGATTAAAGTTACACTTTGTACTTACAGGATCCCAGACATTTGCAGTATTTTGCTGATGTGAATGAATCCAACCTTTACTGCCTGACCCAGGGCAAGAAGATGTATACCGCCCCCACTGAGTTTGGCTTCTGTTTAAAGGTACGTGTTATGTACTGGTTCTCCCATTCTGTGCACAGAACATTCTATCTTTTTTTTAGATTTTTTTTCCCACATTGAATAGTCTTCAAAGCAGGTCCTGGGGTATTACTTGGTCCTCCAAGGGATTTTTACAAGCCTCCAGTCTGGTTAATGCTCCATAGACTTCTTTGTATACCATCAGCAAATAATTAGCTGAGTACATATGGACAATCTTAGATCTTTCATGCAATAGGAGGCCCTGGGCCATGACTTGCTCCTCCAAGGGATCTTGATGGACCTCTGGTCTGTTCAAACTCTTCATAGACTTCTTTGTATGACATCCACAAATAATTGACTGAGTACAGTCTAAGATCTTAGTCTTCTTCTCCCCCACAGGCTCTAAAGATGCGCAGTGGTACAAAAGGGCTGAAAATCCTGTGCACAGAAGATGAGCAGGCGAAGACCTGCTGGCTCACTGCAATACGTCTATTTAAGGTAAGAAGTGGAGGGTACAGGCAACTGAGAGAGTTCCTTTACTCTCTACACACACATCCCATAGCTCCAGCATATCCCAGGCACTGTGTATAGACTGTATTCACTGATAGATCTCAATTTCTGTGTGCACCAACCTGGTCCATATATTGTATACACCAATAGATTATGCCCCGATTTATTACACATATCGCATGCCACATATACCCAATATATACCATTCTCTTGTTTATCTCTCTCAATAGTATGGAGCCCAGCTGTATAAGAATTACCAGATATCTAAGCGTAACCCTCATTCGTGGGCTGAGCCAACCAAACAGGTAATATCTCCTATTGCATATCAAAGGTTTAGGGATAATTACTTGTATATATTCTGTCTAGCATATTATAAAATAAATTTATTCATCAGTGCATGTGGGAGGCCATTGGCTGATAAATGGCTTATCATATGAATGCGGTGGCAATCCATGTGCATGGTCACACTGCAGGGCATCATTCCACCAATCAGAGCACAAGGAATCAGTGGGAGCACAGCATTTACACTATATCAAATGTCTCCAAAATAATGGCCCAGAATTGCTGTAGAACCAGGAATGGGAGAAATCAATGTGACCCAGTGTTTGTGTTCCTTACAGCGCAGCGCCTCCGATAGCACATTGGTCCCTATGGACTTCTCAGGCTGCACTGGGAGAGTCATAGAGAACCCACTGGAAGCCTTGTCTGTGGCTTTGGAAGAGGCTCAGTCTTGGAGGGTGAGTAATCTGCATTATTTAACATTGGCATATTGCCCCTACTTATCCTTTAGTTGTTTTTTCCGTTTACATAGAAGGGAAAGAACCCATGGAATAAGCAGCTCCACTGGCAGACTTAAGGGGTCATTTATCAATGCCAAAACCTATTTTGAATCCCATTCCAGACTTGGTGGCCACCTCTTGAAAGCAGAGTTTTCAGTGCTTTATTCAAGGGGATGGGGGGACATGCATACATTGCAAATACAGGGCAGAACAGGCGAACAGCAAGCAGCAACACAGGACTGGAGCTTGTAAAATGAATAAATGTAGAGGATATGAGGGCCCACCAGGATATTCCCTGGTCTCCCAACAGGCCAGTCCAAACACTGCTTCTACCACTCCATAAATTCTGTAAAGAACCTTCTAGTTGCTTTACTATTAAAGTTCTAAAGTTCTTGAAAAACCTCCTTGGGCGCCCTTATGAGTGACAAATGCGAAATCCCCAAAAATGCGTGAAATGTACCGTGACATTTCTCATGTGCTACATTCGGTGAGAAAAACCTGCAAAGAATTTTTGGATTAGCATTCCATATACAAATAGCCATTAAATGTCAGAGCCCCGGCCATAGACTGATTGCGTTTAAACAGCCCGAGACCTAAGGGATTATTATTATTAGACAGTAATACAATTTTTCCTTTCACGTCTGAAGGGGAAGTAAAGCTTTTGCTCCCTTATTCCACCCCTTGCGTGAAAAGATAGTCCAGAATATTTTTAAAATAGACAACAGGTATTATTTCTGTAGTAGGGTATTAAAAGCTGTTTGTAACTGTTTTGTAATCTGAAATTATTGGATGTCTTCATACAGAAGAAAACCACTCACCGTTACAGTCTGCCCACGCCATGTCAGGCCACCCCACCCAACAGTGCAGGTAGGTCTGCAAACCACTGAAGGTCCACCAGGTGACGGCCACTGTGCCTCTAAAAGCATGCAAAGATTTTTTTTAAAAAAAACGAATTTTCTAACATTTTAGGAATCCACAAAAGTCAAGCCTGGTACCATGGGCGCCTATCAAGAGATGAGACTCAGCGGCTAATAATGCAGCAAGGGATGGTGGACGGGTGAGTGGCTGCAAAGTTAAAATCATATCTGTTCTTCTGAACTAAGAGGAGATTGTGTTGGGAAAGGTTAGACATCATAAAGATTGAGAGAAATGTTACACAGCCAAGGAGAACTTTTAAGCAATATCATATAAGCCATTGAGTTGAAGGACAAATGTAAAATTTTTTCTTGGCTGTATGGGCAGGGTCGGACTGGACCTCTTGGGCACACAAGAATATGTCATGTCTGGGGCCCACTGCCACAAGTACTGGAAGTAAAACCTGTTAAAACATACATTTCTGTGGTTAATATAATAAAGAACGGTTGCTGAATTGTTCTAAAGAGGGACCAAGGAGATTCCCTGGTAGCCAACAGGCCAGTCTGACCTACTAAATGTATGAATGAGATGAAGCTATTGACAAGAGTTTCAGGTGGAAGAAGTGTATTTATATTTCCATTTCTCATTAATCCATACCATGTATTTGCTTCCTGCAGAGTTTTCCTGGTACGGGAAAGTACGAGAAATGCCAAAGGGTTTGTCTTGTCTTTGTGCCACTTGCAGAAGATCAAACATTACCTAATCTTACCGGTACGTGGCAGTGAAAAAAAGCCAATATGGCAGAAAGAATCCTAACATTGTCCAAAGCAAAATGAATTTTATGAATGATTTCTTCTACTTTTTATTTTGCACCGATAAGCTTTTATGATGCCACCTCTAGTCAATAGTCCTCTCTTCTGTAAATGTCCATGACACAGCAACATTTTATTCTTGCAAAACAGCCCTTCTATTGCCTTCCTTATCACAAAATGGCCTGCAATAATGGCAGATTTTCTTTCTTATTGCCCATTGCTCCATTCCTTTCCTTACAATATATTGATGTCTGACGCCAGGTTCTTGTGATGATTATCATCCATGGAAGGGTTGTAGAGTAGGTCAACCTCCTTACCTTTACTTTGTGTTTACATTGTACTGTTGGATCCCCATTTAATGTTTTATTTATTGCCTTGATTTTAGTGTGAGGAAGAAGGCAGGCCTTACTATTCAATGGACGACGGAGAGACCAAATTCATTGATCTCATCCAACTGGTTGAGTTCCATCAGATCAACAGAGGAATCCTGCCGTGCACTCTTAAACACTACTGTACCAACGTGGCACTGTGACAGGAGTCTTGGCTGGAGTCTCTGAAGAAGACAACTGGGATGCCACCGATTGGGACAACTATTCCACATTAACTGGTATCACTGAGATACAATAGAGCATTGTGGATGGTTTGATCCAACAGGGGACTAGTAACTGCATGCCCAGCATTAAGACACAAATGCTTCCTTCGAGTGATAAAAATAAGATACCGGCCCAAGGACTGATGTGTAGGAGAGGAAACCCAATAAGCTACATTTTTTAATTCTATGCTGGTGCAAATGCTTCAGATGACAGCCAAGGAGACAATTCAATTCCAAAGAAAGACTTACCCTTTTATATGGAGGCCCACGAACAGTTGAAGAAGGCTGGGCACATGGAAAAGTCACAGTGCGACTGTACAGTACATATCAATGTGGCCAGTTGACGGTCAGATATTTTATACGGTAAATCCTGACTATATATATATTTTTTTGACATCTATTTTTTGCTTATTTTTGTACAAAACACTCTAACCTCAATCTGCTTATGAAGAGAATTTTATTTATATCTACCCAGACGTGACACCTAATAAAAAGAGAGGAAATACTGCACTACCCAAACGTTTGTGTCTGCTGTGTCTCGTACTTTCTGCATTCTGGGACTTTCATGACCAGTTGCTCCTCATTCTCTGGAAATTGAGATTCATTTTAGCCTCAGGTTTGTCGTGCATTCTACAGAAGGGCACAAGAAATAATGTCATGAACATCCATCAACTTCATTCACAGAACATTCAACCTGATTTCACTTGTAGTCGGCCTTAACTTCTAACGTCTTGCCCATCATTCTTCAATTTTCTATTCAAAATCTCTGTGGTTGCAGTGGGGTTCTGCATGGGTCCTTCGTATTACTTATGGTCATGAGCATCTCTTATTGTCCAACATTAAAATGCACAGTGATCTATATCTGTATAGACAGTTGTGGATAAACAAATATCCATTTGATTGGGGAAAATATGATGGGGTGGCAATTACAGTAGGTGCTCAAAGATTCAAAATCCAAATAAAACCAATCTCATTCAGTAGGCTTTTCAGTCTACTTCAGTAGACCCTTTTATGGTTTCAGTTTTAATCTTTGACTAATTGCATCTTCTATCTCTGATATTTTCAGGTACAGAAGGTACAATAAAAATTATATATAAGTCCCCAAGGAGTTCCATCACTATATCCAAGTGTTTTTATACAAGTCATGGACCCTTATTCTTTAGTGAATAATGCACCTCTATTGTACAGTATAAGGATATTATAAGTCAACGAGGAGTTCCATGACCATATAAAAGCACAAGGCTGTAGGCCTACGGTTCCCATCTAGGCTTTAAGGGGGTGGAGCTTGTAATAGAAGGTGAGAGGGTTATCGCATTTGCTACAATTGTGGTTTTGTCCCAAAGGCATTCTTGTAAATATTAGCAACCCCTACTTGTCAATGACTTGCTTCCGACAACATTAATGGTTACCCTGACCCATGACTCCTGCCAAGGAATGTGCCCTGACTATAACCACAGGTCATGTTAACCTGCTGCACTTCCCACCAAGTAGGGGCACTTTCATTGCTACTATTTATTATTGAGGAAGTTGCCCCCCATTGACCTTATCAAGCCAGAATCTCTGTCATAAAGTGAGGCAAAAACGGCTGCTTTGGAGAAAGAAAGGAGACCCATAATTCATCTTTGTTTCCTTAATACTTAATGTTTGCTTTTCCATCTTCATGTTTTGATTGAAACAACAGGAGTGACACTAAAAAAAGTAGGACATCGGTCAAACTGCAGATGAAACAAGCGAATAATCCATTATGAGTGTGAGAATCTGTTGCTCTGAGGCTGCCAGGCGGTCACCAAACCCAGGAAATAAAAAATATCCCATATGTATTCTCTTCTACTGATCTGGGCCCAGGGCTTGTATATTAGATCCATCAGCGAGGAGAGCACAGCCAGTTGTAGGGGCCCAAGGAAAGGCCTCTGTGGCCCTCCAGCTTCTGTGCAGATAATATTTGGACCTTAATGTAATTGTAATTGGACCCAATTATGTAGTTTTTTGTGGGGCCCAAAGATTTCCGGAAGTGGCCCTACCTGACTCTTACAAAGCACCTGTTGTTGGGAAACTTTCTGTCTCTCCCTCAGTTGTCATTGGCCTAGTTGGCTGCGTGTTGTTGTCTGTGACAATATAATCCCCCTAATCTCCACTGTCTGGAGTGTGACAAAATGATTAAAAAATCCAATCAGGACCCAGAATTATCCTTATAAATATCAGTATGGCAGAGAGGCATCACATCAAGTGCAAGAATCCCGTCTCCCCTCCTGAGTCCAACTCTATTCCCCGTCTCTGCCGCCTCTAATGGAGCCTCAACTTGAGCTGATAACGGGGTGCTCTTCAGGGATTGGCTTGGCACTGGCTGTGAAGTTGGCCAATGATGAGCAGAAACACTTCAAGGGTAAGTTGCAATAGGGTAGTGATGGCACAGCAGCATGGCACCAGTAATACTTTATTTGTTTGCCCTTCATCTGTCTGGAATAAGTATATGGTTGTCATACTGCACACATGGAGGCACATCATCAACAGCATTTTTATTCTTTTGCTGTTCTCCAGGATTTTCACAGAAACATTTGACAGTTTCAGCCATAGCTAAACCTTGATTTTCTGCATAACCTTATTAGCCATGCCTTTGGCCCTGTGCAATTATTTGCCGCCCGTGCAAGGCTTTAAGCATTGACGTCAGTTAAAGGGCAGCTTAGCCTCTCCCATATAAATAATGAAGAATCATAATGATGTGACTATCACTGGTGAGGTCATAGCGTCTACAAGATGATTGATCCCACTAACCAGATTATCCTTCCACGCAAGGCCTCTGATAATATCTATGAACAATGGAGCTCAGTGACCTGTATTACCAGTTCTGCGGTACTGCATACATCAGCAATACTCATTGTAACTACAACTGGTTAATAGCTATGTGCAACAGTCACTGCTCGTATCAGCCATTACTGACACCTAATGGTGCCTATTGAAACTGCAGTGCAGATGTAAAATTCACGCCCTCAAAGCCAAAAATTGGGGCCAGCCCCATAGTTAGGAACCCCCAACGTATAGATGTTTTTCCACCCATAATTAGAAGCACCATGTTTAAAATCTATTCCAACAAATGTACATGGCTAAAGAAAGAACAGAACCAAGGAACAGTCAATCGAGCCAAAAAGGAGCAATTGCTTATTTAAATAACTAATATGGTGAAATACCTTGTCAGGGGTATCCCGCTTCTGTACTAAAAATGCAGGCTCCCTATTCTGGGTGTAATACCTGTTAGTATATAGGGTAATGCAACTGAAATTCCTTGGAACATGGAAATATCTGAGTTCCCCCTCGCAGCCAAGCACAGGTTGGGCATGAACTCAATTGGCTGCAAGTGAGGATTAAGGTTTTAAATCCACTAAAGAACTAACAATTAATTATTCTATTAAAGCAAACCCCACCCAAGTTTGCAATATGAATTCAAACTGCACTTGTTATGTGCATAAATCAGCCCTAGTTTGTTCTTTTCCATGAATTATTAAGGAGTGCCGCTGTGTGATGTAACAGATACATAGGGCCCTACACTAATCTGTGCTGGGCACAAGTTGTTCCTTTTCATACCTGCCTCCTATAGTAATTGCCACCATGCGGAACCTGGCGAAAAGAGGAGCCTTGGAAGAAGCAGCAGGAGATGCCCTCAATGACACTCTAGAGATTAAGAAGCTGGACGTTTGCAGTGACAGCTCCATCAGGGAATGCATGGAAAGCCTCCCCTGGCGGCATGTGGACATTCTCAGTGAGTGGTGTGTGGCCCCTTAAGCTTGACTATACAGGGTCTGTGGCAGTAAAGCCAACCAACCCTTACACTTCAGAGCTTCTTCACAACTAATCATCATAATTAAGCTTCCCAGTGCTCCATGCTTGACTGGGTTTCCTCATATGTACCACTACACAACTGTCTAGGATCTTGCTAGAGCTCATCAGAACAAATATGTTGACCCATGGTTTCTGTGGGGTGGCACTTAGTAAAATTAATTAAGGAAGAAACTGAGTGACAGAGGGGCATTCTTCTTTTCGGAGAAAGAGGGGGGTTATTAAAAGACAGTATTTTGGTGTATCATGTAGATTTTTTTTCCTTGAGACTGGTTACACAAACTGGAAAGAATAGGGAGGGGGGTTGAGATTTATGTGTCTGGGGTGCTTAACAATTTAGAAGTTCTTCGGTTTTCCATTGTTCCCCACTCTCTATAATGCATCAATACATGCTAGTGTGCCCTACATTACTTCACATCCAGGGCATGGGAGGCAAGACTATAGAAGTATACAAAATATCCCATCCCATCTTATTCTGTGCTCATTTATAAAGACTGGAGTCACCCCCCGCCTTCTCTATGTTGTTCACATAAGTCTTCCATCAGTGGTAGCTACCACCACCATACTTCACCCCAGGTATGTGTGTACCACACATATAGCTCTGAACTTTGGCCAAAAAGCTCTTTATTGGTTTCATCTGTCCACAAAACCTCAATTTCATATTGCAGTTGGGTTGCTCTGATGCTTGCTGGAAAAACATTCAAATGTGTTTAACGGTAGCCCTCTATAGACAACAGAGCTCTTGATATGGTTGACCCATACCTTTAGAGATGTGAGGTGGTGGTAGCAACTTGCAGTGGAACTACTGTTTATCATCAGAGTCTAGGCATTTAGAGGCCTCACAGCTTGTGTTGATCACTGGTACCATGTTGGTGTAGGACAGATGGTCTCAATATTTAAAATGTTCCAGTTTGGCAAATACATTCCACTGCCTAAGTATAATTGACTATTAAGGTCATCAGTTTTTCTCAACCATTGTCTATTTTTTTATAGTTAATAACGCCGGTGTGGGGTTAATTGGACCCATAGAATGCCAGTCCATAGACGATATGAAAGGAGTCTTTCGAAACCAATTTCTTTGGGGTGGTTAGAATGATCAAGGAGGTCCTGCCTGGCATGAAGAGAAGAAGAAGTGGGCATATTGTGGTGATCAGCAGTGTGATGGGTCTCCAAGGTCAGAAAGCAACCTGGTAACACCAGGCAATAAACCAAGGACAATGTCTCAGTGCAGGAGTCCCTAAGCCCTAATCCTACCAGACAATACAATAAAACATAAGTATTTTGTGGCTGCTCTTCTTCTTAGATTTTCTACTTGTGTTTATCTTTTTCACCCCAGGCATCATGTCCAATGATATTTATGCTGCTTCCAAGTTTGCAGTTGAAGGATTCTGTGAAAGCTTGCTGTACCAGGCCATGAAATGTAATATCTTGTAGTCTAATTTGTTGTTTATTTATATCACTATTGTCTCCTGCAAGGCTTTATAGAGTAAGGGCACACAAATATAGGTTTACATACAGTATAAAGACAAACATTTCACTAAAATGCACATGCATGTTTTAGTAGACAATAGGAAGAAACAGCTCTGCTTGCGAGAGCTTACAATCAAAAAGGGAAAGAAAGTGAGGTGTATTGTGAGGGTGTCCAGTTTGGATGGTTGTTGAGGTCCTGTTGGTTAGGATAGTGATGGCAAGTTCATAGTGAAAAACTGAGAGCCAGTGGTTTGGGAAGCTGGTTGAGATGCTGAGGGCTTAGGTTATAGGCTTGAGTGAAAAGGTGGGTTTTAAGAGGTTTATGGAAAGCCAGGAGGTTCTGGGAGTGTCGTGTGGGACAGGGAGAGAGTTCCAGAGGATAGTGCAGCATGTGAAAAGTCCTGGGTGCAGGAATGATAGGTAATGTGTGAGGAGGACAGAAGGAGATCTTGTGCAGACCAAATGTTATGTCCGGGATGTTCTTGGCTATTAGGAGATGATGTAGGGTGGTGCCATTGAGTGATTTGTGAGTACAAGTATCTTAAAGTGAATGGGCAGGTATTGGTAGAGAGGATCAGCACTTGTGGGAGGTGGACAGAGGACCAATTCAATTTTGTCCATGGTTTTGATCAAGGAGAGGACATACATGCAGATATTGCTATTTGACAGTCTGGGACTTGAGCTAAAGTTGAGTGCAGGTCTGGAAAGAGGATGTAGATTTGAGCATCCTCAACATATAAATGCCACTGTAGATAAAGCACCACGGCTCATCAAATAGCTCCACCAGCCAAGGTCACAAGTCAGGTCCTAAGAAAGAATTAAAATTGGCTATTGGTGTTATATTCAGTGGTTTGAATTGTGACACGTCTGTATATAAGGTTTCACTGACTTGTCACAACAACAAAGAGCAACCAGACATGATATAACCACCAGCTACACTTTCCTGTTTATTCATTTGGTATTTTGTATAAGTGGTATTATTCTTTTGCAACAGTTTTAACTGACCCCAAGCAAAGCACACTGAGATCAAATGCACATGCTCAACCAACTGGGGGGTCTCCAGCTGTCTGACACCTGCGACTGTTAGTAGGATTCTTTAAAAATCTAGATAATAGCAGGTGCAGAGTTTGCATTTACAGGCTTACCACATCAGACTGGCTGCTATGGATTACAAGACCCGGGCCAATGTCATGGCTCTTTCCACAATAGCATGCACATTGGTGTGTTTATATGGATGCACCAAATCCAGTATTCAGTTTGGGAAAGTGTGACTTTTGCTGGGGTGCAGGTTGGGGTACAGTTTCAGGAGGAATCCACGTGCAATACATGAACATCTAGGAGGTAAGAGCCATTGGACACATTCAGTTTGAGAAGAGAACTAAAGAGGGACACAGGTTAGTAAGTACTGAGGGGGGAGGCAGGGATCACCTGCATTAGAAAAGATTAGAAGCACTAGGGTTTATATAGGCACAGTACCACATTCCTGCTAAAATTGGAACACATCACTGTCCCTTGAAGTGCA
Organism: Xenopus laevis; assembly: GCF_017654675.1. Taxonomy (NCBI): domain Eukaryota; kingdom Metazoa; phylum Chordata; class Amphibia; order Anura; family Pipidae; genus Xenopus; species Xenopus laevis. Next base: position 2,148,570 of record NC_054387.1, on the reverse strand, counting down.
ATTCCTGTAAGACATATTGAATAAGTTTGAAGCATCACATCTGAAATATTAGATAGCCGATAACCACTCAGTGATCAAACAATGATACAGAATTAAATAGATATGTCAGGGTTAATGTTTGACTGGAATTGTTCTAGAACGTTCTTCGCGTCATCACAATGGAGGAACCTCCATTGCGGCACCAGACCAATCAGGTTTATACCCCTGTGACCGCACTGAAATATGTTGACCCTAGTGGAGAACTTGTGAATGACATTTTCTACAAATTGGTCTTCCACCACGATACCCTCATGCAAGCCAGTCTCCATGCGATAAAATTCATACGATGGAAAGCCAGCAAAGTCCAACAAGGAGCAAGGATGCTGGTTCTGATTTAAAGTATGGACATCCAACAGTCTCTTCCATGGGAGGAGGGTTCATGAACATTGTAATGGGATAACCTAACAAGGCAGAACCGTAAAGCATCATCAGTCTGGTCCATACCTGAAACTTGGCATCTCAGATACCTACAGATGGAGCAGATTTGTAATGACATGGCATAGGGCACATGTCTGGTTTGCTCCATCTGTATTTATCTCTGTGAACCTTCTGAACACAATGTAGTTCAACAAGGAAATAAGGGACATATCTGTAACACACATTTGCCTTTCTCTAAAAACCATTCACGGCACTTTTGAAGAAACTCCCGACGGGGTTTTTATAAAATAAAGTGATGGTTCACTAAAGATTTTCCAGAAAGTGCTCTCAGCATGCCAGGAAAATGTCTATGCTCTGGTTTTGCATCAGACAATGTACGTTTTATGAAAAGGGGTTTTGTCCCATGGCAAATGGAGAGGGGAACTTACTGAAATACAACCTGAGATGGTCACCGAGCTGTGAGTTTCACTTCCCATTTCCAACCCTAAAATATCAACCATTAAGACCCTGGGGAGACAACTTGACATAACATTACTCCCGTTACCACTGGAGATATCTGCAGGCACCTGTAGAAGTTAACCTTTTCAGTTTCGGGTGTCGTTGTGCATTTAGTACTTGGGAATGGAGGCTGAAATTTGTAAAAGTTGGGCCAAGAAACAGAGAAACCTATAGGTCCTAACTATTTTTTTGAACTAGGTCTATTAATGCTCTGTGGGTGTTTTGAGGATGGGAAAAAGTTGAACTTCTCTGATGGGTTCTGCTTCATAGTGTCTCTGAACTGAAGTCCTCTACCATAGCTTGACTCCAGCCAGCAGCAATATAATGTTTGGTGGATCATTCCTGGGGATATCTGCTTGTGATGGGGAATGAATGCAATCCATGCTTCGCATATTCAGGAATGGTTTAATTAGACACATGGAAAATGAGGTTCAATGTTGATATATGTAGGTTATGCACTTTGGCAAAAATAATATAAATGCAAGTTATACACTAAATGGCAGTGTGTTGGGAGTTTCCTTAAATGAGAAGGATCTTGGGGTCTTTGTAGATAACACGTTGTCTAATTCTGGGCAGTGTCATTCTGTGGCTACTAAAGCAAATAAAGTTCTTGTATAAAAAAGGGCATTAACTCAAGGGATGAAACATAATTGTGTCTCTTTATAGGTCCCTGGTGAGGCCTCATCTGGAGTATGGGGGCAGTTTTGGACTCCAGTCCTTAAGAGGGATATAAATGAGCTGGAGAGAGTGCAGAGACTAAGTGCAACTAAACTGGTTAGAGGGACGGAAGACTTAAATTATGAGGGTAGACTGTCAAGGTTGGGGTTGTTTTCTCTGGAAAAAAGGCGCTTGCGAGGGGACATGATTAGACTTTACAAGTACATTAGAGGAAATTATAGACAAATAGCAGGGGACCTTTTTACTCATAAAGTGGATCACCGTACCAGAGGCCTCCCCTTTAGACTAGAAGAAAAGAACTTTCATTTGAAGCAACGTAGGGGGTTCTTCACAGTCAGGACAGTGAGGTTGGGGAATACACTGGCGGGTGATGTTGTGATGGCTGATTCAGTTAATGCCTTTAAGAATGGCTTGGATGATTTTTTGGACAGACATAATATCAAAGGCTATTCTGATACTAAGCTCTAGTTAGTATAGGGTGTATGTATGGATGCTGGGTTTTCATTTGGAGGGGTTGAACTTGATGGACTTTGTCTTTTTTCAACCCAATTTAACTATGTAACTATGTAACATAGGTTTAACTTAACTTGACCTTTAATCCATATACACTCACGATTTAGGAAGTTCACCCAATTTTATAATTACAGCTCAAAAGCCAACTAATATATACTGTACAGAGTTTAAATATGTTTTAACAGAGTATGTGAGAAATTGAAGTTCAAACCACACAAAACCTTTATTGTGTTTATCATAAAAATGACAAAAAAACCAAACATAAGAGGTTTAGAAAATATACACGTCAAATGCTACAGGGACAGCACGTGCCTATACACATCATCTTCTGGCATCAGCAAAATAAATAGAACATATACTAAAAATACTATTTCTAGACAAATTTCATATGTTTGTAATTATAAATCATCAATCATTGTTTTGTTTTGACAGTTCCTACTTCCTGCTCCCTCTTTCCTGGAATTGGCTGATTTGATCTAAATATAAATATGAGTAAGCAACCCCAAGACTGGCCCCCTTTGATGTGTTTTAGTTTACAGATAAGCAGACATCAATAAATATTCTTCAGTTTGGGTTAAAGCAACCCGTCCCTCCTCTCACAGTTGCTTGCAAGAACCATAGAAGGTTGGAAAGTGAAAGTCGTTTTAGTCTTAGTTTTCCCCTTAAGAATCTACAAGTATGATAGACTTATGTGAGGCATTACACGTCCTATAAACCAAAGTGAGGTTGAACAAGGGGCTGCCCCTTTAACCAGTCTGTTATCCAATAGTTCAGACTTTGGTCATTCTGTGTTGTACAACAAAAGACTACTGAGAAACTATGCAGTCTGTGCAGGTAAAAAACCCTGACTTTTGACAGAAATATCCTGTGATAAATATACAAACCATGTACATAAAGATCTTCTACAGCTGAACATGACTGTGCTGAAGCTACAGAATATTTCAAACAACAATATTGGCTCAAGATATCCATTGCCATATTTGTAGGTGGCTCTAAGTGTTGCATTACAACATAATCCTTTACGACATGGTTCTCTGACAGTGGTTATCATAAAGAGATCCAGTACATTGGATGTGTTTGTGTGGGTGGTGGTGGGCTTTGAAGTTCAGAAGGCCAATCAGGATGAGGTGAGTTTTAAAGGAAATGCTAATTTTCTACTTGGATATCTCTAAAACTAGACCATGCTGACCACGTTTTATGTATCTGTAACCATGATATGAGCTTAAAGGGACCCTGATGTCCATCTGGTGGAAGAAACCTAGAAGTCAAGTCTATAAACTAAGCTGCTGGGAACAACCCTGTTTTCAGAACCAGTTTATCATCATTTTTGGTCTTAGAAATATATATATATATATATACCTTAAAAATATGCTATTTTATGCCCAGACGGTGCTCCCCTCGGGCAATGTGAGATGAGAATTCGTAACGATCCTGGCTGCGATATCCACACATGTTGCACTCAAAGGGGTCTCGGAATCCGTGACATCCCATGTGGATAGTAAACATGACATAATCCAGGAAAAGGACACAGCAGTGGTCACAGCGGTACACCCCTAGGGGACAGCCTTCCTTGCTAAGCACCCTAATGGGGTCTCGCTGGAACTGCCCGGTTGGCTTGATGTTTTCACAGACTCTAGACATCTGTTTGGGTTGCTCAACTACACTGCTGGATCGCATAGTAGCAGCAGTTAGGTTTGGTGGATAGGAGGACCTTTCTTCATGACTGCTATCAGTATCAGTAGAGTCCTGAGCACTGGTGATAGGGGAATGAACCCTTTCAGGCACCAACCTCTTCTCTTTTATGAGCTGTCCAGAGACATGGCCATTAGGTATCTCCACACGTGTGAGAGGCACTGGGTACAGGCTGCTAATAACCGACACCATTTCAGCAGTGGGAATCGGTGGCGTGTGCACCATAGGACGTAAGACTTCAGGGTTCACATAGGCCATGTTGCCTCCCATTTTTTGTTCCATTATTCTTGCTGCCATCAAGTCATGCTCCTTATCATACAAGTAACCGTTGTAGGAAAGTTCAAAGCAAGGTTGCTTCTCTCCTGGGAACACACAGAGCCATATTGCATTAAAATCCACATACAGTTCATTAAAGCATTAGACTTTACAGCACAGTTAAGACATATTTATGAACTTGATACCTTCTTGCTTCACCCTATTTCAGTGGTAGTTATACGGACCACTATATTTTATGTCCTTTTGTATTAACGTAATGGAAATATTTATTTCAATTTTGTTTGCTTCCATTAGCTACTATGTAGGTTTATTGATTCATGTGGCAGTTTCAAGCTTGCATGAGACGCCATTGTTCTTTCTGCAGGTTTTTATAGAGTTTCCAAGTACTTCTGTAGTCTTACAGAACATATGGACCTAGTGGCCAGAGACATAAGTGGTCATTTATTACTGCCAATGCTGCAAGTGCAAAAGCGTTGATCCCTCGTTTACTTGTGGCAGGGGTGGTGATTCACCACAAGATAGGGGATGAGTAGAGAAAGACTATCCATACAAAATGGTTGTGTGACTCTGTAGTTAAACATGAGTGGTGCATAAAACCAGATTGTTATCTACAAAGGCCTGAGTTGGCACACTTTCATGCCTGTGAGTCACCGTAGAACAGAGTCCCATGGCTCGCTCTTGAATGACTGCCTCATCTGATACAACACAGCTACGCCCTCTCACTTATAGAGACCTGAGCATCCCTCAGCAGATACAAATGAATCATCGTGTGAACAAGCTCCTTTTCCTCAGGAACAATCACTAAAGGTAAGAAACTGATGAGCGCGGCGAAAACACATCTGCTTTATCGGAATTCATGTTTTTAAACAGCCAGCTGCTCAGTAGGGCCACATATAGATGAACCTTCTACAAGACGCTAAACACTGTCATTTATTCCTAACGTAATGTAGTGTCAGGGCATTCTTCCTTCAGAGTTTCCATCCCATTCATTCTCCACCAAAAGTGACAACATTTGTCATATTTCTAAAGATTTAAAATGTTCTTTACGACTTGTCACTTATCCCCAAGAACTTTGTGTTATTTGCTTAAAGATGGCGGGGGCAACTGAAATCTATAGAAGCCCTGCATCCACTTTAGAGCAAAGAATGGAGTTGAGGATTATGTGAGGGAATGGGGTACCCCTCATCGCATCATCATCATGGATTCAAAAAAAATGACTGATCCCAGCAACCCATTGTCATGGAGGTCCTAAAATATTCTTTGGATCTTTCTCTGGATTTCCATCTTGGATATCTACTCATCATTGTATATTTTTTACTGTATATACAAATTAGATTGTCCCTGCCACCAATAGTCTCTGGGCCATTCTGGAAGAAGAGAAATGTGCCTAAACATACCTGATAAAAATACACACACACACAATCAGTCTCTATTTCTCTTCTCTTTTTAAGGGGAAAAGGGAAGGAGACCCACCAGTTTGGTTTTGCTGTTGAAATAATGTATGGTTTTAGCTATTCATGATCAAGTGAAATGAGTGTGCCACCATGATCAGTGGAGGGAGTCCATGGGTTGTGCCCAAGGCTGGTTTAACCCATCACTGAGCAGGTTTGTCACTCATATACTTGAATGGCTGCAAGACTTTCCATTTTCAAAGCAAATGAAAGTAACCGCTTGATGCAGAAACCTTCAACCCTCATTGACGTAGTTACTTGAGTACACAGCTCCATAGTCTCCAGTCTTCTACAACTTTCCAACTAAGGAAAGTAGGTTCCATTCTACATATACTGTATATATATTTATGTATACACTAGGGTACTTTAAATACCCTAGGGCTCGTTTACTAAATTAAACCAATGTACAGAATAATCAAGAATTAAAACAGAAGCAACACTGGGACAAATCAACATCTACTCATCTCTCGTACAACGGCTACTTGCTGTTAACAGACATGGGCAGCCAATTATGTACACTAACAGGACAGTATAAATGTCTGAATGGTTGGTAAGGGTTATTAAACAGTCTCTGATAAGTCTATTTGGATCAGTTCCACCCCACATTGAGTCCAACAAATATCAACCTATACATTTACTATTAACGTACCAAATACGTAATAGGTTGGCGAGATTGTGAGTCAAATCCAGTTGGGGAATAATGACTGTTACAGTACAATCTGTCACTGTCAGCAAATGCAATACGCTTCCCACCTCTCTTTGTATAGTGAGTCAGCAGTGTGGGGAGAATTATTAAATGAACACCGTTGTTCACCTCACTCGTTCTCATGGTTTTATCCACCTCCGCATAGTTTGTTGCTGATCCTCTAACCGCACACATTTTCAAGAATTATTGCAGCTATTTCTACAGATGGGCTACATAACTTCCCCCAGATATGAAAGTTGGTTATCTTTATTATCCATCAATAGTATATATAGTATATAGCTGCTTTTGTTTCATTCCATTGAAGGGACAAATCCGGACAGTGGCGGACTGGCCCAGGTGTCAGTGGGCCTCTTGCTTCTAAACATTTGGCCTATTTTATGGTCATTCCCTATTTCTTTATGGGAACAAAGAGGCTTAATAACGGAAGAATAGAGTATAGTATGTAGAGCAGTGATCCCCAACCAGTAGCTCATGAGTAACATGTTGCTCTCCAACCCCTTGGATGTTGCTCCCAGTGGTCTCAAAGCAGGTGCTTATTTTTGAATTCCAGGCTTGGAGGCAAGTTTTGGTTGCATTAAAACCAAGGGTACTGCCAAACAAAGCCTCAATGTAGGTTGACAATCCACATAGGGGCTATCAAATGGCCAATCACAGCCCTTATTTGGCACCCCAAGAACATTTTTCATGCTAGTGTTGCTCCCCAACTCCTTTTACTTCTAAATGTTGCTCATGGGTTCAAAAGGTTGGGGACCCCTGATGTAGAGAAAAGAGGCAAGGAGTGAGCAGAGGAGTTATAATAATTGGGGCCCTCAGCCTAAGGTCTTCTGATGGGCCCCTGGCATCCCAGTCTGAAACTGAATCCGGAGGCCAAACCGACCAGTTTCTAAAGTGTTTAGTAATGAGGTTAAGTCATCAAACGTGGTGTGTAGTAGCAGTTAGGTGACTTCATTCAATGGGAGCACTGTTAGGATGAGGGGCATTATGCAAAATCCTTTTGGGCAGGCAAATTCAATAGGGGTGATTTCTTTACACTGGGGCACAGTGCTATGAGGCACAAAGCATGCCATTTTGAAATTTCCAAAAAACAACCCTTTACTTACACTTTCAGTTAATGTAATTTTTGTGACTTCGGCCCCCCCCCCCCGCCCTTGGTGTCTCCATTGTCAAGTGCTGAATAATTCTTTCTGCCCTAAGTTTCCATGCATTAGCCATCAGTTCCCAAATGAAAAAAACATGAATTCAGATAATGGTGCCCAATTAGATCACTCCCGTTCCCATGATTTGCAAACCCGAAACAGAAAGAGCAGATTCATCTCGCAAACCTCAAGCTTTGGGACCTGTGAGATCACAACAACGTTTTGAATTCACCTCTTCAAAATATGAGATTAATCATCTTTTTTTTTTTTTTTACAGAGGTGGAAAGTGAAGTGTAATTTTAAAGTCATTTGTTTCTTAACCTTTTTTCCTATTTTTAAAAAAACATTCAGCAGGGTCCAGCTTGTATTTCTAGTCGTCCTGAGAACTCAAAGAACAAGAACTCTATTTGCCCAAGAGGGGAATGAAAGAATTTGGCCAGCGATAACAGGCTGGTAATTGTCAGAGAAGGGCAAATAAATTAATAAAGGTAATAAACATCAAGACAGTAGGCTAGATTCTAGTAGTTTGCTAATTGAAAAGTGCTTGATATATTTTCTATCAACATAAAAACCCTTCAGCTGCAACAGAGGACACATGAGCATGTTATCTACATATGGTATATGGAGGCAGGCAATGATGGAGCCTACGAATAGCAACAGAAAGAGGAGTAATAAAAAGTAGCCATAACAATACATTTGTAGCCTTACAGAACATTTGGTTTTTTTAGATGGTTCAGTGACCACTTTTTGAAAGCTGGAAAGAGTAGAAGAAGAAGGCAAAAACTATAAAAAATGGAGACCAATTAAAAAGTTTCTTAGAGTTAGCCATTCTATGACATACTTAAGTTAGATGAACCACCTTTAATTTAAGGGTGTATTATCTTCCATGACATCAGTATCTTCCCCACACCGTTGGATCATATCATACTCCATAGAGTACACACATATATCTTGTGTTAGTACATTTACATAAACGTCATTCTCCCCAAATACTCACAGATCAGGAAACATCTGTCACCTGCTCCTCTTATACAAGATTCAATGAAAGTGTCTCTCCTCACACTCATATACACATACAACTTCCCTGTAAGATGCCTAATATGCTCATGGCTATCTGACATAATAGATTATAAATTCTAGTAATCATTATTATGGCTGCATTACTTTTCTCTACTGTGGAACCAGTGGCAGATTCTAGATTGTAAGCTTTTTGGGCCTCTTTCTTACCTTGCAAAATTAGATACAGCACCCTTCTATGCAGCCCATATTTTATGGGTGTCTTAACATGTTTTTTTTTTATATATATTTTCATTTTAAGCCCTTACTATGTGATGATCATTAAAGGGGTCCCCCTTATGATTTTTTTTTGCCCAATGAAAGAATAGGGATAGTCAAAAACTGCTCCTGATACATTTGCTACTGGAAATGAATGATTATGAATACTTATTGAAAAGCTGCATAGAATTACATTTTTTTTTGGTATTATGCAAAATGGTTGGAGGATACATTTAAAGGATATATTTATTGAGTATATAACATGCTTTATGCCAATAAATGTTCTGTATGCAACACTGTAATCCATTCAAATTATTCAGAGAAAAATTCAAAAAGTAATACAGAAAGCAGTGGCTGGGTTTTTAAAGCCCTTCTTTTTTCATCAGAATTTTACACCCTGCTACATATGACATACATGGAATTTTAAATGTGTTGTGGTGTTAATGCCCAGTGTATTTCAACATGGTTTCTTTTTGTTTCTATAAAAAACTATGTATAAATATATAAGGGGATCATATAATAATCTCTCTAATGCTTTATTTACCAGCTGACACGGGGTCACCCATTCCGATTAGAAGAAAAGAGGTTCCGCTAAATATTGGGAAGGGGTTTGTTACAGTGAGAGCTGTGAAGATGTGGAATTGTCTCCCTGAATCAGTGGTACAGGCTGATACATTAGATAGGTATAAGGAAGGGTCAGATGCTTTATTCACCAGTAGCTCCTCCCAGCAGACAGGAGGGAGCCAATGAGATTAGAGGAGGGAAAGGGGTGTTACAGGGAGAGCTGGGAAGTGAATCAGGGGTACAGGCTGATACATTAGATAGGTACAAGGAAGGGTCGGATGCTTTATTCACCAGTAGCTCCTCCCAGCAGACAGGAGGGAGCCAATGAGATTAGAGGAGGGAAAGGGGTGTTACAGGGAGAGCTGGGAAGTGAATCAGGGGTACAGGCTGATACATTAGATAGGTACAAGGAAGGGTCGGATGCTTTATTCACCAGTAGCTCCTGCCAGCAGACAGGAGGGAGCCAATGAGATTAGAGGAGGGAAAGGGGTGTTACAGGGAGAGCTGGGAAGTGAATCAGTGGTACAGGCTGATACATTAGATAGGTATAAGGAAGGGTCGGATGCTTTATTCACCAGTAGCTCCTCCCAGCAGACAGGAGGGAGCCAATGAGATTAGAGGAGGGAAAGGGGTGTTACAGGGAGAGCTGGGAAGTGAATCAGGGGTACAGGCTGATACATTAGATAGGTATAAGGAAGGGTCGGATGCTTTATTCACCAGTAGCTCCTCCCAGCAGACAGGAGGGAGCCAATGAGATTAGAGGAGGGAAAGGGGTGTTACAGGGAGAGCTGGGAAGTGAATCAGGGGTACAGGCTGATACATTAGATAGGTATAAGAAGGGGTTGGATGGTATTTAGCAAGTGAGGGAATACAGGGATATGGGAGATAGCTCATAGTACAAGTTGATCCAGGGACAAGTCAGATTGCCATTTTGGAGTCAGGAAGGAATTTTTCCCCCTCTGAGGCAAATTGGAGAGGCTTCAGATGTTTTTTTTTTGCCTTCCTCTGGATCAACTGGCTTAGGCAGGTTAAAAAAAAAGTTAAAACTTTGAACTTGATGGACGTGTGTCTTTTTTCAACCTAACCTACTATGTTACTAAATACAGGGGCATGGCGTCAGCGTTGGGGAATCTCAGCCTTTGGGTTACATACACTTGTGCAGCTGCCATTGGCTGGTGATGATTCTTCCCCTTTTACAATTTATGCTCTATCAACCCAGTGTGAAATGTTCCCCATCACTGCCCTCCACACACACCACAAGAATACACAACACGGCACTGTGTCCCAAACTATCTGCTCTAAGCGCTACTGCCTAGCAAGAACTGGAAACAGGTTGTGAAACCCAGAAGCAAATTCACCCTGGGGAGGAGGGTGGGAGGAAAGATGGAGAGAAATATGCAATTTAGTCCTAACTAAAACATGGTACCTACCTCGTAACGACCATCATTTTTTATATTCAACAATGTTGTTAAATAAAATAAAAAATTGTTTCTTACCAATGAACTTTTGTGGCATTGTACTCTTCCTTTTGGCCACGTTGCTGGCTAGCCGATCCAGGACCAAAGCTCTTTCACTGCCCATCTCTGGCTTGGGAGGCCTGGAGTCCTCACTTGCTGCTATTGCTTTGTGTAGGGGGGGAGAGAGAAGCAGAAAGGAATTTATTTGTCACAAGCAGAAGTGACTACAAGTCCAAGACCAAGTCGGTCTGTGAAGCCCTTGCAGTAAAGGTTGTGGTTTTTATGCCAGTGAGGTTTAAGTTAATTTGTGGTCAACTTGAACATCATTTAGACTGATGCAAATCTTCTACTTCTTCAGTCAGAAGACCCATACGCCAATAATGTACTTACTCTGTGAGCAAGAGGAAGAGGTGCAACTGATGTAGGGGGGCTCACTAAATAAAGGTGTGAGAGTGAAGTCACCAGCATAGCCCACAAGACACAAATCCATCTATAACTTTCTTATACCCACAGCACCCATGGGATACATACCTGCAGGTCACCCATCAGTCCCACACCACACTATAAAACTGAAAGGAATAAATGGAAACTAAAATGACTGCTCTACAAATCTTTTCTCCTCAATAATCCTTTGAGGTCCATATATCTTGTATCCATATATCTTCACTTTTGCACAGATAGGACTATGGCACACGTGGTTTTGTGACTATTGTAATTGGCAGACTCCTTTCTTACTAACTTTGGGATGATTCCTTTGCATTTAAATAGCAATTTTGATTCAGTTTTATTCACTGTGATAAGAGATAAAATGAAATGGAAGAGCTAGAAAAGCTCTGGAAGATTTTTGTCATAAAAACAAAGTTGACACAGCTCTAGTAGCGTGCAGTCAAACGTATTTATTAACACAGGGCCAATGTGTATTTATCGAGCACTTTAAAAGGAACAAAAGGTGAAAGTTAAGGTTCAAGAGCAAGAAGAAATGTATTGTAACTGCTTTGGAAAACTACAGGATATTTATGGGCTGGCTTTCCCAGCTAATATCAGGAGAATGAAAGTAAGCAAGTTCCACCATCATATAAAAGCAGAAAGCTGAAGGACAGTACAGATCTTGTGTACAGAAGCTTTAGTAACTTCTACATATATATCATGCTACCAACAGTATCCAGGCACCTTACTTACGTCTCATTCCACAACCAACCATAGTACCATGAAGTTGGTCCTCACTTTGCTGACACTTACTTTTCATTGAAAGCTTTCTGCTAGAATTTGGAACGTTGCTGTTGGGAGTTGGTTGCATTCAGCTACAACAGCATTAGGAAGGTTGGGCCTGGATTAAGGCAGGTGTCCCATTCATCCTACAAGTATTGAATTAGCTTGGAGAGGCCAGTCAAGTTCTTCTAATTTCATCTCAGCAAACCCATTCTGTCTGGACCTTACTTTGTGCATGGGGGTCTTCCCCAAACTGTTTCCACAAAGTAGGAAGCACAGAATTCTTAAGAATGTCATTCTATGCAGCAACATTTACTTTTGCTTTCATAGGAACCCAGGGCTTTAGCTCAAACCATGAAAAACAGCCAGACTATTATCCCTCCAACCAAACTTTGCAGCAATCACTACACATTGAGGCAGAGAGCATTCTCTTGGCTTTTGCTAAAGTCAGACACATCCATAAGTCCGATGGTGGCGTGTGATTAATCACTCATTGATACACATTTTCATGACTCTAATGGCAGCCACTGTTAATCCACTTCAGACATCGTTTGCAGATGCTCATGGTGATCATCAGCCAGGTCCGGACTGAGAATTAAAATAGGCCCTGGCATTTCAGGTACACAGAGGCCCAATCAGCCCACATAGAGGCCCAAACAGCCCCCACCAGCCCACTAAATACTGACTTTCTATGGGACCTTATAGCAGCCCCTCTGGCATTTGCCAGAACCCACAGATTGCCAGTCCGGGCCTGTGACATCAGCCCCTCACTAATAGCAAATAGTTCTTGTGCTGATGTTGGACAATTGGCAACAGTTCTACCTGAGAAGATTTGATTTTAGAAGGGATACTGAATACTTTTAGCCCTGTAGTGTATAGACGATACTTTGAGGGGTCGCAGCCATACTGGATATAAGAAAGTAAGCTGCAAATAGAGCAAATCTAGTGGCAAAACCTTGTGTGATATATGTATGAGTTTAGGAAACCATGAAATAACACAAACTAACATTGCTACTCGTCCACCCGGTGCTGGTAAAGTTTATTGAGTATCCTGCTGGTATTTGGTGTATACCGCTCGGCTGCTATCTGCGTGATAAAATTGGATTGTATTTATAAGAAATGCTCTTTTGTTGGCAGTGTAAAGGACACCTGCTGCCTCTCTTCTGTGACCACTTTATGTCTCTTGTCACTCTTTCCACTGAGCTGGTTTGAGGTTTTCTGCTCTCTCTCTATTCAAGGCGAGCGCACGGGTATCCTCGCTGTCTAATGGAAGGCATTGCTTCCTGTCCCTTTGCATTTGTGGTCAGTTAAGGAAGAGCGCTGAAACACTAGAGAAGCACAAGGGCGACTACAGTGAACAGGACAGTGAATAGGCTGTGAACAGGCAAGATGATTATCGGTGGCTTGGCCAACTCTTCTAGGCACTATTACATAAAAATGTTCAGAAAGCATTGCTTCAGACGGGAAGGAGATATATATATATATATATATATATTCTACCAGTGGTCAAATCTGTAAAGATCTTGATCTGATAAGGTGTGAAAACTCTTTATTGCTTTCTTTGTAGTCAAAAACGTCCTTACACGTACAGTATGCAATATATATAATATTCCTACCATTCATAGAAAGTAAAGGACATAGAGAACCAGTTAGATTGGTTAAAGGGGCAGTGCCAATAGTTATCACACTGGTGATACTATCAGAGACGGAACCTACCTGAGTCACTGAGGTTCTGCTGATAAATGCGACAACGCTCCTTATGCTCTTCTAGGGAACTGCGCTGCTTGTAGCTGCGGCCACAGAATTCACATTTGTACGGTTTCTCCACTGAAGGAAATGCAACAGAAAAAAATCTGGATCATAAATACATTTAGAAATAAATCATATTAATACACACACATATATAAACTGTAGGCACAGTCATCAAGGTGCACCCTCTCAACAACACCGCTGGCGCTGATTAATTACAGGAACAGCGTTTTGGTCACTACCTCTATATGAAGAAAGGTCACATGTGGTGACCAAAGCAATGAGTTTCTAATAAACCTAATAAACCTGCCCACTACTGAAGACCTGTGCCTTGGACGATATATATATATATATATATACATACATTGAAGGCATGTGGTCTGCTCAGGGGGGACATGCGAGATTCACACTATTTATTGGGGTTCCAGTTCCAGCATTTCTGTACTGAACTGAATCTGAACCCCAAATTGAGCACATGAATAAAAAGTTTACCACTTTCAGTCGTAGATACGCAAGATTCTCACCTGAATGTGTGCGCAGGTGCCCGGAGAGCGCATCCCGTCTTTGGCAAGCGTAACTGCAAAGGTGGCATTTGAAAGGTTTTTCCCCAGTGTGCAGCTTGCCGTGACGGAGCAAGTTCCCTTTCTGGGTGAAGGACGCCCCACATTGATTGCACTGGAAAGGCCTCTCTCCTGGAATATGCAAGCGGCGTCCTTAGGGAGAAGGTCCAAAAGGCAGCACCATGTGAAGCAAAGAAGCTAAATAAAGGCCAAGGAGCAGCACAGCATTAAGCAATAAAGCCAAGACGGGCCTGAAAGAACTGCCCATTTGGCCTGGCACTATGATACTTTTCAAAGCAATTGTACATTATACAGAATAAGGAACTGCAGGTTAGGAAAAGGAGAAATATAACAGGAAAAACTATAAAAAAAAAGACAAACAAAAAAAAACTGAAGAAAATAACATTCTATAACACAGTATAAGCTGGAACCATCACACCATGGATATTTTTTTGCACTGGGGGTACCTAAGAATTTGGCCCCTGCCAATTAATTTACCTTTCCTTTTAATTTGTAAAGTGTCATTTAATTGTACAAAAGGATAACGGCAATTTAGATACACTGCGCCAGATTCAATTAAGGAGAAACGTGTCCATGTTGGAGGCAGTAGCACACAATGACACACACAGTGGTATAAGCAGAAGCATAGACAGAAAAGACATTTAATGTATATATTCACATAGGAATTCACAAGAGAAGGTTGTACATACAACATTGAGGCTGTAGCTCTGGGTTAGGCTTTGAGCAGTATCCCCGCTTGGGTCCAGATAAGAGTTAGGCTGTTGCAGCTGTGTGGGTAAGAATAGTTACCAGTGTGGCTTCTCTTATGCACCAATAATACATTGAGGCTGTTGCACGCCAACCCGCAAATGTCACAGTATAATTTTCCCAGGCCGGGCCTGCTCATATCAAATGGAGCAGCGTGTCTCGACAGTTGGATGCTATCATACGGAGCACAGTCTGAGCCATAGTCATATGCCAAGTCTGTTCTCTCTGGGGGGTCCATGGCTTCCACCTCCACTGATTCCTTGTTGATAGTGCAGAATTCATCTTTGATTTTCACCATATCTTCTGCTATGAAGACAGAAAAGAACACAGCTCAGGGTGTTATATTTATAGACATGACTGGAACTCTAAATGTTTATTATTAAATAACTATTGAACATATGCAGCAGAAATCTTTAATAAGCACAAATGGCGCCGTCACTTCTCTAAGAGTCATATTCAAACAGATCTTTATTTTTATAAAAACCAAAGCTTTAGAAATTTGCCTACTTCTGAGTTTCTGGAAATACAATCAACTTGTAAGTCCAGAATCTCTGGATAACACCAATATAATTTTTTTTATAGTTTTATGAAGATTTCTGAGATCAGAAAAAAAGCAAATTTTAAGAGCACCAATCCAGGAACCAGCATACTTTAAATTGCAGGGTTAACTTGACCCTAGAAGTTGATCCCAGAAATATTTTTTGGAGATAGATATTTTATATGTGGTCCTAGGCCCTAATGGTCCGATCACAAAAAAGGAACGAAGACTGATTTTCAGCCAAATATCAGTTTGGAAAGCCAGTTGGAGGGTCCCGTACATGGGTCAATAGGCTGCCAACTCAGTCTGTCAGCAGCTTTTATTAGGGTTAGGGTAAAGCCACATTTTTTGCCACCGTGTATGGCTGCATTGCAGATAATCAATTGTACATCTCGAGTTTCAGAACCACAGCAGTAACCAGGAGATGTCTCTAGTCGATGTTTAGTTTTTCCCCAAATCTGGGTCATCTCTTATAAGTAGGATAAGACCTTAATGTCCATGCTAAAGAAAAGCTTTTGCTACATGTCCATGTGTTTCACCTTCAGTCAGCTTGGGCAGTTTGGAAATGAAAGCTCAGCCCATTCTGAAGATCCACAAAACATAAGCGTGACAAGCAGTAATAGTGTGTGTATCTTTAAATCTGTAGCAGCTTTTCCTGCCAGTCACCAGACCCACTATCAGTGAAGTTTCCTAGGAAGTCCCTGAGTAGATGTTATTTAGTGGGTGTGATGTGTTGGCCTGATAAGCTGCTGAGTTTCCTGCTCATTGAGCTGATGAACCTCTGGAGAATCAGTGTAACTGTATCCTGCCCAACTCCATCCCCGGAAATCAGAGGCACGCACCCGGCCACTAACATCCATGAGTCTAAGGTGTGGTTTTTGCTTTTCAGTATCGACTGCAAGCAGTGAAATGAAATAAAACATTTTTGCATTGCTAGGCAACTGGTTTTAGCATTCACCTGCCATAAAGTGGTACTGTCTTGCCTAAATATAGACAACTGGGAAGGAAGGTGTTGGAAAGCAGACGTTGAGGCTAAAACTCATGAAAAGTTAAAACAAGCAGTTATCAACTGAATACGAGTATGGCGAAAACTGAATGTCAAGGATATTTCTCGGGAATCATAAACCAGATCATCTTAACTGATCCTCAGATCTCATTGGCACTGATCTTCTGAGTAGACTACTATGAGATATGTATGGGGTGTAGGTGTGTGAAATATACATGACCTGGAAAAGTCACAGAGTAGTCACAGAGCAATGCTTATGCTCATAACTGAAAACTGGATGCACTTCTAATTATTGTTGGGAGGATTTATGTTACCAGATATATACCAATAATAACATTATATACCAAACATTGGAATGCCTGAGCTAAGTAATCCTGCTAAGGGTTTAAAATACTGCATTAATGTGAAACAATTAGCTCAAATCATAAATAGCTTTTAGATGAGTATTCTCAGTACTTTCCATTTTTATTTTTTAATGAAAGCATCTAAATCTTTCCTAATTTATCTGTAATGTATTTTGCTACTATAACATTTGTCTCTGTGGAAAGGGACCCTCCATGTGTCTGAAGATGGATCTCTTCTCTAACACAGTGAAAACATTTTTCAGTTCAATTGTGTTATTTCTTGGCTGGGATTGAACCAAGGACCTAGTATTATCAATGCTGTCTGCATTACCTCTACTCTATATGAGCAGATGACACTACCACTGCTATCCCAGTATTTCCAAGTAGGTATGCCTGTTTCATTTGTTGCTAATCTGGACACGTGCTCAGTATTAGCCATTAGTCTGGCTATATAACCCCCTGCTCTGCACTGACCCACTTCCCATTATAGGTCAAGCAGGCTTGGTCCTAGGTGCTCTGTTGCCATTGATTATTGTTCCCTTGGCTCCTGCTACTGTTCCCTGTGTGACTTCTTCATTCTGACCCTAATTTGCTCCTGACCTTGAGTTTGCCTCACGATTCTGCTCCTCTTATCTGGTTTTGACCCAGGCTGTCTGACTACATCCAGCTTTTTCCTTACCCGCTCCATCCCAGAGTATAAGTTTGGGGCCCTTGCTTGCCACTGGGAGTACTGGATACTGGTGCAGTAAATCCTGGTGCACCTGAGTAGCTGAGGGCCAGGCCCAAAGCCAAAGGTGGCTGTTATAGGCAGAAGAGCATGCTTTGACAGCAATACATTCATTCCCCTGGGAGTGGGTTTGCCATACGTGACAATATGATACTTTGCCCAAAGCTGAACAGTAATTTACACCTAATTATGTCAAGTTCATGGAGAGGCTTCTATTTTTACTTGGCATTGAAGGGGGAGTTACATAAATAAGAGGTGTCCAAATTGCAGCTGTCAACCCATATACTATGTCCCTTGTACTTTAATCTAGGTTTTTTTATCCTCTGTTATACCCTGTTATACCCTTATAGCCCTAGATCCATCGGTGGGAAGAGGCTCACGTGTCAAACAGAAAAAAGCACCAACATACAATGGAATGGGGCAGTTTTGTGCCAATGGAGCAACTGTTTCCGGCAGGGACTAAGCTCTTGTTTATGATCAATAACAAGCCCTTAATGAGAGGGTAATCAAGCAGAGAGGATATTGGTCCTGGGCACTTACCCAAGTTCAATCGTATAGTAACAAGACCGTGCTCATGGCACATTGCCGGTGGACAGCTCTAAAGTTGCCTAAAATATGCAAAGTATAATCTGCTGAAGACAAGGAATATATAATTTAATAGAGTGGTAATGAATGTAGATATGTTTGTTAATGAAGCAATTGTATCTCGCATGCTATTTGGGCTGTAAAATAAGACCCCCCCCCTCCGCCCCAGCAGAACAGCTCTGACCACCTCATTTCACAAAGGCTTTATTCCTGGAGAAAAAATACAAGTATAAGTGCAAGCCAGAACCCTGCAAGATAAGTAACCCAACAAGGGACCTCGACTCTTAAAAACCCACAAACATCTACCGCCTCTACCCACCGCCGCTCCTTGGACACGTTATGTATAAGAGCAGGCTGCTGAGAACTCGGCGCTGCCACACCAAGGCAATTACCACATCCTGATGCTTAGGCTTCTGTCTATGAGTCAAAGAGAAAAAAGGCAAAGCTGTAGCTCACATTTCCCGGGCTGAGAGAGTGCAGCAGGAGAGTGCACGCTCACAGGCAGTGACAGCTGGCACTCTGATCATTTCTTTTGCCTGCGGGGGAAATAGGAGACACTTTATTTTATGTGGCAGAGTGATCTTCTACATCTGACTTCGCAGGTGGTGACCATGTGCCGGAGATATCATGGATCCATCATTACATTGTTTCCTATATTCCCTATGTTTCTGTGGCTCTGATAGGTGCTAATCACAATAAAGCTGGTTATACATGCCCAGATATGGTCAGCCCTTACAGCCCAAACATCTCAGCATGTATGGCCAATCAGGGGGCTGGTCCAACAGGTATCCTGCAATCCTGGTGGCTTGAGAGCTGTGTCTCCTGGATGAAAGACCTGCAGTTCCTGTTCAGTTCCTGCTGTTCCCATAGTTTGGCCTGCAGGACGACTGGGTAGTATTGTGTTGGACAGCCTGTATATAGCCACCTTCAGCGCTTAAAATCCAGAATTGAGATAAATAGTGGGTTTTAAATAAGGAGGCCTTATTTACATGTCCTGCAAGTGCAAGGCCTTAAAGGGATACTGTCATGGGAAAACAGGTTTTTTACAAAATGCAGCAGTTAATAGTGCTGCTCCAGCAAAATTCTGCACTGAAATCCATTTTTCAAAAGAGCAACCAGATTTTTTTATATTTAATTTTGAAATCTGACATGGGGCTAGACATATGTCAGTTTCCCAGCTGCCCCCAGTCATGTGACTTGTGCTCTGATAAACTTCAGTCTCTCTTTACTGCAAGTTGGAGTGATATCACCCCCAGCAGCCTAACAGAACAGTGGGAAGGTAACCAGCAGCTCCCTAACACAAGATAACAGCTGCCTGGTAGATCTAAGAACAACACTCAATAGTAAAAGCCAAGTCCCACTGAGACACATTCAGTTACATTACAGAAATAACAGCCTGCCAGAAAGTAGTTCCATCCTAAAGTACAGGCTCAAGTCACATGACTGGGGGCAGCTGGGAAACTGAGAATATATCTGGTCCCATGTCAGATTTTAAAATTGAATATTAAAAAAATCTGTTTGCTCTTTTGAGAATTGGATTTCAGTGCAGAAGTCTGCTGGATTATCACTATTAACTGATGCGTTTTGAAAAAAACATGTTTTCCCATGACAGTATCCCTTTCATCAATACAGCACTTGCGCCCTTGGATTCTTGGTGCAGACTTTGCTTTGAATCTTGAGTCAAAGCAGATATATGATTGTAAAAATATATAGGGCGTCCACACTCAAATAAATAGTGCCATATTCACACAGTGGTATTTTTTAAATACTTTCTTTATATGTAAAAAATACATTCATTAGTTTTACAGACAATTTGGTTCAAAAGTTGTCAAAGCAGATATATGGCCAGACCCACCGACCCACCTGTAGTTGAATATTCAGCCGCACTGAAATGCAGCACACCTGCGCCTCCACCTTTGTGCGCATACTTGAGAAAGATATAGTAACCCCATGGCTTTTGCCTCTCCCCCCAAGTAGAGAAAGTACAAAGAAAAAGGGAATGGAAGCTCCCGGCTAAAATGAAAGGCTGGCCAATTTGGGATTGAAACACTGCAAAAGAGGATCTTAACGGGGGGTATGATCACTATTTAAAAATATATAAGGAGACAGCACCTGATACTTTATTTAACAGCAGGTCCTTCATGCAGAAGTGGTTGTACTGGCCAGTACATTGGATAACTTTAGGAAAGGGCTGGATGACTTTCAGCAAGGACCAAAATACAACTTTACTTGTATTTATGTTAAAAATAAAAAGTTCCTTCACTGTAATGCAGTGATCTTATGAAATAAGAATAAGATGAGAGTTTGATCATGCAACCAAAGAAATATTGATAAATTATCTTGGAAGTGTCCATAAAATCATGAAATTTAAGATGATCATCTACCTTGTGGTTGTATTCCATAATATAATTTTTTTAAAGGCAGCTGAAGTCATGGGAGGCAAAATAATCTAGGCCACCAAAGACACAGGGACAGGCACCCATTGATGTGGCAGTCTTTGAGTGGGTGGCAACGTCTGAAAAATTAGCGTCCTAAACCACAGCGGAGGAGGATGAGGAGATATGAGTGGCTTGTGGCAGGAAGAGCTGATGCTGCAGAAAGAACAGGACAGGCTAATATCATACTTAATGGGTTTAGCGGAAACAACGCTGAGACCAATTCATGAACAAGGAACATGAGTTAACTCTGGATTATGTTATTTCCATTCTTCTGTTATTCCACAGAAGATCAATGGTGAATATCAGGTGTCAGAAATACTGAAACTGGGAAATTTAAGTTGAATATAAGAATTACGAGAAAAGGGCCTCTTATTCTACTGATTTAAGAAATATGCCCAGCATGGCAGCACTTGCAATTGACCAATGACTACACTGATGGGAATATTTTTTAGTAATTTGCTCCAACCATAAGTGTACCAGGGCTATGAATCTATATGACTTTGGATTCTAGGGTCCATATGGAGAGAACAACAGTTGGTACTTCCGATTCCTATGATGTGTAGAGCAAATGCTTTAAAATAGTATTGCCCAGTCCAAGGATCTCCTGCTGATGTTGTACTTGAAAATTGTTATTAGTGGTTAATGATTCTGTCTTAAATAAGGGGTTCTTCTTTCTATATTTATTAAGGAGATATTAAAAGTTATTAAAGCCCTTTAGTTTGTACAGTGAGAACAAATGAGCTAGCTTTTTCTGAGAAAACCACTTTGAGTCATTGGTGTTGCCATGGGGGTCTTCTTTGAACCTCACAGTCCTTAATACGGCAGAATGACTGGGTGCAGGTAAAGTATGTACATTGTGATCTTCCTTAGGGAAAAATAAAAAACCAAAGGAAGGTCTACTCCAACACGTAAACTGAACCAATACAATGGAGTGTCTGACCCACCCATCTGTTCCAAAACACATCAAACGGAATACTAAACTCACCTATTACATTATTATTTACTTTGCTCACTCCTTGCATTTCAGTAAACAAACACAAATTTAATTCCGTTGTACACTAACCTCCATTATCCACGACTTCCTGATTGGCCTCTTGATCCGTGTTCTTTGAGGCCTCCTCCTCGTGTTGCTGAAACACATCATCGTTTGAGTCGGCCTCTTGATTTCTCTTTGCAGAGGAAACGGTCAGATCTAATAAAAAAAAGTCAGCATGCATGAATAACTATAGGATATGCATTTTGAATGAATTTAAAAGGAATTAGCATTTATACAATTTGTAGGCAATGCAATTTTACTGATCTTGGCAAATGAAACATGGTTGACATTGATCATGTTGTCTATTGTGAATTGTTTCTGGAAGGAGATATGCACCGATGGAATGTCTGGTGCATATACTTTAGTGCGTAGATTTATAAGAAAATAAAAAGAAGCAAAATCCTCAAGGGCAGTGTTAAGGTAGAGCATTTCCCTGTACCTCTGCAGCCTTAAGGTGGCCATGCACGCATGAATATTATTGTATGAAACAAAGTTTTGAAGGCACCCTTTAGACTTAAATTTAGAATGTTTTTATACACATTACTGGATGAGCGCGTAAAATGATTATGTGTAATGTTGGAGGCAAATCTTCATATAAATTAGGTTACCTGCAGGTTCTGGCTGATCTTGAGAGCTCATAGAATCTCTACTCGTATCAGCATCTAAAAAAAGAAAGCAAAAAATGTATTTAATTAACTTTAAACAAAGTTACCACTGTAAGATGCAACACCAACCAAATGGCACCTAGAACGGCATCTATTGAGTTGATTTCCACTAGAGTAGATAAGAAAATAAAATGTATTATTATGAACTCCTATACCCAAGTTTACGGCTAAACAGAAATAAGTATAGGTTTACTATTTTACCTATTAAACGTCATCAACTATCAGTGGAAATGCTGAAGCAGCAATTGAGAGGCAGAAAAACTATTACCCACGGAAACCTGGAAACTGTGTACCTACACATTTGGACAACAAATCCAAGATTCAACAATTCCTAAGAGATACTGTATGCTTCAACAGAAAATTCTACTCGAGGAAGAAAAAAAGTTTCAAATAATAAATTCCTACACAGAAAAACTCAAATGGAAAATAAATCCAAGAGTTTCATAAGTGCCATGCCTACACAGAAAAAGTCGTCTGGGGAAAAACAAGTTGACTGTAATGAACTTAGGTTCACGTAAAACACAACTGTGGGGTTATCCTGGTTCGGTTCAACAATATCTCTCAGCAATTGTATATGTGCTCCTACTTCTTGGCAGTATTGCCCCTGGACTGATTATTTGGCATCTGACCTATTGCCTGATTAGTGGACTATGCTCTGGATACCCCTGCTCAGCTGTTTACCTTATTTTGGATTGATTATTGGATTGATTAGATACAGCAAGGATTTATTAGAGAAAGATTCATGAGCGATCAAACTGCTGATGAAGAGATGAGTAGAAATTTAGACCATAGAGTTACAGAGGATGTGGTCAGCTACGATTTTGCTAAAGTCTTTTAGTTATGTGAGAAGAAAAGAGCAGGTTGTTGGTCAGACCACTGTAGAATTAAGAGGTGGGCTAACTAAACATTTACCTTTATGGTTGATCTATTAATACAGGGGGCCCTGACAGCACAGATAATTGCGAACTACAAACACACTTTATTTAGGCCCAGGCAGATTAGACAAAGTAGGTAAAGTAGGTAGAGAAATGGTCAAGGTACAGAGACGTCATGACTACAAGTATATACATTTTATGATCTGACACAAGAGTAAACAAATTAAAATGGGCTAGAACCACACAAAGCCATACTACTACACATGGGGAAATCATCGATATTACAGCATAATCAGCATATTACTGTCCATGGACGTACTATTGAATCTGTTGGATGTTTTTGATGACTTGAAGTGTCCCTTCTCACGCTCATGTCAATGTTGACAAGGGTGCACATGTTTATTATGTAGGAATATCTTGACTGAAGAAGTGCATTTCAAGTGTGATGTGATTCCAGCAACTGCCAGCTGCATTAGCCAAAAAGCGAGTTTTATCTAATGCAGTAGCATAACAAGAAGGGGTGCAAACACACAAGGGGCAGGTTAACTGAATGTTCAGATACATGAACCATATCTTCATGGAATTTGTATGTTCCTCCCATCTCTGCACTGGTTCCCTCCTGATGCTCTGGTTTTCTCACGTAGCCCAAAATCACATAGGCTGGTTACCTGTCTTATAATAAAAATTACCCTTATCCACTTGAATATGATTGGAAAATTATGTAAAACGCTGCACTTGAAAAGGAACTGACTAGATTGATGAGCAACCTTTGATATGTGTAGTATAATGTATGTAAAGTACAGAGCGAGCTGGAATGTAGTGTATGTTCTCTAGGAGTAATTGGGTAGGGGGCACATCGGTTCCCATAGTGGCACAGCTAGGGATCCTCAGGCCCATTCTAACTACTGGAGTATATGGTACCCAATAAGTGTGTCGCACATGGACTTCTGATTATGGCAAAAAAACATGTGTAAGGCACATTATATAAATAATGAGGGCCACTTGAAATATACCATGTTGTATCTCACTGTTATTAGAAGTATAAGGATAATCCAGACTGGAGAAAGCATGAGATCTCTGTAACCTACTGAGAGATAATATATCTGCTGTAAATAGACTTGTGTTTTATGTAATGTGGTTTCTGAAGATGATCTACTTGCTAAAACAATTTTAGATCCATAGCAATGACTCACTGTAACTTGCAATCACTTTGACTCGAGCGTTGTACATTGTTCAGATCAAAATAAAACCACAAAACAACTTAATGTGCCTTATACCAAAAACAAATGAAAAATAGATTAAGAAGCAGCTGAAGTGTTTTCAGACGCATTTTATCATCGGATAATGGCAAGCATTAAAGGAAAGGGAAACCTTAATTCACAGGGGGAGCCTAACATATTGGCATAATTACCCCCCTACACAGACTTGTGCAGTATGGTATCATCTGATTTTAATCTACTGCATAGTCTAAAGGTGGCCATGCATGGGCCAATAAAAGCTGCCTTCTTGGTCCTTATAGATATAGTCCAGATATCATTCCGGTGGGTCTTTTCCCATCCACCAAGGACTGAATAGGCATGTTGATAGCGTTCTCATCTGATGGGCCTGCATGATCTAAGCGTTACCTGCCAGGCAAACAATTGGATCACTCTGATTTGTCCCAGCGTGTGCATGGCCAAATAGGGCTCATATTTACTCATTTGGCAACCTTGTTAAACAAGCAAATCTCTGGCAGTGTATAAATGTCTGGGAAAGTCAGGCAAGGTGGCGGAGCTGCTCTCCTTTTTAGATTGTATGATGCCGCTGACAGCTCCCGCCACCCATTGTCTACTAAAAACATGTAATTGTAACCATGTGCACCTATTCTGTTATTCTACCTTCTATTTGTATCCAGTTAAGCTGGCCATATAGAATAAGATCTGCTCATTTGGTGAGGTTTGAACACAATATTTGAACACAATATTTTGTACGCTATTTGGAACGTGTATGTTGGATGGACGAGCTCAGGTTAAAACTAGATACCATGAATATCAGTAGGTTCATCGATGGGGGAGGTCTGAATATTTCATGTGTTGATTTACCATGTAGGCCAATGCCTTGTGAAGTTCCAGATGAAGAAGTGAAGAGAAGCCTTACAGGATCAGCCTCTAGTATGATGCCTTTAGTCAAACCAACTATTAGAGCCAAAGCAAAGCCATTTATGTCTACCATAATCAAAAGCCTCTGCTTACATTTGTTGACACCAGACTACCTAAAGGAGGAACAAAATGCTTGGAAGACTGGAACCACCATACAGAACCATCAGTGTTGATATACCTAGATCAGAAGATATTTTAATCTATCAAAGCAATTGATTTCATTCGGTTATTTAAACTAATTCCGGTTTCTCTCATTGTGCTGCTTCAGCTTCACATTACTTCAGCACAAGTACTTCTTTCATTTTGTGCCCAATAATTACACTCCCCTTCATACACAAATGCAGGGGTTGTCTAAAAATGCAACCATTCATTACACGGGAGATCTGGTAACCCTGCCATATGTTTTCTGTGCAGTATGACAACAGACACAAGCAGTTCTGTGGTGTACCAAGTTTTCACTTTGAATATTCTTGGTAGAATTTACACATGCAGACTCCCTACTTGACAAATGCAAAGACCCAATTTTATACACTGATCATTTTTTTAACCAAAGACCAAGGCATTGGCATCATCTGTAGAACTATAAACAAGAAAATGATGCATTTGATATATAAGTGCAATATTTCATTCCCAGTCATAAGTGAAAACTGGTTGTGCTAAATGCATCGTACCAAAGTGTGGCTAATATAGACAAACATTGCAAAGCAATTTGCTCAAAAACTCTGCTAAAAATATAACCTTCATCAGGCTCACAGAAAGAAAAAGCCTGTGGAATTTACATTTGTGCAAGAATTCAAGGCTTTTTTTTTCTTTTAAATTCAGTTTTATCCTTTGCAAGCCTGCTGTGCCGTTTACAGGTGTTTACCAGAGCAATGAACAGCGCTTTGGTCCTTGCAGACTTTTCGATGCAAATACAAAACCACAGGAAAGAACAACAGTCACGCAGTAGAAAGCTTTTGATCCATCTCATAATTTGAGTCACTTAACACCTCCTAATATTTCCCAGGTTGTAAGCTTATATGTATGCAAGCCACACACACAGAACAAAGTTCTTCCAGCAAGAAAAAGACTTGCTTTTAATTTAATTAATGTTGCAAATTGTACTTCGCATTTGTTATATAGGTACATTTGCAAGGGAATAATATAATATATATTTATTTGTTTTTATGTAGTACATTGAGCTTGGCTGATCAGGTGTAATCAGTAGCCCTGAGAGAAGAGGGGAAGGTTCTCTACAATAAAGGAACTTGGAAAGTAAAGTTGGGGCACCAACAAAGCACTAGACCTTAAAGGGGAACGATCGTGAAAATGAAAATTTAATATAAGCTTCATAATACCGAAATAAGAAACTTTCTAAATACAATCAATTAAAAAGTTTGTAGGGTTTCTGAAATAATCAAGTTTATCTTCACTATTCCTCTCTCAGCATCTGTTTCTCTTCATTCTTCATGCAGCAGTTGGGTGTCAGATATTCATTGACAGTTAGATCCAATATATCTTATAGGGGGCTCCTTTTGCCTAGAAGATGTATTAGAGCTCACTTAAATACAAACAAAATAACTGCCTTTTGCACAAATTCTGCATGTAGAGTGACATGATGTCTGATGATTTTACTAGAGTGAGGATTTTACTAGAGTGAGATCAAATACATCTTCTAGGCAAAAGGAGCCCCCCATAGACAGATGCTGAGAGAGGGATAGTGAAGATAAACCTGATTATTTCAGAAATACTAAAGAAAATTTTAATTGATTGTATTTAATACGGTTCTTATTACAGTATGCTGAAGCTTATATTACATTTTCATTTTCGTGATAGTTCTCCTTTAATAGTCAGGAAAGAAAATGCGTGTAATCCAAGCATCCATTCAACATTCAAACCTATATATTTTTTTTTATTATTATTATATAAGAAATTAAAATAGATTAGAAAAAGTATTAATAATATGATAAAAGTATTCCTTAACTATTTTTTTACCTTACATTCCCCATAAGGTTTTGGTTGGTAACAGAGTGTAAAGCACCCTTTGTCCTGTTCTTGTTCTAGGCTAGAAAAAATACACTTTAAAGACTAATTGTCATCTAAAACATAATAATAATCGTTTCCAAATAGCAGATATTAGCACTCTACTGAACTGAACAGAATAGTCTATCTGGGGCCATACAAGTGCTTTGTAAAGAGGAAGAATAACCCTCTCCTCCCATGAATCAATATTCCTTTAAATTCAGGAGAATACTTTACTAGCTGCCTGGCACTGCTTGCTACAGCCAAGTTAGTTATCCACAAGCATCACCAGGTTCTTCTCCATTGTGGATTTTCCCAGTCCTAGTTTGTCCAGAGCTCCCTTCAAGGATGCCACATTGTGCATGGAATTCACTAGCTTGCAATGTTTTATGCCATCAGCAAACACAGATACATTGTTTACACTCTCCCAACCAAATAAATTGAATAATAATGAAGGCTGGCCCAATAGAGGACCCTTGGACACCCACTAAGAACCCTTCTCCAAGTAGAGAATGTTCCACTGTCAAGCACAACTGACAATCCACATACAAACAGCATATTAGTAATACTGGCATGTGTGGTATCACATACGCCTGTAATTTATCAGACCTAGCATTTTAGAGTGAGAAATGTTTTAAAATGTTTTTTCGCAATTTCAGTTCATGGGTATTTATAATTTGTTCACACATTGATGTCCAAGAAAATCATGTTGCGAGAGGTTCCCACAAAGCAACTCTACAATTTCTCAAGAACTCTCCTGTAAGTGATATAATAAATAATTCTTTCAGCAAAAAGGTCCAATGAAAGATTGATAAACACAAGAAATCTTATTCTGTGGGAGATTATGTACTTGTTGGAATCTAACTAAATATTACATTTAAATTGACCTTTAAATATTATCAACTTTAATCATAGAGGTGGTGCTTGCTCCAGACATTTCTGTACTTATCAGACTAGTCTGTAGGTGTGTGAACTGGGAGTGAAAGTAAGTAGCTCTATACTCATAGAAATGAATAGACGTTTGCAGTCAGAGGTAAATGACATTCTTTTCTACCCCTAGTAACTGTCAAGTCCAAAGGGACAAAGATTGTAAAAGTCAACAAACACCTGAACACATTTCCAACATATGCTATATTTAGTTGGCTCAGTTTGAACATAGGTGTATGTTTCCCAATTGGATAGCAAACTTATTTATTTCAATTATTTTATGTAAAAAAAAATGTAACTCTATAATTCTGTTGAGACAGTGTGTTCTATTTCGACTTGAATGGTGGTCCCCATGGTTAAATGCACATGAAACATTTTCCTTTAATATACATTTTTAAAAGAAGCTTTTGACTATCCAATACACATAATACTTATAATGGCACATAGTATATGACTGAACTAGTGGTAAACAGGTTTAAGTACACATTCCTCAATGAATTTTCAGGATTTTATAAATATAATCTGGTTTTCAGCCAAAACGTCGGTATGTTCGCCTACAATAAATTATAGTGAATAGTCCCGTGAGTGCAGTCTTTTACATTTTTGGTTTGTGTTGCTATGTTCGGTGACTCGCACCCAGGCACTTAATAGATTTTTTGCCGATGCATTTTTGGATATTATGTAGAATGTAGATTATTGAATGTTTCCCCCTGCATGGAACAAAGTCAGCCCTGTTCACGTTTAAACTAAGAAAGATTCAGCTTTCAGTCTCTACACAGTTTATCAGCATAGACCAGTTACAATTAGAGTCACCGGGATCAAAAGAACCTCATTCTCTGCTGTATTTTGCAGGTGCATTCACAAGCAATGGCTACATGCCAAGAAGAAAGGGGAACGGATTACCTTCAAGTGAGATTAGGGACAGAATGAAGTGTTTAGAGAACTTATAATGAAGAAAGTGTTCCCCAGCTGCACAATTTTATAAAAATAACTGGAGCAAAACACCCCCATAAAATTATGACATCAACGTTCCATAAGCATTAACTGCCTAATATTCACTCAGATCAGCCAATACTCCCATTACCTCTATGGTGGCACAGGTGAAACTGGGGTATCTATGGAAAGGAGCAAGAAATATTTTCAATGTTGGACTATGATGGATATCTTAAGAGTAAAGTAAAACAAAATGGTGATGAAAGATGTAATGGTAGGGCCAAAAATAGGTTGGTGCCTTTCTAGTAAGAAACGGCATTTGTTTGAAGGCCCAATTTCCAATCTGTTCTCAAACTTGGCTAGGTTCTTCACTCACTGGACACATTTATCTATGTCACATTTAACGTGTCTATGAGTATGGCCAACATGTGCCAGCAGCCACACTTCAACAAACTTTTACCGTAAGTGTGGAGCTCTACGTCCTATCCTGGATTCCTGGGGGGCTGAAACTTCAGGTCAAGTTTGGAAAGCCAAAGCGACTTGTATGTTTTCCCATCTTCGATTTACATTATTGCCAATGGGAAAGTATTTGGAGGAGATTAGTTGTCCGCACTAGAGGAGAAATATCTTTGTGTGTGAGTGGCCTGAAAGTAGCTCAACAATTAGTAGTACCGATAGCCATTATTTAGTCTTAGTATTTAGTCATTATTAAGATCGTAAGGTCTAAAGAGCAGGAACTTTCTTAACCAGTATTTATACATAATCCATGCTATGAGTAAATGCCCTTCTACTGTACAGTGCTGTGAAAAACACTGGCACTTTATTAATACTTATTAACAGTAATAATAGATTAATTATATTCACAAAGGAGAGTAAAATACTTTTCTGTTAGCCTTACAAGACTCTACCATAAACTTTACTCCACGTATATATTAATATATATTTACATGTTCTTTGTTCCACAGGAAAAAGCAAAATGCTGAGCCCAAAAAGGAGGCACCAAGCAAGTGCTATACAACTCTTTCGCTTTTGGTTAACCGCCCCCTGAAGCCCACTATAACAGTATGTATTTTTAGACACTACAGAAAATGCCACACTACCACCCCTCTCATGCTCCATCCTGTCGGCTCAGTTTATGGGACAGAATTGAGAAGTGTTAAATTTTAGGTCAATGTGTAAATAGCACAAAGAGCTGCTGTTTTACACTGAACTTTAAATTTTCGTTCCACTTTACTTATCTTAAATACAATCACTGTTTCCTAATTTTTAGTAACCAAATACAAGAAGGTTTATCTGCCCTGTAACATCAGTTTATCAGTGATTCCGTTTTAGGAGAGACTAATTATTATCAAAACTACACAGCAAGAGAAGAAGGATGAGCAAGTTGCTACAATAAGAACCGCTTCTCAAATTGACATAGTTACCCCACACTCCTAAAAAGAAGAGACAGAGTATTATGAAAGGTTTGGGGTACAGAGAGGATTGATGAAAAAGAGGATCATGAAAAGGGGTGGAAACATCTTATGAGAAGGTCAAAGACATTGAGGGCAACAGTACTGCAAAAAAAGAGGAGAGAAAAGAGGAAGAAAGATGTCAGATGTGTAAAACATAGAGAGAAGAAAGCCATATAGTAAATAGATTGATAGATAGGAGGATTTCAGCTTTTCCCACTGTTAATGCTCATAATATAGTCAGCTATAGACTTAGATATTCAGGAATAAATTTCCAATTCCATGACCTAAATGAATTTGACTGTATTACATTTTTAACAAAGTACCTTCTTATTCCTGGTTATATGGTTCTATTTGTTTAGTAATTGGATTTTTAAAAATCGCAGGAATATTAACACAAAGATTATTTCATATTTACCAACTTTGTGGCCATTGACGCTTCAAACGAGAGTATTTTGTTATTTGGCAAACCGTTATCTGAATAGTTCAGAAACATGGCAATGGGATTTTACATAAAGTCCCATTTAAGATAACAATTTTTCCTCAGCACAGTGGTCTTTATGGTAACTAAGTTATTATAAATCCATGTCGGGGGCAAAACAGTGGTATACTTATTTTTGGCAGCCTAAATAAACGTTTTTGTAAATTACAGATGGAATCCTTATCCATAAAACCCCAGGTCCCATACATTCTGACAGTCTATCCCATATTTACTGTCTATATATTATAATTATATATAGTTATAAATATATGCATTTATCACAATGACTATACAGTATATATATCTATATTATTCAAGAAGACCAGCAACACTGGGTCTTTTGTTCAAAAATAAAAATACTATATTTATGTGATCATATGCAGCCAACGTGATGTTTCGGTCCACTCTGGGACCTTTCTCAAGGCACAATATATTATATAAATTAAGGTTTGCAGGGTTGGAAGCTCTACAAAATAATGTGTAGTAGAGCCCAGTGACTTCTAGTTTTGCCAGAGACTTTGGGTGTGCTGTTTAACTACCTTACCTGGAATCTCTAACCTGTATCCCTGTAGTTATTCAATGGCAGCTAGTTGGGTATTACTAATTCTTAGATTTCAGTATTTGAATAAAAAATATTTTTGGGACGCAGCAATATTTACCCCATGCCCTGTATGAAGCCTATGAGGGCAAACCAAATGACTTTGTCTTGTCATGTGAGCGTCAACACTTGCATTAGGGATAAGGAAAATATCAAATATGTGGAATTTTTAATAGATGATAATTCTATGGTGCACCTAGAACAGGGGTGCCAAAAAGATAGATGGGGATCTACCAGTAGAGCTTTAGCTGGTGATTAGTAGATCTCAAGACACTGTCAACAAACAGCTTGTCTAAATCACCCTCCACCTGTTTCATGGTTTTTATTCAGATGTTTATTATGTTAAGGTCATATTAGGAATAGTTGTTTGCAAATATAGCAATATACATTTTCCCATAAATCAATATTTAAGTAACATTTTCCATGGACTAGAAAGCTAACAATGCTTTTACGGATGTACTGTAGATCCTCTTGGGACAACATCACTAAAAGTAGACCTTGCATTAGAAAAGTATGGGCACTCCTGACCTAGAATATATGTTGGTATAATACTATAGGGCAGTTGTTCCTTGTTGATCACAATAAATCACATTACACACCCAATGTACTACTCCTCTGAGTCTTCCGCTATAAAAATAAATTAACGAAATAAACATCTGAGATTCAAAAAATTCCAATTATTCCATGTGAGAGCTTGCGGGGTGTGCGAGTAAAACAAGAATACACTTATGGCTGAGTTTGGATTTTGTTTTAATTGCTGGGTTAAGTCAAGAAAAGTGAAATGTGGCCGCACAGTGGCGCAGTTTTTTTTTCTTAGGTCTATAGAATTTAGTTTAACCCCTGAAGGCTACACGGTGTGGTGAGTCTATGCAAATAAATAACGTTCTATCTACAGCAGGCATGTCCAAAGTCAGGCCCACGGGCCAATTGCGGCACGTTTTCAAATTTACACCGGCCCTCAGCCTCCATCATGAAATTAATAATAATGTGGCCCCCCAGCACAGTGCAATGAGGAATCGCGTAGCCGTAGCAGTAACATTTGGGCACATGATTAGTGAAATGATCTGCCACTTGGTCTATACCGCTGCCTGTGTGCTTTGTAAAAGAAGTATTGATGCCCCACTCTCGCATACTTTTTTAGGGCTGAAGGAGCAATAAACGTACTGACGTGCCAGTACAGTAAACTAAAGACATATGCGAGAGAGCAGTGCGTCACTAGGTGCCAGTACGTGTCTTTTACTAAAACCTTCAGCTCACAGGCAGCAGTATAGACCAAGTGGCAGATCATTTCCTTATCATGTGCCCAAATATTACTGCTACGTCTATGCGATATCTTGTTTAAATGAGGCGCGGAGAATAAGTCCAAACAGACTCCACTTCCTAAACGCCGTGTACGTGTCCATCTCGGGGAGTGAATGCTCCTGACCACAAGCTAGCTACATTGGAATGGATGTCAGGCTGAATGGTCGGCCCTCACAAATTTTCACCTCACTAAATCAGGCCCTCGTTGCATAATGTTTGGACACCCCAGATTTACACCTGTGCCACTATATTTTATCTGGACAGTGGCAAACTGGATATCTTAATCGCCTTCTAGCAGGTCTGGATCGAGAATCAAAATAGGCCCTGCCATTCCAAGTACACAGAGGCCCAAACAACCCCCTAGCAGCCCAAACAGCCCACTATATGATAACTTTCTATAGAACGATACAGCAGCCCCTCCGGAATTTGCCAGAGACCACAGATTGCCAGTTCCGGGCCTGACCCTGGCATTTTAGGTACACAAGAGGCCTGCCATCTAGTTAACCGCTACTAGTTGCCATGGGTCACTTCCCGTCAAACACATCACCGTTACGGTAAAGGACACTTGGTCTGGGTGACCTGCTGCCGTTTACGTTGCTGAGAACAGAAGCATACGGGAAGAATACAAAGTGAAAGTATTCC
Organism: Xenopus laevis; assembly: GCF_017654675.1. Lineage (NCBI taxonomy): Eukaryota > Metazoa > Chordata > Amphibia > Anura > Pipidae > Xenopus > Xenopus laevis. Next base: position 2,114,934 of record NC_054387.1, on the reverse strand, counting down.
TTATGAGGTGGGCACAAGAGTGGCTTTATATAAGTGGTACCATGCCTTTCTGAATCAGCGGCGGGTACAATATTTATGTTTTAACACCAAGGGGCAGAGTTATGAATCATTTCTCCACAAAACTCTCTATAAATTAGCCCAATACTCCATGCCCTTGTGTGTAGATCACTTACAGGCTTATATTGACTGAATAGAAACTGAACTAGTTCAGTCACACTTGATATTATTGTAATTGTCTGTAAAAACAAAGTAATCCCTCAAAACTCCCAAGTCCCAGCCTCATGCTGTGAGGAAATATAGTGACCAAATAAAACATATACGCCTCAATAAAAACCATATGAATTGCTGTGATGTTGTATTAGCAACTGGATACTGACGTTAAATAGGAATTACAAAAAAAAATCAGCACATCAAGCGCAGTTACACAGCTATAAACTACCGCGGATGGATTCCCATTGGGAAAAGGCGCTGGAAGCAAAGCCCCGCCCCTCCCTTTCCATTGCTCGCTCTGTATCGCTCACCCGTCATAGTGCGACTCTTCCCAAAAGATCCCTCCGCCGCGCTCTGATCCACGTGCTTCTCCTGCTGCCGCGCAGTCTCCAAATAGTTCGGCAGGCGGGAGATTCCTATAGCGACATGTAGCGCCTTCCGGAGGGATGAGGCGTCACACGCTGAAGGGGAAGGGGGAGTGGAGGCGGGCGGGCTTGGGGTTGTGTCAGAGTAATCCTGCTGACAGAGTTATCTGAGTATAAAGATACGTTTTCTGTCACAAAGTTGATTTGAAGTCTGTAGTTTCACAGACTTCATAAATGCGCCGTCGTTTGTAGTTAAAACGGAGTCCTGCTTTTCTACATATTTCACTGCTGAGCTTTTTGTCAGTGAGCCATAAAACAATAACATGAAGTAATTAATTATAATGGAGCCGCCTGTCTTTCCACTCAAGGAATCACTTTTATCTCCCAATATCTCTGCCTTCAAACAAAATGGAGGGCTGGCACTTGGCTGCCATTTTAGGCTGGGATGCCAAAGTTATTAATCGTTAAGAAAGAAGCCGTATAGAGGATAGTTTTCTTCAGAAAAGGTAGCCATGAGACAAAGGGAGAACAAAAGCTGAGCTTGTTAGCAGCTGGGATACAAAATAGGCATTTCAACTATAGAGAGGCCCAAACATCCCAATAAGCTTTTATTTTCTGCTTCATTGTAAACCTACAAAACAAGTCAGGTGGGAATTGCTGAGACTGGGAAATTAGTACTAGGGCTATGTTAAAAGAACATTACTTACCAGCACATTAACAGGCTTTCAAGTGGACTTTAAAGCTGCCCATAGACGCAAAGATTTTACCTCAATATCGGATGAACGATCGTACGTCCTCATCTCCCGACCTGCCACTAACCATTCCGACCAAATAAAGCAGTAAAATAACTGGTCAGTCGATGTTGTCCGACCAATCTGCTGACAGTCTCCCACTGAAAATCGTCCGATCGGCAATACATGCAGAGATATGATCCGTAGCCGTCTAAAATTTTCTAACCTGTCCGATCGACTGAACGACCGATCGGCATGGCGAGATAAATGTCGGGAAGCTCCACACACTATCCGAAAATGGTGCGAATCGAGGATCTAATCTGTGCGTCTATGGCCAGTTTAAAGGCATATCTGTCAGAAGAACTGGGAGTAGGGTGGACACAATTGAAGGAGGTCTAGCAGTTGTTTTCACTCCACATAATATCATATTACTTATTCCCTTCTGAAATGGAGATCCCTAGGACAGACTGGGTTACTCCTCAGATACACCAGATCATGTACTGTATGAAATGACAACGCCAATGTTACCAAAATGGACCGGAGCTTAAAATGATTTATTTGTAACTTAAAGTGATAAAATAATTTAAACATTAGCGCAGTTATTACGGAACTTTACTTGTGATCATGCTACAACTGATCCTTCGAGAAAACGCGCTTCAGAAAAAACATGACAGTTTGTAGGCTATAAGTTTGAATTCAGTAGAAACATGCAGGCACTAGGGATGCACCATCTGTCTATCTATCTATCTATCTATCTATCTATCTATCTATCTATCTATCTATCTATCTATATACTATTGCACACTAGCAGCATCCAACCGCACTGCTATTGACAACAGCATCAAGCTACAACTTCACCTTGAAGCTACAACTTCACCTACTTCTGAATGCAACTCAAACAACAGTTTAAAGGAACAACGAGGCCCCCTGTTTTACATTAACAAACCTTGTATATTACCCTCATTCTTCATACACGGCTGGTGATCCCCCCTAGGGTTTATATCATTCACAAGCTTCCATCCCTCTGTATGGACAGTGATAATGGTAGTTGCAGTGTAACTTAATTTCTCGTTATTTGTATGTAGAAAACTCTTATGCACATCTTTTGGTGTCTCAATAAAAAAACCCACCAGGCCACACATCATTGGCCCCGTAGGTCTTTTATTTACTTAGAGAGGTGCCCATAGCAAGCAATCAGATCATTATGTTTACTGTGTAACTTGTATTAGAGAACCAGTTGCTGACTGGTTGTTGCAATATAGGTTAGCAAAATCATTTTTCAGGTTCATTGAATCTGTCCGGTAGCAGGAAAAAAAACATTGGGTGCCTACGTAACTAACTGTAATGTGATAGACTTCCCCTGTTACAGCTAAGCTTTCAAAGCAAGGTTTTTCCTTTAAATAGTTTTGTGGTAAACCAAAGGACATCCTTAGGTGTCCAAACCCAGAATCATTTCATGGTGGTGGCATAATAAGTTATTGTGGTGTTTAAATGAGGTTTTGGAGGAATTTTATGTTCCTTTCTATGACATGTGGGAAGCACAAATACAGATAAACACCTTGTACTTACCGCATCCACCCGCGGGTGAGGGACATGTTGAAGTGAAGGAGTTTATTGCAACTTTTGTGGCTTTTTTTTTTACTGTACCTTCTGGTGCAACTTTGTATTAGCAAAGAGATTCATGAAAAATAAGGATTTTAATAAACGGGCTGACTGCCGATAACATAGATATATTGTCATAAAACTTGTCGACTCCACGGCTGCAAAATCGCCCAAGGGGTAGACACAAAAAGAACAGAAAATGAATAAAGTGATGGATGAAACATGTTATTAAGATTCACTTTAAATCAAATATAGTTCTAGCATATTATCTTCAGGGAAATTAGTGCTGCATGCATAACTCATATGTTAGCTTAGCAGATCAATAAATCTATACTGGGTTGACAAGTAGTTTCTTAGGTCCTGCTCTGAACATATCAAGATAGGGCATGTTGATGTATTTACAAAGGGTTTATTCACTCTTTATATTGTTTACTATCACCATTCCAGGTAAGGCTGCTCCATGTCACAACGTGATGCCCAGTTGAAAACCAGAACCACGTTGTCCCATTTACCAATCCATATACACTTGCAGCAAATATAAGAGGATTTAATAAACATTATCTATTAGCTCACAATATCATTAGTCAAGCAGAAAACACATTAGAGAAGGACTCAGCCTCCTTAAGTCCATAATAAAGTGACCTACTGAAGCTTAGAGACCACAAGCACAGGATTGACACTCATGAGTGCCTCATTTCAATGGATTTATATTGATATATATCATACTAATATGTAATGCAAAATAATTGGATAGCAAAGGGCCACTGTAAAGGCAGAAGGATGGTGGGTGATGAATAGCCATAGCTATGTTCTAAAAATAATATGACAAACACAAATAAGAACAGATTTATTACCGTAGATGAATTACTGGTAATGAGCCCATACTATAAAGCTGTAACACTTTATTTTCTTAATTACATAGTAACATAGTAAGTTTGGTTGAAAAAAGACACTCGTCCATCATTTGTGCCAGCACAAAGATTCTATAGGTAATTTCCCAGCAATTTCAATTGCTGTCCCAAATTACTGTGGTCTTGGGCTTGAGCACCATTGACTTATTTGTCTTGTGTTTGGATGGAATTCCACCAAGTGGCATGGGCCATTAGTATAATCTTCAGTTTTACTGACACATTTACTGCTGTGAATCATTGGGCAAACGTATTTCAATTTCCATAACATAATAGGTTCCTTTTAACTGCTTAAAACCGATTTAAAATAAGATGGAAATACACTATAGTTGCATTTCAGTTGTGTCTACTATGGTGCTTCTATTAAGGTTTATAATATCCTACCACTCAAGGAGCCAAATTATAGACTTTATAGGCAAGGAGGATCTGAACCTGAAGAAAAAGTCATCACAATATCTTCTCATTATTTTACCAGTTTTGTTATTTCATAGGGCCTAAAACTCCTACAGATAAGTAAGCTGAGGATCGATGATCAAAGTCTTTGCTCGAGGTCTTTGAGATGATGGTGTTCCCCTAAAAAAAGAATTATGATGTGAGTCTCAACAATCACTAATTATGCCACTGAGGTTAATGAGAAAACACAAAGGTACATTTAATTAAAGTTAATTAGGTTTCTCACATTTCACGAGCATCTAATTTGTTAGGTTAATTGGTTATAGATACTGCATTGCTGTAGTATTTCATTCAGTTTTCCATTATAAGGATGAGAATGAGCAAAAAATTCTATGATTCAGGTGTTTTTATTCATGTTGTGTGTTGTTGTGTTGCTTTTCATTGATTGGCCATGTTTGGTTGCACAGGCAAAGTATGGGTGGACACAACTTATCCTTTGTAGCTCTGAGCAACCTTTATTCCCATGTTCCTTGTGCAAAAGCCATCTGAATACACAAATATTTCCCTAAAATATGTGAGAGTAAGCATTTAAGAGTTTTCCTGATCGTGTTTTAGTTTTAGGATCAGAGAGTTTCCCTGCATCGATACAATATTGGTAGGGTCTAGAGTCACAACCGACAACAGAAAAGTTTGTGTCTTTTCTGTCGCATCTGGTGACAATGGACTGCAAGTTTTACCCAGCCCTATGTTTAATATGGCAATTCCTGGTGTGTTTATTTATAGGTAGATGAAGATTTACTTTTACCATTGTTTCTTATGCTGGTCACTTCCCTATAATTTAGTTTGATTAGCAAGGGCCTTCAGTACCTTGCTTACCTATATACTTTAACTGTCACTGGAATTCTCTGGTTGCTGCTTTAAATATACCTAATAGTGTACATTAGGCTTCATGACAGGGTTTTCCAAATAAATATATATTTTATAAATATATGTAAATATATTTTTTTTTCAGCAACCTATATTTCCAGAGTAGAACCCACCCAACCCACCTGCTTCAGGACCCCAAGTGTTGCAAAGCAGTTGTCACTAGTAGTGGGATGTCCAGCACTGATCACAGGCTCATGCCCTTGACACCACACATATATGGTGGGGTATTGGGTATTTAAATGTATAAACTGTATTTTAAGGGGAAGGGCCACTCAAAGATACCATTTGTAGGCCTCCTTGTATTTTCTATAATTGTCTGTCTGGATCCTCAGGCTCCACAATGGCACATTCATGATTAGTGTGATTAAATCAATCCATCTTGTTGTCTTCCCATTTTTTCTTAATCGTATTGTCTTTTCCAGTAGACTGGGTCATCTACAATTTGGCCATTTGTGCCTCAAGTGGATGTCCAGACTTAATTAGGTCAAGGATCTATTTGTGTGCTTGCCTTGTGGTCCATGGTGCTCTTCATGTGTGACATGGTTTTCTGTATTATAACACCAAAAATCTAGTCTCAAAAATATGCCATTAATTTTTTTTTTGAAAAACTTGATTTTATTTATAACACACAAAATATGCTGCACGTTTTTGGATACAGGCTTGCAAATACAGAACAAAGGCAATAATACAGTGTGAATAACAGTAGCGTACAGGCTTCAAAGGCTGATTTGTGCTTATCATGACCCAAGGGCGACAGGCTACACGTTTTCAAAATGAGTTTTATTTATTGGGCACACAATGATCATGCACCAGGTGTGTGTTGCTACTTTAGGTTTAAATTACATCAATTTATCACATGGGCAGATAACATGATTTTCAGATTGATTATTTATTATAAATTTAACTACAAAACATAAAAAGATCATCTATGAATCAAGCCCAAAGTGTTGCTTTTAGCATTTGTTGAGAGTGCCCCGAGTCATTGTATGTTCATTGTATGTTTATTCTTAATTTGTGTTTAGATCATTAAGCATTTCCTATATTTGTTTACAGTGTTGGGCTCAGGTACCCAAGGACCCCAAATCCCGGCCATCCTGTTTTCCAGTTTTCCATTACTCCCCACTACACTTTCCCCCACTACATTCCACACATATTCAATCACCCAAACCTTCAGTGAAAAAAATTAAAGATCGCCATATGTTCTACCATGGAACTGTGCCCACTAGGATCATGGCCCACTGGGATTTTCCCCAATATCATTAAGCAAGTCCCAACCCTGTTAGAATCAGAAGACATAAGTACTTTTTGAAATGAGCTCATTTAGTTGGCTTTATGTAGAAAAGGTGCATACAGAATCTGAACTTCCAGATTTAAATATAAATGTGCATGGGTTTATGCATTGGGACAATATGACTTTGTTTCTTCTGTAACGTGACTGCTCCTTCTGTAGGCATGATCTGTACAGCAAGCACGTCACACTCTGATTAGTTCCTGACATTGACAACTATTCACTGCATCATACTGGTTAATTGGTTTTGATGTTTTTGTCTCTTTCCAGTTCGAGTTAAAACCACCAAAGAGGATACACCTCTACTGGGTGCAGAGCATATTGTTTATGGCAAATTAAACCACAAAGGTAATTTGTATGTCTTAGACATAATGATAGTGAAAAGTTGCAGAGTCATTTATGATTAATTGATATTAGTAGGAAGAAATATTCCATCTTTGTAGAATTTTAGCATTGAAAGTAATATGAAGAAATAGTAGTGTCTGTGATAGTAATCATTACTTACAAGGCTTATTTTTGGCAATGAAACTACTTATAACAGTAGCCACCAAAAAAACTGAGACCAGAACAATCATGAAATACAGTCAAAACCTCAACTTTACATACAGTGATTTTAAGCTTCCCCTCATTTTACATTGAGGTCCCAACAATATATAATGCATAATACATTTTTTCGGATTTTACACAATTTTTTTCTGGTCCCCTGAAAACCATAAAATGGGGGTTTTATTGAAATAATTGGATTCGGTGAATTATAAACATTTTCCCAAAGATGAACTTAATTTGCATCTTGCATATTTAGATTTAAAGGAGAAGGAAAGGCTTGGTGCATAACTGTTAGGCACCCCTAAGTGATTGTATTGACTTACCTGAAACCACGGGGTTATACCAGCGAGCACCAAAGAGCGATCCACTTCTTTCTTCTTCTGTCTTCAAATTTCCCAGGGCAAAAGCATGCGCAGTTGAACAAAATGGCTGACTTTTTAAAGTTCAGACTTCTGCTGTTAGGAACACCGGCCTGGGGTTTAAGGTAACTTATTACAATCACTTGGTTATGCCTAACATTTGGCACCCCCAAGTGCACCAAGATTTCCTTCTCCTTTAAAATTTAAGAAAAATAAACAAATGCATTGTGTGTAAACGAAGATATCTGTTGTCCAGAGCTTTAAAGTCAAATGACATTTGAAGGCTGATTTATCAAAGGTCAAATTTTCCTTTTTTTAATGATTCGAGTCAGGATTTATTAAAGATTAAACCCACAAAACGTGATTGAAAAAATTTGGCAAGTAAAAGCTGGTGAGGTTCAATAGAAGTTGATGGGAATTGTCCATCTAGTAACGTATATACATCATAAACAGCTTTTTTTTTTTGGCTGGTTACATAGGAGTAAAATTGTTGTTTTAGGAGATCATGACCCAACAAGTGAGTTCCTGGATGTAACAAAAGCTATTCACTCTATATGAAACCCTTTTATAATTCTCAGCATCTTCAAATTATTATGAGCATAATTCATAAATTATTTATGCTCAGTTTTTATTTTAGATTTAAATGGTCCTCACAAATTTCCTTATAGTGTCTACCCTTTTCTTGAAATGGTTTCATTTACAAATAAACAACATGCAATAGTGATGGTAGCTTTACACAAAGCCTGATTTCAGTAATATATAGATAATCAATTTGCTGTCCTCTCAAGATCTACCAACTCAACTGCATTGTTAAGATTCGTGGAAAATATTTGTTAATAAAATTAAATTATGAGATATAACTTAAATGATCAACGCACAACTTAACTTAAATGATCAACATACAACTTAACTCAAATGATCAACTTAAATGATCAACACACAGCCATCAGGGAAGACCACTGTTGCAGTTTGTGGACAATGCTATGATATCTGCTGGTCACCAACAAGATCTACTGGTAAATGGTTAGGATCATCTCTTTAGTATATTGCTGATTAATGTTTTCTGCCCTCAAATAAGTGGTCAGAAGAGAGTTAAATAATTAACCATGTTAAGCAAACCCTTAGCAGTCATGGACATTTAGGGGAGGAGTAAAGGAGAAGGACAAAGTAGATCACCATAAACAAAGTAAGGAAGAGCAACTTTGGACTAAAGGAGAGCAACTCTTCATTGCATCCTCCAAGCAGCTTCTCCTTTGTGACTACTACCAATTAAACTTTTATCTGGTTTCAATGGAAAGAGTGGGGAGAAGGTTCCTGTAACTGCTCTAAAAAATACAATAATTCGGTGAATACAGAAACAATAATCCAGTGAATTCAGTCATGTTAATCTTCTTATATATCTCTAAACTCAGCATGTTAACTTAAGTTTTTAAAGCAACATGAAATAACTAACACGTCTGGAAAAAGGTTGAATATCTGGTGCCAAAAATGCAGGTGTGTCAACCACAGAAAAGGCAAAATAATTAAATGTCAAAGGAAACAGAGACTGCACCTAACACGGAAAAACAGCTTCAGGAAAGAGAAACTGAGGTCGTAAACGGAGGCTTTACCGACAAGGATAGAGAATGATGCCTATTTTGCTGATTATCAGAAAAAATCTCTTGAGCTTAACGTAACTTATAAGAAGGACAACCATTTGGAAATTACATGCAGCAATGGCATAGGTTTTAGGTTTGGCTTTCTCATAGAAATTAATATTTTGGTTGTTTTTGAAGTTTTAACAAATATGCAGTTTTACAGCAGAACATCGTCATCAATTGATATCTCAAATAATAGTCATTTATTTGGGATTGTGACTAAAATGAGAATGTGTTACTATTTTATCACAGTTAATTGTCCCTCTTTTGTATCACAGTGAGTGTCTTTGTGGAACTGTTCAAAAACAGCCCATTCCTTGCGTGCATGGACATAGAAACGGCTAATGATGAGTTGATAGACCCAATGTTTGTGTGGCTTGGACCAAATGAAAGACTTATAAAAGGCAGGTACCATTCTTTCTAAAGGTCATATTTTGTTGATGCACAGTTACTTTTTATTTTAAAGTAGACATGTTGTAGTAGTGTTGTAGTGAGAGGTCATCTTTAAAGAATGTTATTGTTTTGCTTTCTTAAATGTTGCTCGCATCGTTTGTTGGATACGGTAAAGGACTTCTAAAGTATTGAGGTCGTTGCCAAACGTAAATGTAATCAATACTCAAAAATTCCATAAAAGGTACATGCGACAAACAATTGGCATTAATGCTGATGGGCTGCCCAGCTTGTCGATTTCTAGCTGTTGCAAAAGTTCTAATATCAACCCCCAACAGTCTTCAGCCAGAACAGAATGCCTGAAGTTGATCTAAAGGGTTTTGTTTAGTCTCTAACGATCACCCTGGTACATATAGACTTTATTTTCGTTTACTGAGGCACTTTGGGCACCTCTAAACCCCGTACTTATATGCATGCCCTAGATAGTTACATAATGGCATCTTACTGGTTGAATTGAAAACATTTCATAAGTAGGTCTAAGGGGGTTCCAGTCCTTCAATGTGGTTAACTGCTTCAGAGATGAAAGAGCTCTACTTTGTAAGTTACTGTAGTACCAGTCTGCTTGGTGTCTGTGGGATTCATCTCACTCACCATTTCACAGATATCAGCTAACATGACTTAGAGTTTTGGGTCCTACTGGCTTTGGGTGACCTTTTATGGCTCACTTATCTTGACATATTGCAAATACTGTGACTTTACTGGAAGTCTTTGCATATTCTCCTCTACATATCATGCATCAGTATATTCCAGCTGTCAGCGAGACTCATTTCCTGTTTTTCTCTCAGGGCACATCAGCGTTAACCTCACCGAAACAGGAAAGCTCATGATGAAGTCTTTTCGCAAATCCATGTCTGGGTCCTACAATTGCATGGTGAGATACCTCAACATCAAGAATGGCAATAAAGTCACAGTGGTGAAATCCTTCTCATTTACTTTGCTGGGTAAGAATTTGAAACGGTTTCTACCAACAGTCAAATTATACAACCTGGTTTATTTATTTTTTCAAAACCCTTTTTGCACCTGCAGATTATTAAACCCCTTCTCTTCTAATCTCTAGGGATGCCTACGTCATCTGGAAAGACCTATTGGTGAATTAAAAAAAGAGATGCCCTCCCTTTTATATGTATTCATCTTAGGGTTAGTTCACACGAGGAGATTCGGGAGATTTTGTCGCCTGTCGACTAATCATCGCGTGTGCTTTAGCGCAGGCGACTTTTCATTATAGCCTATGGGAAAACACGCTGAGGCAGTTTGGGAGATTGGCACTCAGAAGATGAGGCGATTAGTCTACAGGCGACGAAATCTCCCCGAATCTCCTCGTGTGAACTAACCTTAAAGCATCTTTCATGGCCCTGGATAGACAATCCAAGAGATTTTCGATCCTTTTCTACATCTAGTGACGCACCAAGTGCTTTGACCTTCTTGGAGCAACCAAAATACCTGAGACCTCTGGTAACAACTTCTTCTTACTGCAAGACACAAAAATATTTTTTTAAAAATGATTTCCTTTTTCTTTATTAATAATAAAACAATCCATTGTTCATGATGGTAACTAAATTGCATGTATCCATATTGATGGCAAACACAATTCTTTTGGGATTATTTAATGTTTAAATCATTTCGGCAAATTTAAGGTATGATGATCCAAATTATGATGATACCTTATCCAGAAAACTCCCAAGCATTCCAGATAATAGATCCTATATCTGTACAAAGAAGCATCAGAAATAAACAACAATCTTGTTTTCACAGCATATCATGAGCCAGATTACACCTACCAGTTCAACGTACGATACTCCACCGAATCCTGCGGGTTTCAAATTAACGACCGTGCCGTAGAATGGCTTATCGGTGTGATGGAGGAGATTGTTAAAAACTTCACATGCAAGGTGGTGGACTCGTACCATAAATGTCACACCCTTATACCTCCACATCAAAGCCTACAGAGACAGCTCTTCATATCTTTCACTGGTAAGTATATGTTTCACTTTGGATTCTGATAATATCACGCTCTGCAAAAGAAAACTGATTTACTGTGTTATTATGGGGATATTTTATTGTAATAACATGAGCATCGTTTGCCCTAATCCAGTAACCCATACCAAACAATTATGTTTTTAATTTTATTATTCATCATTGGTAAAAGCTAACTGCTTATTGGTTACTACATATTACTGTTCTAGTGATTAAATATCAGCCATACTGAAGCCATTGAGTTCTTGGAATATTATTGAGATATGGAAAGCCTTCAGAAATATGAGATGTAGAAATTTATTTTCAGCTGTTTTTTATTTGAGTCCAATTTTTTACACCAATGGGTCATCTTGACTGGTGTTGCTTCACATTGCATCAATTCCAGGTGCTGCTTGTCCTGATAAGTCCTTTTACTTCAGGTGTTGTGGTTTTGTTGCCTTTAGCTGAACCCTATCATCTCTCTTCTGCTTTACAGTTTAAGTGGGCAGTAATCAAAAACAGGACCTATATTGTCACAAACAAACATTAACACTGATCAATATTTCACACCATTGCACTCTTAAAAATGTACTGATAACTCTCTGTGTGCCACATTCTGTATTGGCGTATTATGCTCATAGCTGACAAAATCCATAGACATCACCAACAGCAAAAGCGGAATACAATTGACAATTGGTAATGATGAGCTTGCAGTGATGTAAAGTATTGACTGGTGCTAATGCACAGAAGCTCCTGTACTTTAAGGTTCCAGTAAATTGCGGGATCTTGCCTAAAGAACAATAGTAATTGCAATTAAGATGCCGACTGTGTCAGAGGTTATTATATTGCTACGAGGGCTTTCTTAATTAAAAGCATATTTATTGGCGTTATCTTCAAGTAGCATGATGGAATGATGCAAAGCAGAAACAAAGCTGCCACTGTCATGTGGAAGTATGGGAAGTTTTCTTTTTGTAAGGACATGTGAAGATTATCATTCATCCAGGTCATGGTATATCTAGTATAAGTAATTCTAGAGCAACTGGACTTGCTGAGTAATCATTGAAGACATTTGACTATTCATCCAAGCAGCTTCTTCAGTTCAACTGACTGGTAAGAGTTGCATGATACATTGGTGATCCTATCACTGCACAACAGTAACACCTCTCTGAAAAGTTACAATGGGCCATTGTGATTTATATGCCAGGGAGTTCCCATACCAGTCAGTTGAACTGAAGAACCTGCTCAGATGAGTAGTGAAACATCTTCAATGATAACTCAACAAGTCCAGTTGCTCTAGAATTGCTTATTCTAGATATCCGTTGCACTCCTAAACGCTTCCCAACTGGATCTTTCTCCTTGTATGGTGTCTTATGGACGCAACAGGTGCTTATAATAAGAACACTGTTATAAACACACTTTGAGTCAAGGCTGGGCCAGTACTGAACATAATGTTTGGAACTGCAGGAATTAGATGCTTCAAACTTCTAGGCTTAGGTAATCAGAATGTCTCCACCTCAACACTCAGGGAGAGGCAAGGTGCCTTGAGTACCTTGTCCAGTACTACTCTACCCTAATACTGATAGATGGCACCAATATAATCTACTGCTGCTAAATACCTATTTCTAACACACTATGCCATGAGAAATAAAATGTCTGAACAGAAAGACAGTTGTTGAGGTTTTGCTTGGGGGGTTAGCAGAATGACTCATGCAAGAATAGAAATTCTGCACTTTTCCTCCATATCCTCCACTTTAAGTCCCAGTCGTATCTTAAGTCTCCATTGTCTCTTAATATCTAATACCTGCATCTAAATGCAGGTATGAATAGATTACACGAATAAATTGCCCTTTATAAGTAAAGAGCTTTTGTGCCCAGGTCATGATTTATATGTGGCGCCCGGCTCGTTCATTTTGTCAACAATAGTAAAATGTCACTTTTAGGTGCCCACTTATTAAACCTCAAATTTTTTTGGTCGAGGTTTTAGGGGGAAATTTTGATTTGTATTGCGGAAAAAATACATTTTGAAGAGATTTATCATATCCCAAAGCAGCTACAAAATCCATATCTGAGTCAAGTTTTCGCAGCGAAAACTCGTTAAAATTTTCACAGTATCAATCGTAGGATACAAATTGATTTGTCGTAGCGATTTGTTGCTCTGATAAAAATGATTGATAAATGAGTTAAAATCATGGAAGGGAGTTTGGACGGATTTGTTTTCATAAAAGAATTAGATTAATTTGAGTTTAAGTAAATAAGCCCCTCAGTATTTATATAATTTTGTTTTAATATGTACCTTTTACTATCCAAAAAAAGGTGTTAGTAAGCATCAATGGGATGATGAATCTACAACTAGTGCAACTAGTGTTAGTTTCCAGTAGATGTCCTCAAAGAACGTATAATGAAAACTGATATTGGCAAGCTACAACAGTTATGGTTGATGAATTTGTGCATGTGTATGTGTGAATGTATCTGCTACAAATTATATATATAAAGACACACACAGAAATATACACACATATATGGGCACACACTGATGTCCATGTTAAATAAAAGATCTAAGAAAGAGGTGAGTAAGAGAGTCTATGCTGTTACACAGAAAATTTAGCAATAACTTGTGTGATGACTAGTGCAATACCGAGTTTTTGTATGTAAGGTGATGGTAAATAGCTGTGCGGAATCAATTGTTTGCTTTATGTACAGATACATCAAGGTAATGAATTCTGTCAGTGTCATAATACAAGGGAACCTGGCCGCTGATGGTATTGAATTAAGATCATCTCTAAGAATGACTTCCCATTCATTCCCTAGCCACAATATACCCTCAGTCATGTGGTCCATCTTTAGTGGCTTTAGAAGCATGGAATAAATAAAAACCAGCCCTGTTTTTTTACTGTGGTGGACAAATATCTGAGCATTTTTTTGCCTTATTGAATCTCAGTTGGTCTGCCTAAACTGATATTTTTACCTGCTGATGCCTCTTTTGGGCACTTGCTAATTGAGAACTGGGAAAAGCCACAGATTTTGCTGAGTTCTACTCAAATCCAAGCATGGATGGCCTAATTGCACAATATTATTCTGTTCAATCTGCAGGGTGAATGGTTAGGCAATTGGTAGGTTGGTCCATGTATGACCATTTTAATTATGGTAAGATAAGGTGGTGGTATATGGAGGGAGCTGTGTGCCTTTGGTATAACTTCTTTGAGCCATGAAAGGTTCCCCTGGTAAGAACCAAATAATTTATTCATTGCACAAAGCAGTCAAAAGCAAAGTCTAAAACCCCAAGTTTGTTTATGGTCTGTACTAAGACAGAATGTGAAATCAAGTCAAATTGAAGGATATGTACGAGGTTAGGTAGCCTCTAAGGTAATATCAAATGCAATGCTTTTTCCATTTTCAATATTATTTTAATAATGTTGATGCTATTGTTTGAGGAACTAAAATTAACCTTGAAGTGCTGAATGCGGTAATCCATAGAAAACAAGATCATCTTAAAATCTGCCAGTTGTCTTAAAGGTTAGTATGGCCATTATGCAACTCATTAAATCAACTGGCAGATCTATAGAACACACACAATTTAGAAATTGTATTTTTATAGTGCAATATACACCCCTATTGACCAGGTGATCTTATGACTGCAATCTGGAGCATCCAGTAAATATTTTGACCCATGCAGATTATCTTGTTAATAAACCTAGATGCTAATTTAAGAGCAGACATATTGCTCTAGGGCACAGTACTAATGCCACACGGTTTTAAATAAATAAGCCTTATGCAGTCATTTTTAGAAGGATAGGTTTTTTGTCTATACTGTGCTATACCTGTAGCATGGTTTGTTTGTCTTTTGTATTAACTATGCTCTTACTCATTCAGGTACTAGTGCTCCATCAGTATGGTGAGAAAGGTATACAAAGAAAAAGAAAGCATTAAAACATACAGTAAACATTTTAGGAGACATTTATAATGATTAAAAAAATACTCAACACTTTTTACGGCCGTGTTAAAATCTTAAGTAGCGCTCTGAAAATTGCGCACAGTGCGATGACACTTTACAGTCACCAAGAGGATTTATAACTAATAAAACTCTGCCTGATAATATTGAAAAATCAATTGTAATATTCCATTTGAAAAGAAAGGTGACTGCCGCAGACCCAGTGTCCTTTGATCCAAACCACAGCGGGCACTGTGGTTCCAATCTTTCTCACATTTTGTAATTAAAACTATGAGGGATTGGTCTTTCGGGGGAAAAAAATGTTTAACTTGACAAGTCGTTAAGGAAAAGAAACCTCTTTAGAGCGGTACAATAAAAGATTTACAGCTTGGAGTTAAAAGCGTAAGCGCAAACAAAGTCACATTAAAAGCTTTGAAGAAGTTGTCACGCATTCTGTGCTACTGGGACTCTAAATGCTCCCGCCTGTGAAGCTGCCAAAATGGGGGAATAAGTAAATGATAAAGCCTTTCTCAATGAGACTACTAAGGCTTTTGCTAGAGCCAAGTGGGTCTGTCCCCGTGGTCTCACAAGGTTTCGTTTTAAAAGAAAACATTTTGGATCACTGGCATGTTGACTTTTTTGGAGTTTCCTTGATTCATTGCCTTGATACAGTTTGATGGTTATAATTGCCCAGAAGCTGAGGTGTAGACTGACTAAGTTGAGTGTAAACTGTATACTAGTTGGTTTCCCACTTAAAATATTTCTGCAATCATAAAACAGAAGCAAACCTTTTGCTATGGCATGTTAAGCTGTAGAAGAACGAAGGACCCAGTAGGTGGCAGAAATTATGTACGTAACCACTTGGCTTTTAGGATCTTGTCCTTCGCAAACACCTACCTTTCCTTTCTCCTGTCTGCCTGTAGGTGGTACTTGGACAATCTCACACGTCCCACACTGGTTATTGTGATGCCACTCCCTAGACCTATGATAACATCCCATAATGGTTTAGAATTCAACTAGAAGTTACACACACTAACATTGATGCAGCTGCTTAACCCATTTATTTAATGTTTCAGGGGTCTTCACCACTCATTGCCCCTTTTCTTTGTATTGTCCTCCTGTAGGCGGTGTCAATGCTCATTCTTGTCTTGGTTTTCTGCTACTTTTCTCGCTTTTCCTGTTTCCTTTTCCATGTCATCGTGGCATCTAACAGCTGTGATCTTCTGTCTTCATGAACAGTGAAGGTGGAATGATAGAGGTCAAATAAACAACAAAAATGACTTGTTCTAAAGGTCAATTATATACTAGAGTGGTGTTTGGTCTACAAAGTCAGGTAAACACTGATGACAAACAATTTGTCAAGAAGAGAAAGTTCTCAGCATAGAATCACTTATTTGGTCAGGATTTTCTTAGGAGGCCATTAGCTCAGAAACCCATTACTAAAAAACAGAATGGAAGAGGTGATAAAAGAGGATGAAATATTTCCACAGGAACTCTCATTGTACTGAAAGGGATCTGGAAAATATACATAATGTGATCTTACATCTTTTATTTATTATTTACCGACATATACTGTACAGTGCATACAAAATACATGTATTGGTACAGGGAATGAGAGGATCTCGTTCCCAAGAGATTTAGGTTGTAAAGGACGTGGAGCTGAGATACGATGGAGTAAAGATGCATTGGGGAGTGGGAGTCAGAGCAGCTACAATGATTGGAGAGTTAAATAATGTTCCGATGCTCAATGAAATTTGTTGAAGGGTAAAGCATGCACTACATATCTACTGTGTCTCTTATTACATATGTTTTCTGTACGTTGAAGCCTTAGAAAATACATATTCGTGACCTGCCCCAAAAACCCTGCCAGATCCAACTAAAGGCAGATAGGAAATAGTTTTGGGCTCAGCGGAAGGCTGAAACTGCCAGTAGTGCCATACAACCCTCAGTTCCTCTCAGGTGTCAGATCCAAAATGACAGTCCCCATGGTCATGATGTAATTTCATGACAGGGCCCATGAGTATAGGCCATATTTGGAGCGTTAGAACCCCACCATAAGCAGGTTGAAACTACAAGGCCCCCAGCCCATTGCATCTCTGGGTGCCCTTTAATCCACACATATCTATTATAAGCCATAGTTTGTTGGTCTTGAAAGTAACCTACAATTAGTATAGGTAGCATTGGAAGCATTCTGTGTTTATTCATATTTTAAATATCTTTTATTACATTATCCTTTTGCCTTTCATTTTGATAGTTCTCCCACTTGGTCCTAAAAGGGATGAGGACTGTCCCGGTGCCTCTGTAAACTGCATAGAGGAAAGTAACAGCCGGGTTCAGCAGGTAAGATGCATTATACATGGGTGAAACATTTTGCTTTGATATTTAGGAAGAAATTGTTCTGTTTACAGTTACAATGCACATAGAAAAGATGGTTATTCAAATAATTATATAACACTCTTAATGAACCTTAAGTGCAGTGAAAGCTGTTTTTTTATCACAACAAAACCGTGGCCTTTTTCCAGCCTTGAACATTAGAATAACTATTATGGGATGTCACAGTGGGGTGCCCATTGAAGAGGAAAATAATTATTTAACATTCTCATTAAAATTGATAAGCTGTTGACAATTTACTTTTCTAAACCCATGAACGTTATTGCTAAAGATATTTCTGCCAGTGTTTTTGGTTTATTTTCCTTTTTCCTCTGAAAACGATGCTAATTTTGTCTGCCTTAAAGGGCAAATATAACCACAGTTTTACACTGATTATTATAATGTTTATTTATAAAACCCAGTTCTGTACATAAGGGTATATAAAACCCCTTTTGGCTGTTTCCCAATAGAATTTTTAGTAAACATTAAAAGCTGAAAGGACTTTTTTAATTTTCTTTAAATTTTTTCCTTAAGCATTTATTGAGGTATTAATGGTTCATGTTCATCTTGCTTCCTTTGACCTCCCATGGGCTTGCTTTGTGTTATAATCCCATTACAAAATACTTAAGTGGGGGGACATACACTGACAGTATGGCCGTCTCCATATAAGAAAAAGGGCTCACAAATTTTTGAAATTGTATTGTATTGTATTGATACATTTTATGGGCCCTGATAAAACTTGTAACAACAACAAGACAAAAAAAGATGTAAGGGGCTGATTTTAGTATTTTTACATTTTTAATTGAAAACCCTGATGAAGATCTCTGTGTGGATGGAAACTTTGCTGTGACGGCAATAAGGGCTGTATACTGAAATAGGAAAACATTTTTCACAAATGAAATGTTGGGTTTGTCATTGGAAAACTCAAATAAATCAATGGTACAGAGTAGCATAGATAGTGATAGATAGGGTATGTAGTTGAGCAGCCCAAAGCTCCGACGAGGCTATTAGAGGGATTAAGCTCCCGTGTATTACTGACCCCATAGTAGGGACTAAGTGTTAGACTCAGGGAGGCACGTAGTCTTATGAGTTCTACTTAAGGTGATTCTGAAGATTGGGAAATACCTTCTCACAAGCTGCATAACTCTGCTGTGTATTCTCTGCTTTGCAGGGAGTCATTCTATATTTAGTACTGTGAGTATACATTGTTATATTGGTTGATCTATGTTTTATCCTATGTTCCATACTCCACTGTGAACTTTGGTTTTGGTTAATAAACTCAGTTTATGTTTAAGCAAAATACAAGCACTGGCGCCCAATCTCTTGTGCATTGCACATGGTTACAGTTGCACTACACCCTGCCTCCACCCCGTTGCGAGGGCTTACCCCTGTGAAAAAAAGATTCTCATGGGTGGAATTACCCCACAACTGACTACAGTAAAGTTAGTTTACACTGGTGTAAGAAAACAAAATCCCTGATAACCCCCCCAGCACAGGTCAGCTTCCATTAATAACAGTTTTATTTAAAGTTTTTTGTACATGTGTTAAAAACAAACTGTAATGGTATGCATAATGTAATTGTACGCATATTGTAATGGGACCCTTGCACTAGATCAGTGTAGTATTTCATGTGTTGCAATGTTGATGTTTTTGCTTTTGCCCTCACCAGGCCAGAGACAATATTGTGGATTTTTTCCTGCACTACTCACAAGTACAGAAGAAACACTCTGTTACTTTCCCGCGTATAAATTATGTTGAGCACAGTCTGGACATCAGGCGCCTCGACAGCTGCCGCCCGGGCTTTGGGAACAATCTGAACAAGGAAAATGACTGTTCTGGCTGTTGTGGTAATAAATCTCTTGCTTTCTTCCTAAGCGTATCTAAAAGGGAAAAACTAGAGCTGCCTATGCACAAACAATTCCCCAACTTCTTTGTGTATTTCACCTGAATACTCCATGATTTGAATGAAGCCAAAATTCTGTTATTCCCCTGGTATGAAATATGTCTAACAAACAATTCCACGTTGATTTATTTAAATTGCAACTGATGAATCCTGAATGTAGTACTTGCAATACTCTTCTTACTGTCAGTAACAAATGGAACCATCTATTGTATGGGGTATCTGAGCTCAGCACTCAGCTCTAACACTGAGTAATGCAGACAAAAAGCATCCCAGCATCATTGCAGATGCACCCTAAATTGTGTCCACCAAAATTTGCTCACAAACAAACATCTGACAGCTGATGGAGCAGGCTAAAGGGCCCGATTGGCACTGGCCCCAAGTGAAAAATGTGTATGGGCCCCCAGAATCTTACAGGTTTCCTGCAAATCGTGTCTTTATAAGAATGTGCAGATCCCTTAGCAGTTCAATTTAATATTCTTTAAAAAGTTAATTAGATGGCATTAAGAGAATGTGAAGTAATACTGAAGAACAATATTATGTGGGAACTATTGACTACGCACTGTAATGATAATAATTGATTGCCCATTGTGACTCAGTCTGAAAAAATGGTGCCTGGACTGTCAGATTCAACCGTGCATAGGTCAATATCATTATGATTCAGGCCAAAGAAATACAATTTGTGCCTGGATATTCTGCCTCTTATAAAGATAAAGCTAATAAAGAATAGATTTTAACTTCATCAGTTGCTAAAAGATGTCTATATATTATTATAGGCTAAACCAGACACACTTGTCCTTCAAGAGACTGTGTAAAAGTGCAAATCACTGGGGGTGCCAATTTTTAACACCCCCAAATTAATATAATCCCTCGCTTTAGGACCCCTGTAATTGGCAAAAGTGCAAAGAAAAGATTCCCTTTAATTAAACTCTCAAATGTTTTGTAATTGTTTGGAATCTTATATCTATGCCTTAAAAGAGTACAAAATATAATTTACAGTGAAATCTGACAGTATATTAAAGTAGCACTATATCATTTTAATAAACCTTAGGCGGACATGCCCTACTGAATGAATGCGGTTAATTCTTTGCGTTTTTGCAGTTATTTGTGAGCCGCGGACATTCAGCGAAAAAGACCACCTGTACTGTGAGATTTGTGAGAACATCCGAATCGACTACTATGGCGCCAATTACTGCTAATGATTCAAGTGCCCCTCTTGCATCTCTTGCACCAACCTTTACAAGGACCATTCCTTCTGGAGAGAACTAAGTACAAAACTGACAGCCAGGGTCTCATGGCAAATGTCCACCATGTTATTGCCCTGTCCTGCAAACTGTCCCTTTTTGTCACATACAAACCAGCCATCGTCAGCACTGTCATTATATTTGTCCAATCGATTGTTTTCTGCTTCTACAAATAGAATTTTATGGCAGTGGTTCATCGTGGCTCAGCTGATTGTTGGCAAAACAATAGATCATTTTTATAAATGTTGTATACCCCTTAGTAGTCATTTGGTTTTGACAATGAGGGCTTTATAATCTCTGGAGTGAGACTATCCAATTGTCCAGCTGCAACACTCCATATTCTTACACAAAAACATGTGGACAATAAGTACCTTCGTATGTATTGTATTGGGGTAACATGCACCAATAAGATTAAGAATTTTATAACCATGATGGGCTGATATATGAAAAGTCAAGAACAAAAAAAATCACTTTTTCACTGAGAAAGAAAGTTTTTTTTCTTTATTTATGTTTCTTTTCTACTGAGTGAAAAAGGTCAAAGAAACCCCTGCTCTCAAACCCGACCTGACGATACATACCTGCAACCGACCTGCCCATCTCTGATATCACTGATGGGAACGGGGTGAAGCAGGTGAAAGTATATAAATATCAACTGCTGGAGGAGGAAAATTTGGCCAGGACTTGCCTGTGACCCTTCATCCTGAACCCACCATCCTGAACCCACCCAACATGCATGTGAACCCACGGGTCCCATGGTTGTCAGGCCAGCCCGCAAATTAAGTAACTTCTAATATCTCTTCCCGTATCTCTTCCCGTATAATCCTTAGGGTAGACATACAATAATGGCATTGAGACCATGTAGGCCAGCTCTAGACTGGAGTGCAAAATAATTTCTAGAACATACAACATTTTATTGGCATATTAAGAATTATTAGATGGGCCTATGTCATGTATTTTGCCTCCACACCAATTCCAGAGCTGTCACGTTAAATTGCACCAAGCTCATCAAAGTGTGATCCCAGGGGCTCCCACCTACTGTGAATTAGTGGTCGGCCTTCAAGTATTGCCAAACTGACCTTTTTGCAGAGACAATGCAATCTCTGGAGCGAGAACCTTTCCTTTCCAATGAGCCCAGCAGGAGCTTCCCAAGGCATCTGTTTTTTTGAAGGTGAGTGGTTGAGTGGAAAGACTGCGGTCTCAGCTCTTTATCTCCTGTAGAATTCTTCCAGCAACAGAGAGAGCAGAACTAGAATGAAAGTGTTATATAAGGAGCCTCATTCTGAGGACACGGCCCTCGTGCCCATCAGCATTTCACTGGCTGCTGCCTCTACCTGGCTTAAATAATGCAGGCCATGGAAATGTCACTTCATGCACATGATTACTATGTAACAAGATCTTATCTGAAGTATACATGGAAATGGAATCCAGGCTGTCCATAGAGATAAAGGAGGATGTGATACTTCTTCCTTATTCCTTGGTGCATGAACCCATACGGCCCAAGAGAGAAAGCATTAGCTGATAAGAAGAGAGACCATGAGGGAGGCAGACCCAAGAGATGTTAAACTGCTAGGGATGGGGCTTCTGCGAGGGGTTTTGGTAAAATGGGTCATACCTGGGGTGGATCATGGTCATGCATACATGCCATTCTGTTTGTTGGCAGGACCCTTCACCCAGGGCCCAGATGGCAATGTATTAGTAATTGGGGGTTCTTGGGTAGGACCTGCTAACGTAGTAGAATGGAACTCTGTGTTTATTGATGGTAACCCTGATGGAGGGTATATTTACCTATTTTGTAGTTATTATAACAATCCTGTGTGTTTGTACTTTATAAAAGGTTTCTTCCAAGACCCAGTAACGCAGTGGTTCCCAAACTGTTGGACTGACCCCACTGCAGGTCTCAAAGCAATGCAAAGGTGGGCTCAGCCTGAAGGTCAGATAGGATAAGAACTGAGGGAGAATGCTTTGTTACGCTTTTGGGTTTCCATGAAAATATAATAGCGACTGTTAATGACCATCTTTTCTTACATATATTGGGACCTGACCAAATTAGACCAACCCAAAAAAAGTATACCTGTAGTAGGAGAATACGGTCCCTTGTAATACACATAATGGTTGCATTTGTTTTCATTCCGATCCAACTGGAAAGCTGCTTATAACTCTCTTTGTATTTTTAGTCGAGGCCACTAGATGGCTTATTGTTACTGCATAAACCCTATGGCTCTTTGGATTGATTGATTGCTGGTTTGAGAATGGGTTCTTCTCTATAATGGAAAGGGTCCCAGAGGTCAGAGGGGTTTATTTATAGAATATCAGTGTGCAGTCCTCCAATTATATTGGGATACATAATTAGTGTTTGCATCCCAGGCAGTAAAAGGGTTATGAGCCTCTATGCTGTTGTCTGGAAGTTCATACAATCATGTTATTTGTAGGGCACAATAACAGATTCTGGGGTTATGATCAATGTAAAATAGAAAAACAGGCTAAGGGGGGGTAGTCACATGCATGTGAAAAGGAATATCCATGTACTGCAAGCTAATAAATATGTACTGTGAATATGAGGTGGTGTGAAATTTTCATCTTCAGATACACCATGTCAATGGGTGGTGTGGAAAGAAGTGGCAGCTGTAGAAAAGGCTGTTGTGCTGTATGTGACCCCTCATATGCTTTCCATGGGTTGGACAGTGTCCCATATGTATATGGCCACCTTAGGGACCATATGAATGAGACACTTGGGTTTAGGTCACTTTATTTGCATATGGGAAATGTTTATGGGAGTCAGTTTATGTATGTTTCTAACATACATATTTCAAAAGAAATCTAATGATATAGAGGAAAATAAGAGAAATTCCATCTGACTGTAGATTTGCTTACAAATAGGTGGCACATTAGCATTCAGCGGGGCAGTTTAGCAGAACATCAATACATTTGCATACAATCAGGAGGATTTTCCGCGGAAGTGCGGCAAGCAAGAAACTGACTGATCAGATCAAACGCTCAACAGAAGCGGCAACTCTGCCCCCAGCCAAGGAGCCAGCAGGGCATCAGCCTTGGCACGGCATTAGCATGAAATCTGAAACAAGCGAGCGTGAAGCCTGGGATTTAAGCAGAGTAGCTCACGGTGATCAGGAATGTATTATTATTCTTTATTTATGTGGCAGCCGCTGATTTTGCATTGCTTTATGGAGATTATATATCAGTCATATCAGTCCCTGCCCCAGTGAGTTTACAATCTAAGGTCCCTATTACACTTCCATCAGTCCCTGCCCCAGTGAGCTTACAATCTAAGGTCTCTGTCACACTCCCATCAGTCCCTGCCCCAGAGAGCTTACAATCTAAGGTCCCTATCACACTCCCATCACCCTAAGATGTTCTCCCACAATGCCCTTGCATAATATAACAGCTTGACTTATGGGGAAAAGTGCCACCACTTGGGCTTTGGATTGTTTTTCATTTTTGTTTTTGTTTGTTGCAGTTATTTTCCCTTAAAATTTACCATTTTTTTTAATGGAAGCTAGAATCAATAAGTAGGATAAAGGGCAGATTTCTTCGCAGTGACCTTCTCATGGAGAACCATGGTGATCAAAACTCCCCAACCCCTCAGCATGCCTACAGTACTAGATCTGTAGGATCCACTGTTCCCACCAGCAGTGGTGCAGCAGAAGAGGTTAATGCCTAACTCGCCTTCAAAATGCAAAATCAACTCTGGAAAAAATATGAATAATTAATGATGAGTAGAAGGCATTTTGGCACAACAGAGAGGGAGTAGAGCAAAGATATTGGGCAATAAACATAACAAACTACTGGCACCTACACACTATGGCATCACTTGCCTGGGCACAGCATTAGCACTAATCCCCTATGGGCTTCTGGGTATGATCTAGGTGGATTATGAGGTCCATTCTTCCTGCAAAACAAATAAGAACTGCACCTATTCAATCAAAGCCTTTTTGAATTAGATGTTGGTATATTTATTACATCATCTATTATATTATACAGATTAACCTTGACCTTTTATTTACCAGGGGGTAAAAAACAATTGCCCGAGTACAAAACGTATCCAGAACACAACTGTAGATTTAAAATAGCCAAAACTTCCTTAGGCCAACACTTCTGTACTGAGCCCTCTAGTGACAATAGTCCACCAAATGGACGTTGGTTCCAGTGCAGTAAGACAACTGGCTATAGTGTATAAAGGACTGGCACCGTAGCACTTACATTGATTTCTTCTGAAGTCAGAACTGATTCCAGTGTGCCCAGATTTGGTTGGGGAGTTTGCTCTGACCTGATTGCAGCTGTTGGTTAATCCTTGATCTGATCAAACGTAACATTTCAGCAGGGAGATCAGGAAATGAAGAGGCACCAAAGTGTTGATCATTTAGGCAAACAGAACAAGTGAGAGTGGACCCATTTAGATCGTGGATCGACTGGTCAGATGGTTACCTCAAACCAAGAAAGAACAATGCCATATACATACATATGCATTAGTATATCAACATATCAATATAAAACACGAGTTAACTTTTGGGATAGGGGCCTTGCACATTCCTTCATTTAAATCAGGAGCATTGAGGGACTTTCAGAAATCCCAGCAATTGACTTGTTTTGCTCAGGGGCGTAACTATAGAGGAAGCAGACCCTGTGGCTGCAGGGGGGCCCAGGAGGTATAGGGGCCCCACGAGGCCCTAATTCATATACAATTTCAGTAAATATTGGAGAAACAAGTCAACCTCTAAACATTTTGGGGGCCTGAAAAATAATTTGCTGTGGGGCACAGTAATATCTAGTTACGCCACTGGTTTTGCTATTAACATATGTACATCCTCCAGCCACAGTACCTGCTTCCCCAATGTCCCTGTTTGCTAAATTGAAGAATGTACCCTCCCGTCGAGCGCTGGTGATGGTGCAGAACAGAGTATGTGAAGCAGACTTTCATTTGGGTATATTTTCTAATTACCGAGCACAGCAGGCCCTATACATACGTCTGTCTGCTCTTCATGGGGTGCTATAATGTTGTTTATGCATTCTAGCAGTAGTTAACTCCTATCCTGCTCTTGTTTGTTGCCACCTTAGGTTTTTGACCATTAATGCTCTACAGTTGGGGATTCCCTGGCATTCGCCTAGTGATTTGATGACCCATCCATGAGTTCCATTGTGAACATGGGGAACAGCAAATGGGTACATACATTTTAGAGGTCCCATTGAGCCTAAGAGTCCAGGTGATTTGGTGCTTTGTGATGCATTAGAAGGCAGGGGGTCTTGGGCACAGTTTCGTATTGGAGGCCTTGTCTTGGGTGCAGCTGCTGATAAAGCTAACCTGGAGGCCCACACACTGATATACATTTAGTTTAATTTCAAGTGATCGCATAGAATGGCCAGGAGAGTCCATGTACATCACATGGCTGGTGGCTTCATTATTTTTACCCACGGCCTCATTATTTTGACAGAGCTGTCTATGCCTATGTAAGCATATTCTCATATGTTTGTCACCTACCCTCAGCTTCTCTACCCAACTGTTGCTGTGAGCAGAGACTATGGCCGTGACAAATTCTATTGTTATTCTACTCTGTTTTGATGTCGGATGTGCTGTATGTAAATTCATAAATCCACAAACACCAGCAACACAGAATAAAATTGACCACAAAGGCAAAGCGTATCGGACCCTTATTATTTACAGGCAATTACTGGGGCCATCAAGCCAATATAATATGATCTATCGAGCTGTAGATCTCTCCAGCAGCACTATGCATTATTCTCTGTAGCTACTCTCATTTATCTGTCAGTATGACATTGCTAATGCAGCACGTATTGTAACCCCCCCCATCTCATCAGGGAAAAGGTTAATGGACTAGAGTTTAGAGCCAGAGTTAAAAAAAATGATGCTGAAGAACAAAGCAATAATGGTCAGGATATAATGGGGAGACATATTATTCTGAAGAATAGTGTGCCATTAATATTTTGGCACATAGCTGTTCATCAGATGGGGTATTTTAAAGGATATGTTCTTGATACACAACCATAGGTGGGAATGCATACAAGGTTCCCTAGGTTCCTGTCTAGAGTCCGATGAGTTCAAAGCAGCATAGAAATGGGGTTGCCATTATAAGTAATGGAGTCTGAAGCAAAAAGACTCTTTCAAGTGTTCGATAGGACTAAGAGTTGTGCTATTTTATTTAAGCTGTTTACCAAACAAGTCACAGCCCAATTTGGCCATCCATGCTCTGGACTAAGTCAGGCTGATGGATCCATGATCAGATCATACATCGGGGGACTATGGAGACCCATCAGACAAGGAACACGTCAACATGTTGATGGGGTCTTCAACTCACAGGGACGTCAGTTAGACGTCTGTAACACACACTAGGATTAATCTTAATTCACTGAAGCATTTCTGAATGAGTGCCTAATATTAAAGCCATGTATCGATCCTGGTGGGTAATCTCCTTGGTAAACTTTACCAGCCATGAAACAATTCATTTCCAAATTATCTTAACTTCTATATTTCATTAGGAGAAGGATTTATAATGCTATTCCTCTTGAAAACATAAGGAATTGTTCTGCACTAAAGCAGCACGGTATTAAAATATTTATTTGGAAAGAAGGTGGTCAGTTGGGTTAAGGCAGTCAAGCTCTTTCAGTAACCTCAGCCAACCAATTTTGTTTGGACCTCACTTTGTGCATTATCCTGCTGAAACATAATGAGACCACCTCCAAAAACCATAAAGCTGTGTACTCTGAAGGGTTTTTCATGCAAACCATAAAAATCAGCCCAGAGTCTTCATTCCTCCTCCATCATCAAACGTTGCACTTGCATTATGCATTGAGTGTCTGGTGTCACTGCCAGATCCACCAGTCCTAATTAATAACCAAGTAAATAAATGAGTACATTGAAGTCTCATTCCAAGCATTCAGTAACAAAAAGCCTGTGTAACAGTGTTCCCGAGGGGGGTCTATGCCTTCTATGCTTCATACTTTACGTTTATTGGGTCTGATATAAGAAAGTCTCAAGCATTAACATAAACTGTTCCCAGCAGGACAAACTGTGGTTCTTATTCAGGCCCTGCATTACATTAGGTTCTGGAAATGAGTATTATTGATACCCCTCAGAGTAAGTTTGTTTAGCTGCTCCTGCAGGTCTGGGAATGGAATGTATCAGAACAGGGAGTTTAGTTTACACATGAGATTGTCAGAACATCTGCGTATCAGTGTCTGGCTACCTGAGAAGCTTTAGCCAAGATTACTAAGAGCAATGCCTTATCACTTACACTGATATGAGCACTTCAGATAGGAAACCACCAGCTCCCAGTCATTCTTTCCTTTTTTTTAAGTGTAAATTCCCCTTAAGTGGGGCATGGAAAAGAACGTTAAGAGTAGGACATTGATCCTTTAAAAAACGCTTTAAACAATCAAATGGTATCAGTTCTTTCTGAATTGTATATGTCTCTCAGCGGCATTGGTTAACATTTGTATTTGTGTTGGTAACTCAACTGAGAAATGACTCAGCACTTCAACCTAGAGGAAGTCCACAGGAAGGGTCCAGATGAAAAGAAGAGTAGGTATTTATTGTAGGACCAAATATTTTGTGGCATTTGGAAGATTACAGGCTAATGTTATCAAACTTCAACTGAGGCCGTTCCTATAGAGGTCATATGATCCGGTTCTCCAGGTTAGTAAAGGACTATCCATCTGTGTTGGTGTTTAGAATACTGGTAGACACTGTGTAGCACAACCACCACTTTCCTGGTTACGGTTAATGAAGAACATGGTGCAACTAGGAAACTTAGATGGTGCCTGCTATTATGCTGGAATTATGGGTGGGAAATGCTGCATCATGGATAAAAACATGGTGATTTGTGTTAAATCATTTGCGTTACTTAATTGACCACTTAAATCTGTAGTTGGGACTCTGGATAGTAAAAATGCAAACTGAAGAGTCAGATACCTGCTAATTATTTTGCAATTGGTACTTTTTTTTTTTACTTCAGCCCTTTTTGTGGTAGTTTGCTGTTTACTGATACGTGGCCTTGCAGTGAACCACAACTAGAGAGAATAGAGAACTAAAAACTGTTGTTTTACGAGTGGAAACCCCCATGTGGATGGAATTTTCTCATTTAGTATTGCACTGTTTTATATATATATATAGAAGGGGAGAAAAGACAATCATGTACCAGTAGTCAGGACTGCTAAATACCATACTGAGAAATGGGTTTCCCAAGAGGTGATATGGATATATCCAGCTGCACAGCAACGGTGACCTCAAAGCACAGGGAAGTCTAGTAGGGAACAATGCGGCAGAGATTAAGTTACCTTGAGGTTTTGTGTGCTGCGGAGTTAGATGCCACCTTATCTCTCAAGCCAAAGTTGTCTGCATTTATTATTCATACCCAGGAGAATCTCGTCAGCTTCCTACAGGCCGTGAGACTTGCAAGATGACTGAACCCCCCTCCCGCTAGATAGTAACCTCAAGCATGCAAAGAATACACCTGGCTTCATATCTGGATACATTAACAATTAAAAGAAAAACATTACATTAGGTATAGGTGTGAAAAGCCGGTCCATTAGGAACCTAACATAATGCATGTTTTATGAAAGAAAGGTCAAAGGTAAAACTACTGAGACCCCAAAGGGTCTTCTAGAACTTATAGTTTAACAAAAGTTGAAAGGAAACAGAGAAATGCTAGATTTTTGGTGAGAAGTGTTTTTTTCCACCTTGAACTTTAGAGAAATCTGCTCCTAAATGTCCATGTTTGTCACCCCCCCTCCAGTGAAACTACCTTGGCCTGTCTAGCTGTGCTTTTCAATAGCCGAATGGATGTACCAATATTATACAGTGGGAAGTGACTGCAGGTTAGAACCTAAAGACACTGTAAGAAACTTACCTATGCGGCGGGGACGCCATCTTGGAAACTAGGGCGCGCCTGCGCGCCTCTTAAAGGCGCAGACACGCCGGTGCATTAGCGCCAGCACGTTTTTTGACGCCCGTTTGGTGCGAAATTTGAATATTTAAGGCCCATTCTGTTTCCCAGCCGGTGCCCGTGATAGGATTTGTTTCCTGGTGCTTCTGAGCCTTGTGCATCTGATCTGAATCTCGTCTGTCTGATTATCCGTGTTTGACCTTGCCTGTATCCTGACTACTCTGAACTCTGTATCCTGACCCTCGCCTGCCTACGACAACTCTTCCTGCTTAACCCCTTGATTGACAACCCGGTTTGACCCTTGCCTGCCTGACGATTCTGATATCCGCCTGCCTCGACCCAGCCTGTCTGACCATCCATCTGCCTAATCCTTTTGTACCGTGACCTTCGGCCCAAAAAGAATTTGCTAACAGCCGTGCCCCTTCGCCAGCCAGAACATCTCGCCTTGTACCCCTCGTTAAGTCCAGGTGGCACCCAAGTAAGCTGAGGGCTCCTCTCGAAGCCCAACGGTGGTCACACTACTGGTGAAGCCGAGCCGAGACCAGGGTGCTTGGCATTTGTTCTGGTATCGGGTGCCGGCCGTGACAGACACAAGGAGGTGCTCTCATTAGAGTTAATTACAAGTGCTCGATGTAATGCAGTGCAGACATTTACCCATGGGTGCCTATATCCAGTGAATACAATCGTAAATATTCAGGGAAAACCATCATGGAAGATACATTACTTTTAATTAAATACAACCCCATCTTGTGTCTCTTCTTGCAGTTCTTTATGGTGTGTGCAGGTGACAACAGGTATTGTGAGAAGAGAAACAGAACCAGTCATATTATACATAATAGTATTACACTAATAGCTGTTTTCAACAAAACAACAGGAAAAAAGACCTGTACATTTTCATCTCTGATCCAACCGACTGAATTAGTATCTTTCCTAACGATCTTACTACTTACAATTAAGCCCAATTGAGTACAATTCTAATCCAAGTCATGCAGATGACAGTTGCATGGAGCTGGTCATAAAAGGAAGAACACAGTTGGAAACCCATGGAATGGGGTCAAATGATGGTCCTGACCAGATATCACCTGAAAAAGATGGAAAGCCTAGCTAGGAATGGACTACATTGGGTCCTGTATACAACCCTTGTCCATCACGTCTATACACGCCCCCCTATGTAATCCATTCAGGTCGGTCCCTAAAACCGATTTGGACCAACCATGCCAAACAAGAAGATCTACCCAGCCCATGGCCATGGTTTGACTATAAATTAGGCCAAAATCAGAGCTATAAACACCAAAATTCAGATTTAAAAGAGAAAACGTTGAGAGTCATTATTCACAATGTTTGGGGTTCTATGAGTTTGATATGTCTGAAATAATCACTCAGCAGGGATGTAAATACAAGACAATATTTTCCATTAGAAGTTCTACAGTGTAAAAGGGTTAGGGCGAGAACTAGGGCCCAAATTCAATTCCAGAAGACCTATGAGCACCTAGTTACCCCGCTGACACTTAGCCTAACATTAACACCCCTGTCTTTAAACTTATCACTGTGACAATATAGTAGGTTTGGGCCAATCAAACTAAACTTGTATTATTCATTAAATTTTTATTCTGTGATAAACAGGTATAAATATGCTGTAGTCATGGAGACTGTGGTAATGAACCAAATTAACTAACTTTTTAAGACGCAGCATGTTAAAATTGCTACATAATGTCATCCAGATTACATTTCCCCCTTGTATCCAAGCAGTCCATAGAGTGACATTTATGCTCGGGCCGGTCCTGCTGTGCAAATTGAACAGAACCGTTCATCATCAATCCTAAAATCTATGCTTTTAGACTCAGATGTTCCAGGAGGTATTTTTATGAGATTATTTACAGCAGAGGGCTAGGGGTGTAATTAGAAGTTACACTCAACTTTGGGGTAAAATCATAGAAATATAACGGATCAATATGATACTGACACGCCAGCAAGTCTGTTTCATCTGACATAAAATTGGCAATTTTGTTCTTAACCACATTGTTCCACCAGTTCTTTGTAGGTTTTCTTTATTCCAAGGGCTGTTTATTCTTCGAGAACTGATATCAAACATGATCACGTTTTCTACATACAGGGAACAGGTTTAAAGAATGGATTCATTGCAATGATCTCTAGTTCCTTGAGCAGTTTGGGTTAAATTGGGTTAACTTCACCATATGGTTCCATACCCAAGGGAGGAAGATGAAGATTCAACATAAAATAAATGTCTGTGAATTGGCAGCCTCCCGTTAGTAACATTCACACGCACACATACCGTATATACTCGAGTATAAGCCGTCCCGAGTATAAGCCGAGGTACCTAATTTTACCTCCAAAAACTGGGAAAGCTTATTGACTCGAGTATAAGCCTAGGGCGAGAAATGCAGCAGCTTCTGGTAATTTCCAACAAAAAATTGAGGGTTTCTGCTCCCATTGGAGGTGCCGGCGTCTCGTTTTTGTATGCCGGCGACTATTCTTAGACGCCAGTCGCCGGCGACTATTAGACGCCGGCGACCGTTTTTGCGCTTGACCCGAGTATAAGCCGAGGTACAGTTTTTCAGCATATTTTGGGGGCTGAAAAACTCGGCTTATACTCGAGTATATACGGTATATGTATTTATTTACATGACACTTCCAACCACATTACAATGTACAACGTACAATTCTCAGCTTCTGAAGCACCTCCATACTGTGTTCTACTGGCCGCCATGGTTATTTTCCATTTTGGCACCCCCACAGTGATTCTACCTTTAGTACTCCATTCATAAATTAAGATAAATGACCCATTTAAATACATTTGCACCCCTTTTGACAAACCGGTGCTCCAATCATCCTTAAATAAGAGAAAAGCGCAATTTTTTAAAATCAGTTTTATTGTGAAAGTAATAGTTAAGGCATGTGTCTCTCCACATTGTCCCGTGTTATAAATCATTAGCCCAGAATGCACATTTTCTGTTGGGGAGAGATATACAGGTTATTCCCAGATCACATATTATTTAATAAGAATCCTAGAAAATTAGGGTACAGATTTGGGGTACTCTGTATCTATATTTGCCTGCCAATGTCACAACAATAGATGGAATGCTTTGCAATCCTAGGGACCAATGCAAATGTTTTGTGTTGTTTGCTAAACTGCTTCACAGTTTTCTGGTCAATATTTAAAATGTATTAAAGGAATACTGTCATGGGAAAAAAAATTTTTTTCAAAATGAATCAGTTAATAGTGCTGCTCCAGCAGAATTCTGCACTGAAATCCATTTCTCAGAAGAGCAAACAGATTTTTTTCTGTTCAATTTTGAAATCTGACATGGGGCTAGACATTTTGTCAATTTCCCAGCTGCCCCAAGTCATGTGACTTGTGCTCTGATAAACTTCAATCACTCTTTACTGCAGTACTGCAAGTTGGAGTGATATCACCCCCTCCCAGCAGCCAAACAACAGAACAATGGGAAGGTAACCAGATAGCAGCTCCCTAACACAAGATAACAGCTGCCTGGTAGATCTAAGAACAACACTCAATAGTAAAAAACCATGTCCCACTGAGACACATTCAGTTACATTGAGAAGGAAAAACAGCAGCCTGCCAGAAAGCATTTCTCTCCTACAG
Organism: Xenopus laevis; assembly: GCF_017654675.1. Lineage (NCBI taxonomy): Eukaryota > Metazoa > Chordata > Amphibia > Anura > Pipidae > Xenopus > Xenopus laevis. Next base: position 2,081,586 of record NC_054387.1, on the reverse strand, counting down.
TGTAGGCACAAGTCACATGACCAGGGGCAGCTGGGAAATTGACAAAATGTCTAGCCCCATGTTAGATTTCAAAATTGAATATAAAAAAATCTGTTTGCTCTTTTGAGAAATGGATTTCAGAGCAGAATTCTGCTGGAGTAGCACTATTAACTGATGCGTTTTGAAAAAAACATGTTTTCCAATGACAGGATCCCTTTAAAATATTCACCTGATTGTTTATTCCCTAACTGCTAAAGAGACCAGAAAAAGAACCCTCCGTTTAATGGAAAACAAGTGAGGATAAAGTCAAATCTGGCCTAAATCCAGCAATGTGTTTAATATTCATGTTAAGCATCTTAGGTTCATAGCATCAGCATCCATTCAGCGCTTATTCCAAGATGAAATGTATGGAAATTACATGTAAATCTAGTGATTATGCCGCGGAGATGAGATTTGGTGGAACACAGGGAAATGTACATCTCAAGAAAAAACATATATATATATATACAGCATTGACATGTAGGGCTTGCTGTGCGTAATAGAAGAATATGTGGAATGGTGTCACCAAGCAAGAAGGGCAGGGATCTATGCAATGCAAAGCAGGGGCTCGGGGAAATGGAGGGGGAAATCAATTTTAAAAAGACAAATCCTGAACCGAGTCTCAGACAATATATCATGCCTTGCAGAATAAAAAGACATATAAATAAAAGCTCTGATCTACGTCAGCCAAGCTTATTACTCCACCGTAATGGTGAATGCTGCTTTTCCAGACCTTTCGCTTACAAGCTCACCCCAATGATGTGCCAAGACAAGAATCATGCAGGCTACAAATAGATCGCTGCTGTTTTCTGTGCGGTTGAGAGGCTGTTAGAGAAGCTTTATAAAGGGCAAGGGGTTGTTTCTTTCACCAAGAATTCAAGTGCTTTTACTTATAGGAGATCATTGAAGAACTTAAAAGTCATTGAGAATGAATAACTAAAAGACATCAAAAGTAAAAGTGGTGGAGGGGCCTGGGGAAGGCAGAGAATCATATTGATATCGTTTCCTGGCAACACACCATGACCATGACGAATTAGGGCATGTTGATGGTGGACGGGCCTGGGGAACCCATATTGATAGAGCTCATTGGCACCACACCATGAACATCAATAACAAGGTGATTTAGGGAATGTTGAGCCTTGCAGACTCTGAACAACATGGAAACGTGCCAAATGTTATTAATGGTAATATGGATATTATGACTGCATTTTTAGTCCTATCTGCAGAGCTAATGTGCATATGATGTACTTTAATATTGATATTATAGGGAAAGGGGAGGTTATGCCTTTAAGATCTGGCCAATCATAATGATCATCTCATGCCCTGCAGTCTTATCTGTTGGGACCCTAAATCTATGCATTGTATAACATCCCATCCTTGCTCAGCCTCTATACCCTTTCCTCCATACTCTGTTCTTAGCTAATACCATATTTTGTTCGTATTTAATTAGGTCTGTGTTTTATCCCTTATTCACTTGGATTTATGGCATGGAGTGAAGAGAGCAAGTGGAGCATGGGAAAAAGCTGTGTATGTTTCCAGTGATTGATAACCTAATTAAGGTAGGCAGGGTGGTCTTGTGTTGATAGGAATAATCCAGTGAAGGTCAGGGGGGAGGCGGTACGGTGACCTTATGGCCTAAGTAATAGGAATAATCTATTTAGCCATATAAGGATACCAAATTGGAGAAATAACAATGAAAACCCTTATGATAAAGAGCCTGATTGGTCTTTTCCCTGTTCCTGAGTCACACCACAGTGCTGAGGGTGGATGGCTCCTCAGAGTGCTTCTGCTTGCTTGGCAGGGATTTGAGGTACTCAAGGTGGCGTCTAGCATCCTCCTGGTTCTGACGTACATAGTACACTAGATACGATATGACCATGGCAAACCATCCGAACATGGTGACAAGCATAGCCACATCAGTTGTTTTCTTGTAAACATTGCACAGATCAACCTCTTTTATTACCTGGTGGAAAGGCTTGCCGGCGTACTCCTCTTGTACTGAGTTAGCACACACAATCCCACTGGACGAACCTGGCTCCAGCTCCACCAATCGGATAACTTCTTGGAGTTCACAGTCACACATCCAAGGATTGCCAGATAAGTTTGTCCGAGCTTTCAGATTGGCAAAGACCTCTTTGCTAACAGTCACCAGTTTGTTGGAAGACAGGTCCAGTGAGTGTAAGTGATCACTCAGGCCCCTTAAGGAAGCAACATCCAGACGTCCCAAGGAATTGTGGGAAAGGTCTAGCTCCATAAGCTCAGGGAGGTTACGGAAGGCGTCAGAAGGGATGTAGGTGATCTGATTGAAGTCTAAGTAAAGTCGATGGGTGTCATTGGGGATGTCCCTTGGTACCTCTGTTAGCTGTGCATTGCTGCATCGCAGAGTGTTGTAGCCGTCCTCCTGAGAGAGGTAACAGCCTTTGGGGAAGGTTGTGGCAGGCTGGAAGCAGAGAGACATTAGGACAAAGCTGTGCAATAGCAGCCACGTGGCCAATGAGCATCGAAGATACCAGTCTAAGAAAGGCATGGCCAGCCAGCAGCATACTCAGGTGGAATTAGGTAGGTGTGGATGGGGTCCGAGCTCGGGAACTGAAAGGTACTCACATTTCGTCTGGAATACAAACAAAACTATGATAAAAATGCTGGTATCAGATCACAGATATCTACCTCTCACATTCTAATAGCAATGCAAGCATCTCCCTCCTGTTCCTAATTTAGGAATACTCACCCTGCAGTGAGTGTTCCTGAGAGATTCCTTCCCAAAAGTGTCAATATCTTTCATAATATTCAACCAAAATAAATGGGAAGGGGCTGGATGTGGGTAATTGTGTCCTTCATGAGACGGCCATAGGAATCAGAACACCACTGTTGCCTTGAGCATCAGGGGGACATTTCTAAAAACTCTCTCTACATAGGAAGGATAAGTGTGATGGAAAAATATTACAGATCATTTTATAAGTGATTAAATTAATTCAAGAGTATGTGGGGCACAGCTAGAACAAGGGGTAGGCCAGAAAACTTGGTGAAGGCCAGGGTGTATCAATAGGCTGGCTCTGGTCATTCTGTGACTAAAACCAGAGAAATCTCTTGCTGCTTCTTTATGTACTTTATTTACGACCAAGTATCAGCAGCAGATGAGTTCCCAAATGACTAGAACCAAAGTTCTAAAGCTTGGTAAGTGACCCAATCGCTGCATGTGGCATTCAGAGAAGCTGCGATCCTGTAGGCCGTCAATGTGAAGGTAATGCTCAGGCAGATAACTTTGCTTCTGAAAGACTGACATTGAGTGCAGTTAAGTGTGAAATCATAAGGGAAGATGATTTCTAGTGGTAGATTGAGTTGGCCAAGATCAAATCTCAGCATTAGTGAGGAGTTAAACGTGACGTGAGAAAGAGAGAGAGCGAGGGCAAGAGTTTCTCCAAGGCAACAAATGTTATTGACAGAATGAATGGCAAATTTATTGTTTGTGAAATATCATGGGGACGAGAGAGGAGGAGGATGGGGGGAAATCCAATTAATTCACGTCAGAGAGGCTAGCCTTTCAAAAGTTAGACAGCATCCACTGTGTGACAGCAGAGAGACAGCCACGTTAAATGGAACAGAGACAGGGGGAGAGGAAACGTACACTAATTTATTGATGCTTAAAGGTGGCATTTCTTACCAAAGACTTTATTAGTTTTCTGGTGTTAATAAAGAACCACGGGCTTATCCTTGAGGGACCCCATCACATTGACAATGGGCATATGCACTATATACAGTATATAAAGTATATCAGGGTCATCCTCTCCATGTGCCAGGCCAACCTTGGTGCAGGCACATCAAGAATATTTTTGGGGCGGCATCCAAAACATGTGCGACTAGCCCTGCTATTCTATATAGGCAATTGTAACATAGTGGCAAAGATGAAGATATAATATCAAACAGTCACTTTATATCGGAACAGATTAGAAGCAGGGAAAGAGGATGATAATTGCAGGTTTGAGAACTTAATTACGGAATCCTTGTAAATTAGAACAGTAGAAAATAGAGCAGTCCCACCCCAAAGTACAACCAAAATTGCTTCCTCGCCCCATGAAAGGAAAGTTTTAACAAATTCCTAATATAGGTTCATCACAAATCTGAAATCATTTTAACATTATTTATAATGGAATTCCGATCCCATCTCAATTTAGAGACTACAGAAACAAAGTATAAGTGGGTGCACATACATGCCAGGCGGTTGGGCAGTATGGAGCAAATCAGCCAACCTGTCTGTCCTAATATTTGCCTGTTTAGCCAGTTAGCCAGCTGACAGTTGCTACTAAGCTACAGAGTATGGAGAAAAGCTGTTATTTTTCCCTGCTGAAATATATGTATTCTCATTATAGAAGGTTCTCCAGTGGCCTAGGAAAGCCAAAACCAGTTTAGCAGAAAGGAATTCTATCCATCAGATGATACATGTGTGTATACATCCAGTATATCCACTGTACTTTTGTTTAATGGCCTGTTTATCAGGGACCAGCAGCTGCTACAGAATTACACTTTCCAGAACACATTGGGTCAATGGGAAACAATGGAGCCTTGATGTTGTTGGAATTTTTAGGGAATGAATGGCACAGTTGAAATTCTAAACCATCCCATCCATTTTGGATCAATATATGTGGAGGCCTAAAGGATATAGCATGCATTACTAGCAGTGTGGAGTGAAAACTGTACAAAAATCATGTACAAAGGTTGCTCCCTCCTATTGGATCACCTTAATTGTCACTTGAAGCACAGTTTGTACAAGGTGATGAGAGCAGCCCAATTAGAGACAATATGGCAGCCATTGGGAGAATTATTCAGCATTATTTAAGTGCATTGGTTCTGCACAGCGGTGGTTCGGGTTGGGCACTTACCAGCTGTAATAATAAACCTGGCTTTCTTCCCCCCCCCCTGGAATTGTACTGATGGGTTGAGACAGGAGAGGAAACATTTTCCGCCAACAGAGGGCTGCTGGGAATTACAACAGATGGAGCACTTAAAGCTGCCATTCCTGCATTAGAGAAAATGAAGCGTCAGAGCCATGCCGAGAAATTACGCCTGTGGTTTTTGTAGTATAACCCTGAGGAGGTGTATATTGACTGCACTCATGTCATTTGTGTTTTATGGGTGGAGTAGGATACAGGTATCCCCCAGCCAAACAATTCATGCTCTCGTTTTTAGAGGCAGCTCACCTTTATTCACGGAGATGGACAGTAGCAGTAGGGTGGCTCTTCCATTGCTTGCGCAGGGGATCTTATTCCATGGAGGGCTGAAACCATAACAGATAGGTCAATGACACAAAACTGAATCCTAAGAGGGTGATGTAGTAACAAGGACACACATGGGCTTGTAACTCATAGCAACCAGATAACCCACTCTCATTGCTGGTTGGAGTGGACCAACCTTGGAACCGTTTGCCATAACTGTAGATGATATGGCAGTGTTTCTTCCTACCAGGAATCTGATTTACAAATGGCAGGGCAAAGTACAAAAATGGCTGCAAACCACCATGTTTTTCTACATGGAACCCTGTCCTATTATAAGTGGTCATGGGCACAGGTCCTCCCACCTGTCAGTAATGTATTCATGAGTGGGGTGCTATGTAGGTGCCCCCTTAGACTTCATTAAGACCAGGGTCGGACTGGGCCGGCGGGACACCAGGAAAAAACCCGGTGGGCCAAGGCTCTTTTGGGCACCGCTGGCCCAGACCCGCTCCTGCGCTCCCTCTTCTTTGCGGTCACGGTGCTGCACCGGAAAAACATACTTACCTCAGTGGCGTAACTAGATATTACTGGGCCCCACAGCAAATTATTTTTCAGGCCCCCAAAATTTTTAGCAGTTGACTTGTTTTACCAATATTTATTGAAACTGTATATGAATTAGGGCCTTGTGGGGCCCCTATACCTCCTGGACCCCCCCTGCAGGCGCAGGGTCTGCTTCCTCTATAGTTACGCCCCTGACTTACCTTGTGCCTATGGCTAGTATTAAGTACAAGGTATTTTGATCACAGAACTGCACTTTGTCTCCTACTCAGCTCTTAAATCCCAGGATGCAAGTGCTCTATACCCAAGAAGATAGAGGGCAGGCATCCTTTCATTTTCTAGAACTTGAACCCAGGGAATTGCTAATGAACCCTAGAGGGTTTTCTAAATTATCTGTATGGTTCTTCATCCCCATAAGCCCCTGATCTTGTGCAGCTTGCAATGTAAAATCCCATTCACACACCCCAGTATCAGTTTCATCCAGAGCCAGTTATATGTTTCTGCAGGAAACCAGAGCACCCAATGGAAACCCACATAAGCCCAGGGATAAAATACACCTTGCAGACAGTGTCTACAGTAGGTCACAGCTGAAGTGAGGTGCCCAAGGCAGTGGTGCAAATGGAGGAGCCACTGTGCAAAATTATAAGCCTGTCCAGGATTCCCTTTGTATGTTATCCTTTCATATCCCCAAAATCCATCCGACCATCTCTAACCTAATGATTACATGTCCTCTGATTCATTTACTGATATAATTGTACGGTAATTAAACTTCCTTCAAGAACAAGGGATGACATCACAGAGTCAGTTCATCACATGCCGTGCCACAGACTGGCAGGATAGGCTATTAATTCATGTGATATTAGACAAGTCTTTTGTGCTTTGCTTTCCCAGAGATGAGCCATTGAGCCACAGCTGCTGTGCGGATACAAGTGGGATAAAGAGGCGGTAGATAAATGCTGGTGCCATGGTGGTCTCACGGGGCTTGCTCATGCATATAGTCTGAGGAGGGCAAGTAGTTCCTGGGGGTGGGAAGGGCAACACACTAAGTTTATGAGTGAAGTCACAGGCAATAAGATTTCATTCAATGAAAGTGTTCCTTATAGTCGGGAGTCTCACCCTCTAATTCTCAAGCCGAGAAGCTGTTTGCTTCCTTATACTTCCTAAAATATACGGTTATTGTGATGATTCGTATAGTGTCTCTTGGAATCAGAGAACCCTCCCTTGGTATTAATGGATTGTCATCTGTGGGTTGGGGAATCCCTCGCTTAGGACTGCTTGTTTCCAGAAGAGCCTCTACTGTCTTGGGATGCCACTGCTCATCTCTTGTATACATATACAGTAAATACACATATATTGTTGCATATATATTGTTGCACAGGGCTGGCTTTCCAATATGGCAGGAATAGAACTTCCCCTACCCCCCTAGTCTCAAAAGGGAGTCTTGGGGTGGACAATATTTTTATTTTTTGGTATTTATATTGCGCTGACACATTTCTACACTGATTTACAGCTACATGATTCACATTAGTCCCTGCCACGGAGGAGCTTACAATCTAATGTTCCATCACATTCCTATCAGTCCATGCCCAGTGAGCTTACAATCTTAGGTCCCTATCCCATTCCGATCAGTCCCTGCTCCAGTGGAGCTAAAAATCGAAGGTCCCTATCACATTCACACCCACTACAGTCAAGAGTGGAAGAAAACGAAAGTACCCAGCTTACACCCACACAGACACGGGAGAACATACGAACTTCTAGTACATAGTGTCCAATCTGGAATCAAACTCAGGACCCTGGCACTGCAAAATAGAAGTGCTCCCCACTGAGCCACAATGTTAAAATCTATATATGGGATGTCCAAACTGCAGCTCCTTATTGAATGGCCAATAGTTGTTGTTCCACGCCATGTTGGCCACCAATACCAGATCCCCCTCTTGCCTTTTAACTGTACAAATAGAGACACACAATAATTTTATACTGGGAGGAACCAACATCATATAAGACACCCCTTCCCCCCAAAAAAGTATCAAGCTTCTTTCTGTATGCCAAGTTCTTTCCATCACCTCCTGCAGGATCCTACCATAGAAGCCTCACAATTAAATAAAATGTTCTTCTTACCTGAATATTCTTCTTTTTCAAGGCTTGTCCCACTTTGGTATACAGACAAGGAGCCCGAAAATCAAACAGCACCCACTTAGCAGATCTTCCCCAAATAGGAGTCAGGTCTAAGAGCAACAGGCTCATCATCATCTGGAAGGAGAAAGTTGAGCTGGGGAAATAGAAGGATCCATCCTATGCAAGGAGGAAAGTGATGAGCTAAAGTAGCTTTCCTGCATCAGCCTGGCCCTGCTGGGTTACTACTATGTACTGGGAGTTAATAACAGATCATCCCCGTGCTGTGGTCCAGCCTCACCTCTCCCTAACAAGCTCTGTGTTTTCCTACACGAGATATGAGGTCCCTCTACTGGGGATTGGAGACTCCGCCTGATGTGAGAGAAGGAGGGAGAGAAAGACTGGGGGGAGCCTTGGATAAGGAGAGAGGATGGGAGGCATCGGCTCAGGATCCAGGGAAGGAGAGAGGTAAATGACACGGCATTGAGAAATAATGGATAGTTTAACAGTATAGACAAAAATTCTCTGCATTCCTGGTTCCGACTCCTTAAACAGGCAGAAGGCAGCTGAATAACAGAGCTGGGGGAGTAAACTGACACCTGGTTTCACTGGTCAGAACTAAAGAAAGGGATAAACAAACCCAGCAATTGAATGCAATTATACATACGCAATTTTCAATTACACATACAAATAAGTGGGAATTGTGCAATAAACAGACAGTGGAAAGTTGCTCGGCATTAGCCGTGCTTTTATTGTGCAAACATCTTGCTTTTGGGTGGAGTTCCCTTTAACATGAACTAGGGATCATGCTCTCCCGCTGCCGCCGCCAGCACTAGTAATTTAGCAGGACCATGTAAATCACACGAAAACAAACTGCCTGCTGCTTGGAAATCACCTTTACTGACAGTTAGGAAAGCAGCTGCTTCCTGGGAGAAAGTGCAGATACTCTTCCTGCAGGCAGTGCCTTGGAGATACAGTATGGAACAACCCATGCTAACAGCTCATTCTGTCGCTCAACTACAACTCCCAGCATTCTTAGATAACCATCACCGCCATGATTTGCGAGTGAAGCAGTTGGGTGTAAAATGTAAATGCCACATCGTATATATATCGGGCCACATGTTCCAGGGTATTTTACTGTGGAATTTGCCTCGAGATACCATGTAGTTACATTCATAGACACTTAAGCTGGCCTTACCAAAGTCGACTATGCTCTTCCAAACCGATTTGGCAATTTATCAAAGTGTGTATTGGGTGCTCACGGCACTTGCCTAGCTGATGTATGTCTTAATAAGGTCCAAATATCTATCAGACAGGTTTGAGAATCCAGCACTGACGATTTTGATGTAGTCCTTACTCAAAAGGTCCCACTATATGATCCAAAACTTGGCCTCCATTTCATGAGGAATATGTTACAATGGCTCAGACAAAGCCACTTAAATTGTCCTGTGGTGATTGTCAATGTCTCCTGCTGTTCCTCAGCCCCATGATTAAGTGTCAGTAGAGGCACTTGACAAATTGAGAAGGTAGAGAAGGATCCAGACGAAGGAACACTCAATCTCGGAATGATACAGTCCCGAGGGGTATCCAGGGTCTTCAAGCCATGAAGAAAGCAAATTGGAGTGGCCTCAGTTGGGGTTTCTTTCACTTTCCTCTAAATCAGCTAGCAGGCAGTCAGGTTTCATTTAGATTAAAAAAATGAATCTGATGGACGTGTGTTGTTTTTCAAACTAAATTACTATATTCTAGGTACTATAACAACATCTGGCAAGTGGAGGCCCACTAGGACTGTTGAACCTGGTCTTTCTTTAACAGTTGTCATTCCTCCCTATTAATAACTTTGGCAACAAATTCATTTTAATGGTTAGACCAGATGGCAATAACCCTACCCGCCTCCTAACCTATCTATTTGATCAGCTAAACTGCCGGCTGCCAACCCTACCCACCAGGGAGGACCGAGACATAGCCAACTGCCAGATGGCAGGTCATTTGTCATATTTATTGATAGGGATCTGATGGGTGTATTAAAAGATGTTATTCAAACTTAGCTGGAGTTTGTAATAAATTGCAGGGATGGGACCTGTTATCCAGAATGCTGGGGATCTCAGGTTTTCCTGAAAAACGAGTCTTTGGATCTTCATACAAGTCTACTAGAAAATCAAATAAACATTAAATAAAGCCAATAGGCTGGTCTTGCTTCCAATATGGATCAATTATATCTTAGTTGGAATCAAGTACAAGCGACTGTTTTATTATTACACAGAAAAAGGAAATCATTTTTAAACATTTGACTTATTTGGATCAAATGGAGCCTATATGGGCGATGGCCTTCCCGTAATTTGAAAATTCTTTTATAATGGGTTTCCGGATCTCGTTTCGTTCCTTTCGTATAATCTACATTTATACTTATACATTGGTTCCTATAAACTCTTGAGCCCCACCAATATTTAAAGGTCTCACTACATCATTCATATCACTCTGTCCCCCTCGCAGCTTTACATATTAAAATCCCAATGCCATTCGCACACACACTGGGGTCCGTTATATCAGGGGTAAATTAACCTTCATGTATGTTTTTGGAATGCGGGAGGAAACCCACTTAAACAGAGGGAGAACATCAACAACCTGGGATGATCGTTCCCAGGCAGGAACTGAACCAAGGTCCCCCAACATTGCAACATGAAAAAATAATTATTATGGTAAGAAATAAACCAGATACATGGGATTCTAGGCCCAGAATATCAATGCCTAATCTGTGCCGAGCTGCATGTGCTCCTAGGCTGAGGCTGATGTGACCTTTTTCATTTAGCCTCTCTACTGCTATAGGAGCTACACGTTGATTAGATTTCAGACTCTTCTCAATTTATTATATCCAAGGAAACGGCAACCCCCAGATCACCAATTTTTACAGGATTACAGTTTCTAGCAGCCGCCAGCTGCAAAAGGTTAAAATTCAGCTATTTCATGAGTGACACAACAATTGCCTATACCCCCTTAAGGGCATGTGTTTTTTTGTTTTAAGGTGACAGTTGGTTTGTTGATATTATAGCAAAGGTCACATAAGAAGGATTTCCACTAGAGGCTATTGGAGTAAAGCAAATGGGTCTTATTTCTGCAGAGCTGCAGGTTGGCTTCATATTAGTGCCAATGTCACATTAACGGCTCTTGGGGCATTTTCCCTGAACCTTTAAATAGACGGATATTATTAATATATTATTATAAAGGATATCCCAAAGCCATACGGAAAATAACTTAGATACTGTATATGGCAGAGATATTATTAAACCGAGCTTCTGTTTTTTTTTCAGTCATTAAAGGGTATGTAAACCTCAATATAACATGTTGCACAATAAACGCTAACTGTCAACATATATGAATTACACATTCTCTAGGGAGAATATGCCCATAGCCCAGCCCTATAGTGTTGGCAAGGCAGATGCCCCATCTAGAGGTCTAGTAACCCCCTGCCTGGTCAGGAACCAACTAAAGGATACTAATAATGCTGTTAAAACACCACCCCTAGCCAAGCAAATAAACAGGAGGGGTCTTCTGTTCTACGAGTGAATAGAACTTTCCCCACATTCCTATCCCTGGGGTAGTGGGTATGAGTAATGTTTTTCCATCACTGATGGGCTGGCAGTTGGCACATGCAAAGCTGTGGGTATGGGCTCTAGGCAACAATATTGTTCCTGTGGGTCTCGGAAGCAGTGAGACTCGATTTTAAAGGATACGTTGGTCACATCTGCAGGAGTTTGTAAAATATCAATCCAAAGACTGAAATAAATGGGCACTTAATGGGGAAGTATTGTGAACATGTACATTTAATATCAGCTCTATGGACATATAATCAGTATTCCTATCTCAGCATTCTGTCTTTCTTCATGCAGCTTTGCGTTGGAGCCGGTTATTTTGAAAGACAGTTAGCTCTACCAGCATTGTCTTGCCTTGTGCTCGGTTTTAGGAGAACCCAGCACAATAGAGGGTACCAAGGTCAGACCCACACAGGCAATAAGGCATGGCTGGTTCTCTTCTCCAGCACAGAGGAGCATTCACATGCAGTGACACTTTTTTTTTATATATCTATGTATGAAGCAATGATTTCCCATGATGGAATCTCAGGGGCATGGGCAGTGGCAGAAAAATGGAGCAGAGGGTAACCAGTAAAATGTAAATTGTTATTTGCCTTCTACTACTCCAAGTCAGTATTTGTGATTCAATCTGATGAAATGATACGACTACAAGTGATGCACAGAAAGGCTTTCCTTCTTTTGATCCGTGTTAATTTATAGACGTAGCTGAAGAACTACTGGCACTTCTCCAGCACCGGCTGAGAAAACAACAGAAACCCAAGTCAGATGCTCGGGAGAATGCTCAAAATATCGACTGCCCTGAAAGGAATCTTTTGATTCCAGCTGACAGTAAGATCTGGCAGTAAGTAATAGGGGACAGAAAAGATAAGTAACACTGGAACTGGTTTAGAAAGGCCCATATTTTATTTCTATGTCAGATCTCTTTTCTTTAGGTAACCCATCAATAAAGCCTCCAAGCCTCAGCAAGACCCTAGGGAAACCCAGGTTGAGGTCAAACAACTTTGGTGGGCCACCTGTTGGTTCATATTACTCATGGAATAATGGGACTTTTATCTCTGGATAAACAGACATCTACTCATGACGGAGCTAGAGTAAATGAGACTTATTTGCCCGGGTGCAGCAACCAATCGGAGGTTTGTTTGTTTGGACATGTAAGTTCTACCTACAGATTGGATGCTGTGGGTTACCGCTCCTGGGCAAACGTAGTGCCTTTTATTACATATCCCAATTGATTACGGAAGTGAAAAAGTTAAGAGCAGGGAAGAGAGAGAGAGAAATTGTTTAATACACGTGAAATGATTGGTGTTTATGTGAGATATTCTCTCATGGGCATCATAGCCACTTAATGATTTTTCCTGTGCCATATTATTGCTGGAGGGGTGCGAGTTTCATAAACCCTTTTTTCCTCTCATTAACCCTCCTCCTCTTCGTCTCCTCCTGCAAACTCAAACCTCAAGTGCAGCAATTAATTAGGCAAAATCCACATTATATTTGGACCAAACAGCTTTCATGCCAGTTGTTCTTTCCCATGGATGATGTTCCATCTTTTTCTGTATTGTGGCCAATGAAAAGGACAAAGTACACCGTTCCTGTTTAACCTGATCCTGCTGAAACGTGCCCCTATCTGCTGCGGCTGCCACTTTGTGTTCTTTAAATGTATATTGTGCAAGCAACTGTCACATTTAAGAGCCGGCTGTAAACATGATATAGTGCTTGATTTATTATTCTGGAACTGCCCACTAGCTTCCCATTCTAATCTGTGCTTTGGGCAAGAGGCTACAGAGGCCATTTCAGCAAAAGATCAGCGAGCGTGCCCATCCAGCAAAAAATAAAGCAATGGCCTGAAGTGCAGTTACCCACTTAGAAAATGGGAGTCATTTAATGCAGTAGATGCTCAGCTTTGTAACTGAGAGGTGGGGAGGGGGCTCAGCTGAGTATCAACACAAAGCAGAAATCTCAGGATGGGAAGCAAAGGTGAATCTGTCCCTCCAGGAGACAATCATTTTCAGAGTCAAAGTAATGGAGGAGTTTTCCAGATTCAGCAACCGAGGATCTCATAGCAGAAACAATTACTTAAAGGACAACTCTCCTTTCTGAATGAAATCTAACCAATAGATCATTATATCCTAGTTAGTGATCTATTAAAGAATATGATTAAATTGGCATAAGCACATCAGTAAATATTTCACCGTTACATCTCTTTTCCTGGAGCCACCATTGTGTCAGGTTCTGTGTGTCACTGGCTGATCACCTGACAGGAAATAGTGCAGACTCTAACTGTAACAGGAAGTTGTGTGGGAGTAAAAGACTCTGCCCATTCATTGGCTGATGTCTCTAATATTGTGTGGGTGAGCATTTAGGGAATAGTGATCATAACATGGTCTCCTTTGAGATTCTGTTGCAGAAGCAATTCTATAAGGGATGAACTAAAACACTTAATTTCAGACGTGCAAACTTTGACAGTATAAGGGCATCTCTGCAACATATTAAGTGGGAAATGCTTTTCACAGGGTTAAACACAGAACAAAAATGGGAAGTCTTTAAAATGCTGCTTAATAAATCTACTTGTCAGTATATTCCACTTGTAAGCAAGGAACGTCGTTGCAAAGCAAAACCTTTTTGGTTCAATAGAAGCGTTGGTGTTGAGGTGGGTAAGAAAAGACCTGCTTTTAGGGCTTTCAAGTTAGCTGGGACAGCCGAATCATTTATAAGGTACAAGGAGGCCAATAAATCATGCAAAGAAGCTATAAGGCAAGCTAAAATTGCTATAGAAAAGGATATTGCAGCAAGCAGTAAAAAGAATCCAAAATTATTTTTTAAATATGTTAATAGTAAAAAAAATGAAGCAGGAAGGGGTGGGACCCTTACTATCAGAGGGGGGTCAGCTGGTTGATGAAAACAAAATAAAAGCGCATATTCTGAACTACTGTATAGGTCAGTTAGTCTGACGTAGTAGCAGGAAAGCTTTTTGAAGGGTTAATAAAGGATAAGATACTGGACTTCATAGCAAACCATAATACTTGAGTGTGTGGTTTTATGTGTAATAGATCTTGCCAGACTAACTTAATTTCTTTTTATGAGAAGGTAAGTAGAGACCTGGATTCTGGGATGGCAGTGGATGTGATTTACTTAGACTTTGCTAAAGCATTTGATACAGTGCCAAACAGAAGGTTACTGGTTAAATGAAGGAATGTTGGCCTGGAACATAGTATTTGTACCTGGATAGAGAACTGGCTAAAAGATAGACTACAAAGAGTGGTGGTAAATGGAACATTTTCTAATTGGACCAGTGTTGTTAGTGGAGTAGCGCAGGGCTCTGTACTAGGTCCCTTGCTTTTCAACTTGTTTATTAATGACCTGGAGGTGGCCATTGAAAGTACTGTTTCTATTTTTGCAGATGATACTAAATTGTGCAGAACTATAGGTTCCATGCAGGATGCTGCCACTTTGCAAAGTGATCTGTCTAAACTGGAAAACTGGGCAGCAAACTGGAAAATGAGGTTCAATGTTGATAAATGCAGGTTATGCACTTTGGCAAAAATAATATAAATGCAAGTTATACATTAAATGGCAGTGTGTTGGGAGTTTCTTTAAATGAGAAGGATCTTGGGGTCTTTGTAGATAACAAGTTGTCTAATTCTGGGCAGTGTCATTCTGTGGCTACTAAAGCAAATAAAGTTCTTGTATAAAAAAGGGCATTAACTCAAGGGATGAAACATAATTGTGTCTCTTTATAGGTCCCTGGTGAGGCCTCATCTGGAGTATGGGGGCAGTTTTGGACTCCAGTCCTTAAGAGGGATATAAATGAGCTGGAGAGAGTGCAGAGACTAAGTGCAACTAAACTGGTTAGAGGGAGGGAAGAGTTAAATTATGAGGGGAGACTGACAAGGTTGGGGTTGTTTTCTCTGGGAAAAAAGGCGCTTGTGAGGGGACATGATTAGACTTTACAAGTACATTAGAGGACATTATAGACAAATAGCAGGGGACCTTTTTACCCATAAAGAGAATCACGTACCAGAGGCCTCCCCTTCAGACTAGAGGAAAAGAAGTTTCATTTAAAGGAACAGAGTAGGGGGTTCATCACAGTGAGGACAGTGAGGTTGGGGAATGCACTGCCGGGTGATGATTCAGTTAATGACTATAAGAGGGACTTGGATGATTTCTTGGACAGACATAATACAAAGGCTATTGTGATACTAAGCTCTATAGTTAGTATAGATATGGGTATATAGAATTTAATTAAAAGTAGAGAGGGGTGTGTGTATGGGGCTGGGTTTTCATTTGGAGGGGTTGGACTTGATGGACTTTGTCTTTTTTCAACCCAATGTAACTATGTAACCTATCATGTATGTGTGCACTTGGTTGGTGTGAGAGCACAGTGCCTATATGAGCCAGAGCGACAGACTTTAGTACTTAAAGGAGAACTAAACCCTACGCAAAACCTCCACTGGCCTAAAAGCTTCCCCCTTGAAATGTTTATTACATTGAAAGAATGTGTCTATGAGTAAGTGTGTCATAAACTAACCCCAGCCTAACAGCATCCGATTGGGCATTAGTGACCCACTGGGGTTGCAACTAAAAGTGCCCTCCTCGCAACTTCCAGCACTGCATCGTATACCTTTTGCCTCCTTCCTCCTCCTTGACTTTGACTGAGCAGCTCAGGCAGGGAGCAGGCCTGGGTTATTCGGGCCCATGAAGGCCAAGACCCACCAAGTCTTCTCCCAGTGTCCTGTCTACCCAGTCTCACCCTGTTTACTACGGTGCTGTTAGTGGGGTTTTTGATCATTTTTGTATACAACAATGTCATGTCTCAGTTCTCCCAGCATCCCTGTGGTGTTTCTCTCCCAGCAACAGGGCATAGGATAGAGGTTCCAAGGAATCCAGCTTTAATGAATGAATAGGTAAGCATGTTTTAAATGCCATCTAGTGATAATTTTGCTCAGGTATAAATAAATGTACAGTATGTGTCGAATCCAATTATCCCATGCATAATTAGCCCTGAGGCTTGGAGATGTAACCATGACATTTACTTGAGGAGTGGATATCTATTTATATGAGCTGTCTGTCCATGTCAATTCCATTCCTTTACCATTGAAATGATGATCTAAACATTTTCCTTATTGGCCGTGTTTAAATGGAAGTGCTTGACTAGAAGTAACGCTGATGCAGAGGGACAACAAAGGATAAGTCTTGCCGTTATCTATATATTATGTGTTTAAAGTATATGGATAAGTCTGAGACTCCCTATCTGTCTCATTGATGAGACACTTCCCATAATGTGACCATCAGGGCATACAAAGGCTTGGTGTCAATCACTGTTCCTTGCAAGGTGGTGACACACTAAACGTTCAATGGAAGCCATTGTTGCAGGCAACTAATGAAGTGTAAAATGCACTGTGACACCAAACACAGCCGCACTAAATAACCATTTATTGATCAACATTCTCATTCTAGAGTGCTCCTTCGTCCATTGCACATGGAGTCATGGAATGTCAGTCAATACATGGTCCCATGAAATGTCGTGCTTTGGCAGATATTGTAATGAGAAGCTGCCATTGCATCTGCTGCCCCAACACTGGATCTCCAAGACTTTTGTGTCGGGTACAAGGAGAAGGTTTGGAATGGTTTTGTTTCAGGTCATGGGATTCCTTTCAAAATGAACAATGCAACCCAACAATGTATAAATAATGTATAAGCCACATCTCACATACTGTAGTTCTACATCCCTTCATATGTTTGTTTTGGTCACTTAGCAGAGAACAGAGCAGTTTGCAAATGGGCAAGAAATGACGCGTATCCCCAAAAGCCCTGTAAAATCAGTCATTTCTAGCCTGTAAACGTCTAAGTTGATGGCTGACAGCATGGAGATATATATGACTTAAAGAGTTTCAGATGGCAAGTGAAAGACAAGATGAATGTATCACAATTATATTGAGGGTGTGGGGTGTATTTGCATCACAGGTAGAGGAAGGGTGCAAGCTGGGCCAATCTGGCACATATGTATTGCACACTGAGCATTAGTCCCCCACAGATTGCACTGGCTGCTTTGCAAGGCAAATAAGACAGAGACAGCAGGAGGCACTTTATCACTCCACACCACTTCTACAGCTCATTAGTAGCAGAATAACTAGGGTCCAATAGGATTTGAAGACACTGGTCTTCAGAACCCAATGCCATCTCTGTATCAGTCTTCAATGGCTTTCTCTGTTGTAGCTCCAAGTAGAGAGTAAGTGCCTCAATGTACCCAAATAAAAGGAAATTAATTTTGGTTGTTGCTGACCACCGTATTAATATATATATTCATACACTTAGCCTCCCCAAATAGGAAATCACTTGCTACAGTAGATATTCATAGTAGCCTCCCCAAACAAAAATGCCACCCTTTTCTGCTGAATGGAGACTGGTTTGGTAAAATCCATGATTTCAGTAAAATATGGCCCCCCGGTTCTTTTTGTTGATCTTAGGGATAAACCGAATCCTCTATTTGGGATTCGGCCGAATCCCAGAACCCTTCGTGAAAAATTCAGCCCAAATACCAATCAAAATCCTAATTGGCATATGCAAATTAGGGGAGGGAAAGGAAAGAGTGGGAAAAAAGACTCTACTTCATTGTATTGTGACGAAAAGTCATATGAGTTCCCTTCTCGCCCTTAATTTGCATATGCAAATTAGGATTCAAATTTGGTTCAACCAGGCACAAGGATTCGGCAGAATCCGAATACTGCTGAAAAAGGCCGAATCCTTCATTTGGTGCATTCCTAGTTGATTTACAATGAAATGAACCTGAAATAGGGTAGAATGATCTTCTATAACAGAACCAACAACTGGACATTCCTTTTTATGCTTTAGCCAGGCCTTTAGCCTCTTGGTGAATACATTAACATTTGGAAACATTGATTAAAACCAAAAGGCTCAATGAAAAGGATCAATGAAATAAGTCTTATTTCGGCCATGTTGGTTCCTGAAGGGACAGTGCTTGGGTGATATCTGCTATCCAGTTTACCTAATGAAGGAAGCCAGTAGTATAGAAAGAGGAAAAACTAAGCAGTGTGAAAGTTCAGCAACTGGAATTAGATGCAGCGCTCTCTTCTCATTCTACAATTTCCTGGTGGTACAATCATCTACGGGGAAAGTTTGGAATATTTATTTAACCTTTCTCTGGGGACGTTCAAGAGCCACTTGTCAAACAAGACGTAACAAGAAGAAGCAGATAGGCATCTAGGTTTAATATTTGACTCATTTCCTTAACAGGAACGAGTAGATGTGTTCGCTTTCTTATCTGGGACAGCCATTATTTTATTTTTTTTCAAGAAAAAGAGACTGAAAGAGGAAATTAAATACCTGTGCCCTTGAAACGTTACAAAATATTGTTCCTAGAGGACACCAAATTGATTCAAAAAAATACTTATACATTGAAGGATTTTGATGAGAAAGCAATAAATATTTTCAGCGATTGCTCTCGGGGCTGGATACCCTTTCATTCAGAATCCAGGGATTTGGAAGGTCAAGAAACATCGGAGCAGACTATGAAATTGTATCATAAAAATGACTCCATTGCTTGTTTAGGGGTGGATAAACTTAATGAGAGTATAAGGTACTGTTTCTAAAACAGAAATGACTACAAACAAAGGGCTGTTCAAATATTTAATATACTATATTAATAGAGAATTATTTTTTTTCCAACCCAAATTAACTATGGAACTAAACCACATGATTGTTTTTTGGCTGAAGATCTCAAGAAGTGATCCCTAGTGCCGTCAGCAGCCGATCAATTGACACAGCAATGTTGTCATTAGGGGCCTTTGTGAAGCAGTACAGCCTAAGCAGCTACATGAGTTCCTTATGGCATCTGCTTTGTCTCACACTTTGTTTGTTTCATTAATGATTCTCCTGTGGGAAGCACCTCCACTTTCTTCTCAAGGCATGTGTTCATGTCTCATAATCTTCATGCAGAAAAGGATTTATATTCTGCTCAGTGGAAGACCGATGTGGTGTCCACTCTAGTCCGCTTACGAATCCAATTGGAAAGCTAGTCACTTGAGTTTGTTCTAAAATGTGGTAATTGTCTATGTTTTGCCCACAGCCAGTGAGCCCAGAGGTCTTTCTATACCATAAGGAGAGGAACATGGCACATACAGCTGTCACAAACCTTGATAACGCTCTGAAATGAAGGCTGAAGCCTCATATCAAGTCAAGCCCTTTTTTTTAACCTTTTTAAGATATTTCAATTTGTGTATGGTTTGGGGGAGGGTGATAAATCCATTTTATTTCATGTCTTCTTCTTTCTTGCTTGAGTGACAGTTGGTGAGGTTGAAGCCAACACATGGGTCCATCAAGTTTAGCCTTGTCAAAACCTCTTTATATAGATGCAGAGAATGACAAATTAATTCCCAGCAATATCCAGGCATAGTAAACCTCATAAGGGATGGAAAAATTTTTGTTTCACGCCAAAAATCAAATTATGGCCTGTAGTAGTGATTTTTAGGTAACCATGACTATAAATATTTTCCTTGGATCCAATCGATTGCTAAAAAAACAATCAATAAATTGTTATTGCCCTTTCCCATTTCATTGACTGTCTTCTTTTCACTTGGAACAGCCTAAAGATTAAAAATAATTAGAAAACTCTCCTGCTGGGTTTTCTGTATACTTTCTCCTCTTCGTTTTGTCACATATAGAGTAAGATGTGTCCTTCGTCATGCAAACAAATACACATTGACAAGTCTGTCTATAGATCTTACCGTTGAGTATCTCATCTGTCTGCATGGGTGGGAACCCTGGCTCTGAATCTTGTATCTCTACTTCCTGATGGAAAAAAAATTGGCAAGGTCACATGGGGTAAATCTAGAGATGAACCACATGTATTATTTTTAAATTAGACTGAATCATCCACAAAAAAACGAATTGGCATAACCATAGTTGTCATGTGAATATTTGAGAAATGTAATAAATGTCATGATTGTCACATGAAGAGATATGAGTTGGGCTTGGCTCAACACCATGACTTCAGCCAGACACAAATGTATAGTCTAGTGGATATAAATTAGTGAAATACTTTATTGAACTATATCATTTATTTGAATTCAGTCTATGAATTGGGAAGGGTTTTGTTGTGGTTGGCATACATTTGAGTACCAGCACACATAGAGAAGAAATAACGTTTTCCAGCTGGATTGTAGTAAAAACCCCGGCTGGAATCAAGAACATGGACTGTAAAACCATTTATTGCTCCTATTAAATTAAAAGAACATGAATAGATAGACACAGGGGGACTGTTGCTGGTTTTAATAAGCAACGCGTAGAACTTGTCAATTTATTATGGATAATAGTATTACCCATCAGAGCTAAGGGTGAAGGATATTAATGAAGCATTTGAGGAGATATTCATCTTCGTGTCAAGGGAGCAACTGATGCAATTACGTGAAGGTATGGGTTGCTCTGAATTGGGCAAGCTAAATCCAATGTCAGGCTACACTGTTTGTGATATTATCAGCAAATAAGTGATTTATTTCATACTCTGGATTTGTCAGTCACACTGGGCTGGAGGCCACGCAATTTGGGAAGAACGCTTATTTGCGCTTCTAGATAATTGTAAAAATGCAACCTTGCGGTTAAATGGGCTGAATTTTGGCCTTGAAATTTTGTCCTAGATATTTTTGTTTCTATGGCTGAAACCGCAATGCTTTTATATAACTGCAACCTTCGGGTGACCCTGAACAAATGTTGACTTCAAAGGGATCTTCAGACTTAAAAAGAAGACCAATGTTTTAGACCCATAGAGCATTACATCAAGAAAACATTAAATAAAAAACACTTCAGAATGATGGGATTGACTACTGAAAGTAGGACAAACCCTTTGTTTTGAACGCATCATCACAAGTTGCTTGGAGGCAAGGGCATTCAGTGTCATGGTTTCAGGCTTTACTGCACTGCATTGAGCACAAGGGCATCCCTTGACATTAGGAAAAAAAGAAGGTGTCATCCTAAACCATGGAAAGGTTTTGCTTTACAGCGAGAATATTAAATCTGTGCAATTTTGTCCCCAAAAAGGTCATACAAAGAGGGTTCTAAGGGTTCGACATTTTAGCAAATTAAAAATGAACTCTACTGGAATTAGTACATAGTATCTTGTTCTACATAAACATAATAAAATATATGTTTCATTGGAATTATAAAAGCACTTTTCCACGATTCTCTCAAAAATCTCAATGTAAGACCACCTCCCTGGTCCTTCAGTTACCTCCATACAATATGGCCCAAACCCCACCAACTTTCCATTAGACCTTGCCTTATTTTGGGTAAGTTGTCCATGTGGTCGGGGTGTTCCCTATGAGATATGACTCAAATCTTATTGATACTCTTCACAACCAGATACTTTTATCTGATTTAGGCTGCTTTTTGGAATCCTCAAAGGTCCTGGTTCCCTGTCCAGGTGTAGTTAACAAAGGGGCAAGTACAGCTTACCTCAAAGGAGACTTTTATTTACTAAAATTTTTCAACAATATAATTATTGAAAAAGGTACAAGATAAAAACAGAGGACACAAGAAATACCTTTCCAATGTCTACTGTATGCATGACATCTTACAATATACGTGTCTAGCTTCCACTTAATGATGGAGCTACAATATTGATATTTTTCTACTTTCCAGCGAGTATGATGATAAAATATAGTGATTACATTTGGTAAACATCAAACAATCATGCATTTAATAATCCACAACGAGTGCCCTCTCTTTGCACTGAATAGCGAGATGGAGACTATTCCAGTTAATAAATGGAGTGCCTTGATAGGCTTACAAATATCCGGAGTAGGGCTTTGAAATGCCACTTTGTTAGCTTCCCTCAAATCCAGAATCCACAATAATGGTATTGTTTAGACAACATGAAAGCCATTATTTAGGTCAGAAAAAATAATATTTATTCCTATTGCTTATTCTTCCCTATAACACCTCCTATTATCAGCTTAATCTCCTCCAAAAGTATTCAAATTCTCAGCCTAAACAACAAATTACCTGTTCCTTTCTGAAATATGTATTTTGAAATTAACCCCCTATTTGGGTTTTAAGCGGGTGTGGCCTTTAATAAATGGGTTTGGTTTTGGGTGGAACTAAAGCCTACCTGCTGATTGTATTAACTTAGAACAATCAGTTCACAGCATAGAATGACTTCATTTTTAATATTTATTACCAATCCTCCTTGTTTCAGTACTGTATATACTCGAGTATAAGCCATCCCGAGTATAAACCGTCCCGAGTATAGGCCGAGGTACCTAATTTTACCTCCAAAAACTGGGAAAGCTTATTGATTCGAGTATAAGCCTAGGGTGAGAAATGCAGCAGCTTCTGGTAAGTTTCAATAAAAAAATTGAGGGTTTCTGCTCCCATTGGAGGTGCCGGCGTCTCGTTTTTGGACACCGACGTCCATTCTTGGATGCCGGCGACTGTTCTTGGAGACTAGTCTTGGATGCCAGCGACTATTCTTGGACACCGGCGACTATTCTTGGACGCCGTAGACTATTCTTAGACACCGGCGACCGTTTTTGCGCTTGACCCGAGTATAAGACGAGGTACAGTTTTTCAGCAAATTTTGTGGGCTGAAAAACTCGGCTTATACTCGAGTATATACGGTAAGCACCCAAGGGTATTAATTTAGCAGAATCATTATTCCCGCTAACCAAACTGTAACCACCACTAATAGAGACATGAATGCAAGCGCTGTGAATGTGTTTCTCAGGCTGCACCATGGGACCCCTACGTTGCTCTCGGCATCTCTTTACATTCATAAAAGCGTTTCCTCAGCAAGGAGCAGAGAGGTCACTGGTAACATGAGAAAGAACTGTGGATAATTACTGCGTGTTATGTAACAGCCCCTGAAAATAATCTTTTTACAGGAAAATTCTTCCAGCTATAGGAAAGAGACGGATCCCATGGCAGACAAGACATGCCACTTACAAGAAAGAGATTCCGTTACATGGAAAGAGAATTCAGTGACAGGACATAGGTTCCAATTGAAAAGGAGAGAATCCACAAGCAGAAAAAAAGAAGGTTTTTGTCTAAAGGATAATAATAGTAGAAAGCCCTAAAGCAGGATTGTCCAACTGGCCAGATGTGGTCTTCCATATTCAAGGCCATCAGAATGGCCAAGATAGATCTCTATGTATATGTGCATTGTTTAGAACCTGAGTTGATGCTTATACAACAGCTAGACACCTCTGATATATGAACATTATTTGACTTGCTGACTGATAATAAGAATCATAGATGGCCCAAGTGTGCTCCAGTAAAGCAAATGTCTTTAAACAGATGTGACTATAATAATTATTATGAATCTGATCTAGGGCAATGGTTTCCAGAGTTTTTAGCTTCAATATCCCTCTCTGAGGTCCCATATTTGATCGGATGTCTTCCCAGGATGCTCCATGTTCCAGTAAAACAAATGCTGGTGATGTCTCAGTTCAGATATTGATAGCAAAAATAGCCTTTAATCAGTTGGAACCATAGTGATGAGACATTAAGCTCTCACACATAAGCCAATGCACCCTTGGGTTTGTTATAAACATTTTTCCTTTGGTTTGGGCTGCACTGTGCCTGGGAAATATATTCTGTTTTGTATTCTTTGTTGAGAAATGAATGTTCGCTGTCTGCTCGGCCGCTGTTACTGAGCTGCTTTCCAGATCGCTGTGACATGAAGTGGCTTATCCTCAACAGCATCTTTCTGCTCCGAGAACCCTTTTGGCCCCTTTCATTTGTCACTGTCTTTAAAGCTCCATGACTTGCTGTAGGGATTGAGTGAGTTTAACAATGAGTAATAGGAATTAAAATGCAGGACTTGTACATTCCAACTCCACTCTGGCAATGTCTCTCTCTGGTTTATAGCTTCAATGGGTTTCTCTTTTTGTAATAAAAGTCAGCACAGGGAAATTTGGTGCCTCTAAGAACCGAGACTGGGTAAATAATTATTTCTATTTTCTAATTATTTCCACTACAAAATGAACATAAATATTTGCTAAAATGAGCAAACTTTCCAAAAATCATCCTAGATCTTCTACACAATGAAAGACAAATACAAAATGCAATAAATATGAATGCCATGGGTCTTCTGAATAGTTTTATAAAACATAAACATATAATTACTTTATGGCATAATATTAATAGCGCTTACCATTTTGAATGGCTCACACCTGTCTTCAAACAAAAGAAACAAAACACAATTAGTATGTATCATAAAAGCCCCTAAAAGTAAGTTAACCCCATAAAAATATACTTAAGTGAAGCAATCAAAATGGGTAACACTTTTCCCAAACTTAAATTATTCTGTAATTTCTAGAACTCTCAACACAAGTAACATCAGGAAGTTTCTATACACAATAGATATATAGATCAGCTCAATATATAGACGCAAACCACTGTTCCTATAATCATGCAGTATGGGGAATAGCAATGAACAAAGATCATCCGATATCCCTAAAGTCTCAGCCCTGGTAAGGTGCTGCATTATCTTTCCCTCTAGTTGCCATTTTGCTTTTATATACAGTACCCTCCACCCCTTCTCTTCTTACCAACTGTTCTGTGGGAAGGGTTTTGCAATCCCCTAAAGCAGGGGTCCCCAACCTTTTTAACCCATGAGCCACATTCAAATGTAAAAAGAGTTGGGGAGCAACACAAGCATGAAAACGTCCCCTGGGGTGCCAAATAAGTGCTGTGATTGGCTATTTGGTAGCCCCTAAGTGGACTGGCAGCCTACAAGAGGCTCTCCCTGGCACTATACTTAGTTTTTATGTAATTAAAATTAGCTTTCAAGCCTAAAATTCAAAAATATGCTCCTGCTTTGAGGACACTGAGAGCAACATCCAAGGGGTTGGAGAGCAACATGTTACTCACGAGCTACTGGTTGGGGATCACTGCCCTAAAGACAGGCCCAGAAGCCACAAAAGCAATAAAGTTATCTGCTGCTGAGCATGCAACTGATGAACCTGAACGCACTTCCCCAGCCATACCTGAAAGTACCAAGTGGAATAATTGGATCATGAAAATGCATTAATATTTTGTTTACTTTTGGAAACGCTCCCATAAGCACACACATATATAGAGCAAAAATAGGGTTTCTCTGTGCATTCATTTCCTTTTCCTAGACATCTATAAACAGATTTATGCAGGCGCAGTTCATGTCCTGTATAATTAACCGGCTAAATGTTGGTGCCTCAGGCGCCAGGAGACAAAATGATATACCCAAGGTCGTAAGGAGCTTGACATGACAATTGAATCCATATCTAATTAGGAAGCAAAACATGAAATGTTATATGTCATGTGCTGTTTATCCATAAAATAACCATGAACGGGACTTATCAACGGCAACCACTGGGAAAATGTTTTGTTTTATCGTCCCCCTTGTGATTCCTGACTATTTTGCTGTTAGGCATATGCACACATGTATTCTTTTCTGGAAGCATAGTCTGATACGTCCAAGTGGAAAAAACAGTTCATTATTCGTCTTTTTATCTACCCACCATATTGCCTACCTCAATTTGGGCATATAAGGGAAAGGTCCACTCATTTGGCAAGGTCTGTGTATATATATATATATATATATATATATATATATATATATATATATATATATATATATATATATATATATATATATAGGTTCGATAAAGAAGAGGAAAAAAAGAGGACCGCAAACAACTCACCGCTCTCCCCTCACAACACAGGTGCTCTGTCAGACAGTGTCCCCACTGTATATACACCAAAAATCCAAAGAACAGACGGCACTTCTGTAAGGTGGGTTTTATTGGAGGTCCTGCTGGAAAAAACCTTACGCGTTTCGGGAGTTAACTCCCGAAACGCGTAAGGTTTTTTCCAGCAGGACCTCCAATAAAACCCACCTTACAGAAGTGCCGTCTGTTCTTTGGATTTTTGGTATATATATATATATATATATATATATAGGCTCCCTCTTTTTAGCTCACAGTTTCTCTCTTTTAAGATCCCAGTTTCCCCCTTCAGGCTCCCAGATTCCCTCTTTTAAGATCCCATTTTCCCCCTTCAGGCTCCCAGTTTCCTTATTTTTAGCTCCCAGTTTCTGTTTCCCTCTTTTAAGATCCCAGTTTTCCACCTTCAGGCTCCCAGTTTCCCTCTTTTTAGCTCCTAGTTTCCGTTTCCCATCTATTAAGATCCCAGTTTCCCTCTTTTTGGCTCCCAGTTCTGTTCCCCCTTTATGCTCCCTGTTTCCCTCTTTTAAGATCCCGGTTTCCCTCTTTTTGGCTCCTAGTTCTGTTCCTCCTTTAGGCTCCCTGTTTCTCTATTTTAAGTTCCCAGTTTCCCTCTTTTAAGATCCCAGTTTTCCACCTTCAGGCTCCCAGTTTCCCTCTTTTTAGCTCCCAGTTTTTGTTTCCCTCTTTTAAGATCCCGGTTTCCCTCTTTTTGGCTCCCAGTTTCTCTCTTTTAAGTTCCCAGTTTCCCTCTTTTAAGTTCCCAGTTTCCCTCTTTTAAGTTCCCAGTTTCCCTCTTTTAAGATCCCGGTTTCCCTCCTTTAGGCTCCCTGTTTCTCTATTTTAAGTTCCCAGTTTCCCTCTTTTAAGATCCCAGTTTTCCCCCTTCAGGCTCCCAGTTTCCATCTTTTTAGCTCCCAGTTTCCCTCTTTTTTTTAACACTGAAATGTTTTATTGTTTTTCCAAGCATATCAA
This sequence comes from Xenopus laevis, assembly GCF_017654675.1. Lineage (NCBI taxonomy): Eukaryota > Metazoa > Chordata > Amphibia > Anura > Pipidae > Xenopus > Xenopus laevis. The sequence goes on along the minus strand of NC_054387.1, from coordinate 2,054,415 downwards.
AGAAACTTGCTTAAGCTTGTCAAGCATGTAAACATAAGATAAAATATAATAAAATAAAACAATAAAATAAGGCGGCTGTGTTTCACTCAATTTCTCAAGAATAAACCTAATAAGATAAAGGCACAATATCAAGTCCTCTTGTTTTGTAGATATCTGTACTATTGGATTCATACATGCAATGCTGAGAAAAGCAGGGGGTCATTCTCATATGCAAACCAGGGGAGCTAAATACGATCATAGGCTTCCATATAGTTTTGTAACATATGTTTAATTTTCTCGTTAGCTGCTATGTCTATGATTTTTGTTTTGAGCATAGATAGAGGTATGGTAGCATGCAATTACCAGTCTCGCTGCTGTACCAGTTTCTCTCTTTTAAGATCCCAGTTTCCCTCTTTTTAGCCCCCAGTTTCCACTTCCCTCTTATAAGATCCCAATTTTCCTCTTTTTAGCTCCCAGTTTCCGTTTCCCTCTTTTAAGATTCCAGTTTTCCCCCTTTAGGCTCCCAGTTTCCCTCTTTTAAGATCGCAGTTTTCCCCCTTCAGGCTCCCAGTTTTCCTCTTTTTAGCTCCCAGATTCCATTTCCCTCTTTTAATATTCCAGTTTTCCACCTTGAGGCTCCAAGTTTCCCTCTTTTAAGATCCCAGTTTGCCCCCTTTAGGCTCCCAGCTTCCCTATTTTAGGCATAAGAGCCCCTAACAGTAAATTGACCTGGTTTCCCCTTTAGGCTCCCAGTTTCTCCCCATGTGGTGGTCCAGTTGGCTGCAGTGAAGTGGTTAGTGGCCAAAGCAATGTTCTTGTGTGTAACTGCCTACTTAACTATAGATTTTATAAAGGATCATTTCCCTGTACAGCTGATATTTAAGAGAGGATGCTTAATGAAATAAATACCCTCTTAAAGCATCATTTTCACAAGAATTCCACCCACATGTAGCTACTCCCTTGTCATTTCCCTAGGCAGCAAATCCCTCATCTAAAAATAAGGTGACCTGCAATAATGGCTTGCAGGTTTTCCCACAAAAAGAGGTGTCAAGGGCTGGGAGTTGCTATGGAACCAGTCTGTTGCCGGGCAACCGCTGCTAACAAAGATTATCCTGGACCAGATGCCGCCAGCCGGGTCACATGACAGGGATGTAGATCCATCAGCCACTGTGTCTAAACAGACGTGCAGAAGTCATATATCTCTTGATATTGTATGTGCCAATCAATAAACAGTTGGACAAGCATTATGAAGCCGGCACCATTGCCTTCTCTATACCAAACATGCAATTTAATTACACCTGCATGAGTCCTAGTGCTGTGAATTTACTGAGTACGGAATTCTGTTCTGATTCATAATAAGATGATTGCAAGGGGTCAGATTTACTAAGACTAGAGGTGTTACACTGTGGGGGTCACACAAAGTCTGCCATGAGAAAATGAGAAATGAAACCCATTAGTTTTAGACTTTTTAGGGAAGAACCACCTCCTGAGATCAATTCCATCTGCCCCAACTTGTGTTCTCAGTCAACAAACACTACCTACTCCCCTGATTGTTACAATGGTCTAAACCAGATCTGTCCAACTGGAAACCCAGGAGACTCAAATGATTGTTATGGCCACCAGCCTGCTTAAAGGTTCCATAGACTGTCTGGCAACATCATTTTAACATGCCATTGAGAAATAATTGGCCCACCATGTCTAATACATGATACAGCACTGGTCAAACAGATCATAAAGCAGAACTCACCATGAACTAAATAGAACCTTTACTTTATTCAGAACTATTTGGTTTGTAGCACATACTCTAGAATAAGTCCCATATATCTACAAATGGAGCAAAATGTGTTACAAAGAATAAACAGATCATAAAGAGCACACCTTCTTATAAAGAGAACTTTAACTTGATTCAGATGGAGCAAAATGTGTCATAGAGATAAACAGATGATGAAGAGTACAACTAGATATAAAGAGAACCTTAACATGATTCAAAACTAGTCGTTGTCTAATACATATTCTACGATAAGCCTTACATATCTACAGAAGGAGCAAGAAGCCATATCTGCTTAATTTATTTGGTTCTTTCTTGGGTACATGTACATAAGCAGTTAGGAACAATTCTGGTCGTTGTACTTAATTTCCCTGGCTCCTTCAATAAACACTTTAAAAAAAGCCCCCACTATTGATTCCTCCTGTCTATAAAAAAGATATACAAGATCTGGTTTCCACTGAGAGAGCAGTTAAATATAGAAATGTATTAGTAGTGACAGTCAGCAAGAGGGTATCCCTTGGGTGAGCAAAAATGAGACATACAATGGCGGAGAAAGAAAATGGAGACAGAGAAAAAGGAATGAAATACAATAAATAAGAAATGTGACCGCTGGGGGATCTCAACAACTTTTCCCAGACAGAAGATAATCAAATGTATTGATTCTATCCAAGCGAAAATTGGGAAGCAAAATAATAACTGTCTGGGCAACAAGGCCAACCTAGTACAAAGGAATATAAACAGCCCTAAATCCTACAGCAATGAATGGGTTATGGTATCCCAGCCCTTTCTACCTCCTCCCTCGTCGCCATATTCCACTCGCCTGACTATTTTTAGGCTCGCAAGCGACTGCGTTGAATTATTCAGCAAGTTTTACATTCGCAGAGGATTTAAAAATAGAATCAAGCTGATTATCCCCCTCCTTGTCTGCGCTGAAAAAAAATCGGCCGGTGCTTCCTTCTACTGATTAAAAATATCTTTCCTATCAACAGGGAAAACGAGATTCCTCCAGAGTTACTATTGCGGAAGGAATGTAAATAAGTGTAGGGGACAATTTAAACCAAAAGGTGTCTGCCTACTAAAAGTCCACAGCCCTGGCAGTTACCTGCTTTAAACTGTTTTGGAAACCACATATATTTTAGTATTTATTCCACGTGTTAGGCAAGCAATGGTTTGGTCCAAAAAAAAGGTTTTAATTTTGTGAATATCCACCCTTATGTAACTACAGTAGTGCCTCTGGGACTCACCTACAGTCAGCTCACCTCTGCATAAATCCAGATTTGCCTTAGGTTGCCAAATGAATCAATTCAGGCAGATCCCATTAGTCAGCCAAATACACTGCCATTAATATTTCAGCAGCGAGAACATCAATACTGAAGGAAGATTAATCCATAAATAGACGTTGGCCTTATAGGAAATCCAATGATACACAGTTTTATCCCCACTACCTGCAGCAATGACTCCAAATGGTATGGGGAGAGGCTGGCAACCAGGTGAGAAGGGCAGTGATTTCTCCCTACTAATTAGGCCTATACTAGACAGTCAGAAAAATGTTTATTTTGATCATTTTGCCAAAGCCAAAATGTACAGGATTAGACCCAGTATTCCATTACACAAAAAAATTGGAAGACCAATTGAAAAAGCACCCCTCTTTGGTACTTGCAAATCTGCCCTTGGAATGCTACAATGATCACATTTGAATGGGTTATATGCTGTGACACCTGAACATTGATGCTCACGGAAGTACAGGGGCCATATCCGACATAAAGCTGCTATACCAGAGAAATCACACACACTCTCATGATATCGGTATATTCAAAATATTTCTTGGCATCTTTGCTTGTCCTTTAATAAAAACACAAATATAGAAGAAATGCAGAATGTGCCATCTAGTGGCTTAATCCTTTCCTATGAAAATCCACAGTTTTTAATCAAAAGAAAAAAAACAAGAGAACAATAAATGCACATCGTTATTGTTCAAACAAATATTATGGAAGATACTATATATATTTACAATTTACTAACAGGCATAGAGGACAATTTGCTATTGACACACTACCCGCACCAACCCTTACCCACGATGAATTCCATCAAAGCTTGATTAGTTAGTTGGAGCAAAACACGCGTCAGGCGCAAGTTATTTTAGCATGGTTAGGCAGGGTGTCAGAACTTTATTCTAAATGAGGGATTGAGAAATCCTTGACCAGGAGGGAACTCAGCGTCGGTGAGGGTTGGTGTGGTTAGTATGGGTAAGCTTTCTAGTTATAAGTGTACAGTTAGCTTGCGCTACAATGAGTTCAGCGACTAGGCACTAATACCCTTTGTCACGTTTTTTGGGATTAATAAATTCTTCTTTTATTTACAGTAAAGGCATGTGGCCACTGGGTCATTGCTGACATGCCTTTACTGTATTTTACAAATAAAAGAAAAATGTATTAATCCCCGAAAAACGTGTCCAATAAGTCCGAAATTTGGGATTCTGTATAAGGTTCCGTTGCCAGAAAGTTGGATGCCGGCCGACGCGCTTCCTAGCTTATGCACCTGCGTGATGACGTCATAGCGCATGGTGCGAAATTCAAAATGTATATAAGGGGAATTCAGATATCTGCACACTGCCCGTTGTTAGGTTCAATTAGCTTGTTCCTGGGTGTTATATTCCTTGTGAATAATACTGATCTTTAGTGTATTGACCCTTGCCTGCCTGATTAACTACTTTGACCTCTCCAATCCTGACCCTGCCTGTCTGTGACTATTCTGACCTCTCCAATCCTGATCTGTGCCTGTCCACTGACTATTCTACATTCTCCAATCCTGACTCCAGCCTGTCTGACGATTCTCTGCTTGTGCTGGCCCGGCCTGCCTGTTCCTGGTGATGTTCTTCCTTCCAGTATCCTGGTGAGACGATTGTGCCTCTTTGCTCGTCCAGAACCGTTAGCTTTGCTCCTCTCTCTATTAAGACCTGGCGGCATCCGATTAGCTGAGGGCTCCTCCTGAGGTGAAAGGCGGCGATTAGAGGCAGAAGTGAGAGCCGAGAAGAGGGAGCTTAGCTTCTGTTCTGGATATAGGGTGCCGAACGTGACATTAATAACATTGGGATCAGCTGTCATTTTTACCGGCCAACCAACCAGGCCCGGATTTGTGGAAAGGCCACCTAGGCCCGAGCCTAGGGCGACAGGATTTTAGGGGAGCGGCATGCTACCCAACCACACCCACATTGGTTCAAAAACACTGGAGATACAATCAGTATTTAAATTTCCCGTTACTCCGTCCCGATGATAAAAATTTGTATGAATAAAGGGGAGGGGACAAGGGCGAGGAACGGCAGTGACCTAGGGGCGTCCTCTATGTAAATCCGGCCTTGCAACCAACCCTAGTTGCCACCTGGCCGGTATTTTACAGTCCTGGCCGGTAAAAATGATGCTTGTTGCCAATGTTATTAAAAACGGCAAGAATCTAAGAAGGCCGGTATTTGTTTCCAGAAAAGGTGGCAACCCCATGGAAAAAATGACAAGAATATAAGAAGGCCCTTTTCCAGAAAAGGTGGAAACCCTATCTGAGGGCTTATAGGGGGCCCAGTCTATTTCAATACATGTGAATAGAAATATCTTAGTTGAAAGTAAATCTGTGAGGCGCAGACATTTCTGTTTCTTTCACATATTTTTATATAGATTTATAACAAGTTTCCTTGCTTCACACACTAACACTTGTGCACATCCATATAAATATAAATAAAATATAGATAGTGCATCATTTTATTACAGAAGGGCAGGACCATCACTTTATAAATTCACTTTCCAGTGCTCAAGATGGCCGCCGCTCTGCCAGAAGTTCAACTGCGTCGATGCGCTCGACGTTCGCTCCTTCAGGCTGCGTGCGTCGGTTCCCAGCATCCTCTTGGCCGCGTCGCTTTGACAAGAGACTTGCCAGTCATTCCGTCTCCGGAAGCGGAAATCTTAGACGAGTAAAGCACCGGGAGGCCAACATGAAAGAAGCAGTGGCTAAGCGAAAAGAACCAGAGGACGTGGAGATGAAAGAAGAGGAGGCGGCCGCGGGAACGGGCGAGGGAGGGAAGAAGGAGCTGGACAGCGTCACATTAGAAGGTTGGGTCACATTTAGGGAGTCAGTCAGTCACCCTAATGTTTCTCTTCCCACAATGCACTTCTCCTGATGCTTCTGAAAGGTTCCCTCCTCCTCCTCCTCTCCCAAAAGCTGTTTATTTGCTTCATGAGAGAAAGTGTCCTTTGCAGCAACTGGTTATTTAATGGAATCACTGCTGGTTCTGGTTCCATAAACAATGTAGCAAGTGATTGACAGCTCTGTCTCACTGTGTTGTGTCCAGCATGAGAGGCAGAGAACTGAAAGGGACTTTATTTATATGGAGCCAGACCCTGCGCCTTGTCCATTCATTTATACAATTGTAACACGATTTCCCACTGCCTAAAGGTGGCCATACGCAAGGTTGCCAAATGAACGGGTCTTATGCCCACCAAAGGCAGCCACATATGGGCTTAATCAGATCAGTCGGCCCTAGGGCCAAACAAACCGATTACAAGGAAGGAAATGGGCATGACGGGCCATAGCCAATGTGATCCTCCATCTCAGGAAGAATCAAACCTCCCTGATCGTTATTTAGCCGATTATCCATCAGCCAGACCCATTGGAAGCCCCAGATAAGCTGCCAAATCAGTCTAAAGAACTATCAGCAGCTTTAAAGGAGAAAAATGTGGCTAAAAATGTCACATTTTCTATGGTGAACTTATTGCACGAGGCTAAAGTTTGAGTTTGTCAATAGCAGCAATGATCCAGGACTTCAAACTTGTCACAGGGGGTCACCATCTTGGAAAGTGTCTGTGACACTCACATGCTCAGTGGGCTCTGATTGGCTGTTGAGAAGCTAAGCTTAGGGCTCGTCACTAATTATCCAGCAGAAAATGAGCTTCCCTGGCTGTAATATAAGCTGATGCTACAGGTTTGCTGATTATTCAATTCTGATGCTAATTGCACTGGTTTCTGTGCTGCCATGTAGTAATTATGTGTATTAATGACTAATCAGCCTTATATTGTGACATTTCTATTTTATGTGTACTGTATATTGTGAGTGGCTCCCTAAGCTCAGTAAGTGACAGCAGCACAGAGCATGTGAATCAGTGAATCAGCAGAAAAGAAGATGGGGAGCTACTGGGGCATCTTTGGAGACACAGATCTTTACTGCTAAAGGGCTGTGGTTGCCTTGGGCTGGTACAGAAGCACAAAACATCACGTACAACATTTACTTCTTTAGTTAGGCTTTAGTTCTCCTTTAATCTGTATCAGACCTGTAGACATTGGGGCAAATTCAGACAGCATGTCTCTCTCTCCCTATAAATACTATAATATACATAATATAAATATATGTATAATCTCTCTCGTTCTGCAGATATAAAAGAACATGTAAAGCAGATTGAGAGAGCCGTATCTGGAAAGGAGCCACGATTTGTCCTTCGGGCTTTAAGAGCTTTACCCTCGACCTCTCGCCGCCTCAACCCCAATGTCCTGCACAAGGCAATTAATGGCTTTTTCACCTCCAACGCTACGACCCGTGATTTTCTTCTCAGCTTCCTAGAAGAGGTAAGGATTCTACTTGTGTTATGGTAGTGCAGCGGTTTTAGATATTTTGGGTCACACTGTGATACAACAGACCTCCTTACCTAGGAAATCATTACACATACTTGAAAAAGTGTCTTTGGCATAACTAATGCTGTAAATAAGAATCCACCCTAATATTTGTCTCCAATGAGTCAGACTGTGGGAAAACTGTACACCTTACTGAGTTCCCTTTGTTATTGATCAGCCTCACAAATTATGCCAGTGTTAGGGTATACGGTTTATTTTTTAATACAGTGTTAAAGGGATTCTGTCATGAATTTCATGATATTTTTATTTATAAATAACACTGTTTACACAGCAAATAATTCACTGTACAATATAAAATTTCATTCCTGAAGCAGCAAGTGTATTTAGTTGTAATATTGGTGTGTAGGTGCATCTCAGGTCATTTTGCCTGGTCATGTGCTTTCAGAAAGAGCCAGCACTTTAGGATGGAACTGCTTTCTGGCAGCCTGTTGCTTCTCCTACTCAATGTAACTGAATGTGTCTCAGTGGGACCTGGATTTTACTATTGAGTGCTGTTCTTAGATCTACCAGGCAGCTGTTATCTTGTGTTAGGGAGCTGCTATCTGGTTACCTTCCCATTGTTCTGTTGTTGGGGCGGGGGAAGGGAGCATGTGATATCACTCCAACTTGCAGTAAAGAGTGACTGAAGTTTATCTGAGCACAAGTCACATGACTAGGGGCAGCTGGGAAATTGACAAAATGTCTAGCCCCATGTCAGATTTCAAAATTAAATATAACTAAATCTGTTTGCTCTTTTGAGAAATGGATTTCAGTGCAGAATTCTGCTGGAGCAGCACTATTAACTGATGCATTTTGGGAAAAAAAAATTCCCCATGACAGTATCATTTAAGATCACTTTAGTCACTTAATTTATTAATTTAGCAATATCCTAATTAAAGCACTTATGCAGCTGCCTTTTCCTCATGTTGGTAAACATCACAACGAGACGTGGTAAGGAAGAACCTGGACAGCTTTGGTGTTTGGTTGTGGACCAATTGACCCATTGTGTTAATTGCCATTCTCCCTGCATTCTTTTTACTTCCCAAGCTGATGGACACAGAGGGAGACGTGCAGTTTCGGCCACGCACTGGCAAGGCTGCCTCCGCTCCCCTGCTGCCAGAGGTAGAGACGTATCTCCAGCTGTTACTTGTCATTCACCTGATGAACAGCAAACGCTATACAGAGGTGAGTACTCTACAGAATGATCAGCAACAGACACCCTCAAGCTTATTTATGCCCAATTGTAGGCGTATACATTTCCTAGTGCTCATATTGCCACATCATATTCATATCACAAGCCTGGGAAGGATGAGAGTTTTATTAGGACACATAAAGCAAATCTACAAGCATATATCTATGGAATCTATAACTGAATAGTTATATCTGGAGCTGTGTATATATAAACTAGAGATATAGTGCTTGACTGCAGGGACTGTAACCACTTTCACATTAAGACTAGAGGTGACATTTAGATGTACTGCGCTTACTCTTGCCGTTTGATACATTTCTACACTACGTCACCTCCATCACTCTCTCTTCTCTTTCTGCTCTTTCCAGGCTCAAAAAGTATCTGATGACTTAATGCAGAAGATTATCCCCCAGAACCGGCGTGCGCTCGACTTGGTCGTTGCAAAATGTTACTATTACCATTCACGTATTTACGAGTTCCGCGATAAGTTGGATGGAGTCAGGAGGTGAGTGCCAGTTTGGTGCTTCAATGTTCCTACAGAAAAAAAGGAACCTTCCGGAATATTTGGATCTTAAGCATAATAAAAGGCAAGTGGGATCTCTAGTCATATAAGTTTGTTAAAATAAGTTTTCATCCCCCAGTTTCCTACATGCAAGACTGCGCACAGCCACGCTCAGACACGATGCAGACGGGCAAGCGACGCTGCTCAACCTTCTGCTCAGAAATTATCTTCAGTACAGCTTGTACGATCAGGCGGAGAAATTAGTGTCCAAGTCTGTGTTCCCTGAGCTGGCAAATAATAATGAATGGGCCCGGTATTTGTATTACACAGGTACATATATATGATGTCTGTCTGTCTGGGTATTTTACTGCAGGGGGTGGGGATGATCCATAGTGGTGAGATTTTAAACCAGTGCAGTGGCCATGTGCAAGCAGAAGACTATGGGGGGAATTCACAAAAGTGTCGGGAACGAAAAAAATGTCGTAGAAAGTGTCGTAGCAACAGCCGACAAATTCACAGAGCATTTCTCCGTCAATTTTCCGACATGTACGACACTTTTGTATTAGTGTCGTTAAAAGTGGGCGAGGCTTTTTCGGCGCCACTGTTCCCGACATTTTTATGAAATACTCGTAAACTCTTTTTTTTTTTTTACCGACAATTTTTCAGACACTTTAGGCTCTCCAAAATGAAAATGTCAGTCAAACTGTCTTTTAAAAAGTCTTGGTAAATGTCGTTTGTACGATGAAAAGATATACGACATTTTAGAAAATTGACAGACTTACGAGACATTCAGAGATGGTAACATCTGCCTTTGTGAATTTGCCGTTCGTACGACATTTTACAAATTTGACGACCGCCACTTCTGGGTTACTTATTTTACCGACACTTTTGTGAATTCCCCCCTATGTGTCTCCTGGTATAGCTCCATTTACTGGGCTGACATGGAGAACTGCCCTTACCCATTTAGCTATCTGTATACATTCTAATTTGTCACCTTATTTTTTTTTAGGGCGCATTAAAGCCATTCAGCTGGAGTACACAGGAGCAAGGAGGACTCTGACTAACGCCCTGAGGAAGGCTCCCCAGCACACTGCCGTGGGCTTCAAACAGACCGTAAGATGCTTGCACCATTTCATCTCTTCCTTTGACACACAACTGTTTGTTTTATAAAGATGCTAACTAGCAGAACAGTATTAGTAGTGCATTGTCATTCATCTGCATAGAAGGGATATTGGAATGTGTTGGAGCAAGATAGAATGGGATGAGTGTGATTGGAACAAAATAATAACGAAAGTCACAGGGTAACTAAGCAGGCTTATATTTTTTTTATTGAGCTTTAAAAAGTCTAAATGCTTTTATTAGCAGACGTTGCAGATGGAAACATAACATGACTATGTACGATATCGCATATTTTCTCCTTTCTCTTTATTAGGTTCACAAGCTTCTGATTGTGGTGGAGCTGCTACTTGGAGAAATCCCAGATCGTCTCCAGTTCAGGCAACATTCTCTCAAGAGATCACTTATGCCCTATTTCCTTCTTACTCAAGGTAAGTCCCTTTATATATTGAATAAACCCAGATACCCCCCTAGCACTGATCATGTAAATGAGTTAAGAATTGTTGAAATAAACAGGCTCAAAAACCGCAGAAACTGTGTTTCAGAAACGGTTTATTTACACCTGGCACTGATCATGACTGCACACCTGTAGTTTTACTTCTTCTCAGAAAGCAATGACAGATTCCTGTATTCGTATGGAGTTTCCATTGAAACATTTCCAAGAGCTTTTAGGATCAGTCTCTAATTGTTTGTTGCTTTTCCTTGACTTTTTCAGCCGTTAGGACTGGAAATCTGTCCAAATTCAACCAGGTTCTTGAGCAGTTCTGCGAGAAGTTCCAGTCTGATGGGACGTACACACTTATCATTCGTCTGAGACACAACGTCATCAAGACAGGTAACGGATCCATTATGGAAATAGGAAGAAATCTGTTTAAGGTTTAGAAAAAGTGTTTGGATGATGCCTTGGCCATTTCATAGACATCAGCTTCTGTCTGCCATGGAGCTACTATCATACCAGGGAGCTGCAGGTGCAACATCATACTCTCTGAGTTTGCTTGAAATTAAAGCAGTATTACAAAGTTAATACAATTAATGTATTTATTCATCTGCTGTAGGTGTGCGAATGATCAGCCTGTCATACTCACGGATCTCTTTGCCTGACATTGCTCAGAAACTACAGCTTGACAGTGCCGAGGATGCAGAGTTTATAGTGGCCAAAGTAAGTCTGATGCCAGATGCTGTTTTGTTTAACCCCATTCATTTTATTTTGTCCCAATTAATGTTGCTTTAGATGTTAGTATTGCCCCTCTGCTCATCTCCCTGTAACTTCTGATAATAATACCTGTAACACACTTGAGAATAAGCCACTAACTCCCCAATGCCGTATATAAATCCTGTGTATTCCAGGCCATTCGCGATGGGGTTATTGAGGCCGGCATTAACCATGAAAAAGGCTACGTCCAATCTAAGGAGATGATTGATATTTATTCCACAAGAGAGCCACAGTTGGCATTTCACCAGCGCATATCGTTTTGCTTGGATATACACAACATGTCTGTAAAGGTAAGAACAGAGGACCTATGTTACAGATGAAATAACGTTTTGTACAACTTTTTTTAACGCCTTAAAGGGGCTGTGCACGTTTGTTACTTTTAGTATATTGTAGTGAGTGATATTGGTTTTTATTATTTGTGTTATTTAGCTTTTTATTCAGCAGTTCTACAACTTACGATGTCCGCAATCTGGTTGCTTGGGTCCAAATCCCCCTGGCAACCATGCATTGATTTGAATGAGAAACTGGAATATGAATAGGAGAGGCCTGAATAGAATGAGGAGAAATAAAAAGTAGCAATAACAATACATTTGTAGCCTTACAGAGCATTTGTTTTTTAGATGGGGTCAGTGACCCCTATTTGAAAGCTGGAAAGAGTCAGAAGAAGAAGGAAAAAAAAAATTAGCTATTAAATCATACTAAAAGTTAACTTAAAGGTGAACCACCCCTTTAAGACCAGAACTGTCCAAATGAAGAACTGCAGCTCTCAAGCCGTTTGCATTAAGAACATTGTTTATTATATTTTGTCCTGTGTATATCCAATATAGCTGCTAATGTGCCGGATAACTGCAAATTGATCATTAAGTACAACTCTTGTATATTTTGGCTGCTACTCAAATCAGTAATTCTAATATATATTGTAAATGTATCTTTTAATGGAACTCCACTTCCTTTTCAATTTCAGGCTATGCGATTTCCCCCAAAGTCCTACAACAAAGACCTGGAGTCTGCAGAGGTGAGGACCTGAGCTTATTAAGTGTGATGAGAAAGCACGTAGGTGTTGTGACATGGGAAAGGAGGGTGACATTTATAATTAAAAGATAATAAAGAAGTCGTATTTTTCACTACAGATGATGATGTGATGTACTATATAATGCTATTAAGTACACCAAATAGATGAATGTGCTAATAATATGATTTAGCTTTAGATCTATAATCCAATGAGCTGCAGGCTCAGGGCAGATGGGGCACCCGATATTGTGCTGGTCTATTTTACTAACTTGTATTTGCTTTGCCCACTGCAGGAACGCAGAGAGAGAGAACAGCAGGACTTAGAATTTGCTAAGGAAATGGCAGAAGATGATGATGATGGATTTCCATGACCTGTGTCACCACTACCGTTTTTTTTTTTTTTTTCATTATTGTTTTTGTTTAATTCTTTTGGTTTCAACGATACACATGTGACTTGCCACCCCTCCCTAGCCATATCCCTTGTCTTCATGCATGTTCTTTTCACTGGAAAGCTAGGGGGTGTTGGGTGGAAAAATTGGGCTGATCTAGAGTGCCGTTTATGGGGACTGGCATTTATCTGCCCTCTGTGTGGCTATCCAGTAATATTATGTTCCTTAGACCATTCTACAAGAAGATACTGTTCCTTTATATTAAATAAACATACCTCACGCTGCAAATTCTGTTGAAGGGAAATCCAATGTAATTAGAAATACGTTTTCTTTTCGTCGCTTCTTGTATTCCTAACCTGCAGAATTACCTTTATACTTACAAATCGCACCTGCCATACTAAAAATAAGTAAAAGGAAGAAGTGGTGCACTAATCAAGCAACGCACTCTCTATTAAAGGGGAAGTTAAGTACAGCTTCACCCTCCTAATTTCCCCTTTAACATTCATTCACCTGCCTTCAGTATTTGGGAAGCCACAAATGAGCATGTGCAGAGACTCGCGACAATTCTATTTAACATCACACCAGACTTGGAAAGTGAATAGAAATGTAGTGAGGTTGGCACCTCATTTTGTTTATGTACTTTCACTGTGTCTTTATAGGAACATTTACCCTATATATCTTAATGTAAAATGTTCTGAGCACTGTTTATCGTAGCAGTTTCTAAAATTAGGAATCTGTAGTGTTTGAGGGCTGGAAACAAAGGCAAACGATGAATTTACAGAAACATGAAGCATCTCCTGGCTCTTCTCTGCTCAGTTCTATCACTCCTGTGACACTGAGCTATTGAACTGAACAGGAGCCACGTCCTGCTTAACTCCGTGTGATGCAAACAGAGAGTTTGTTGTGGTTTTTGAATTATTTAGCCTTTTATTCAGGAGCTCTGCAGTTTGGAATCTTGGCAGCGATAGGGTTGCCCTACCCCAGCAGTGAATTGAATGGGAGACTTTTTGCCCAGGATGAACAGCAGGGGGCGCTTGGGTTACACAGTCACAATAACAGCAGTGGGAAAGAATTGATCGGAGCAATTTAGTTCTATTGTAGCCTTTACTTTACTAGTTCTATTGTTACCTTTGCTCTTTGGCTACAACAGGGGATAAATAAAATGTTAACAAAAATAATGGCTAATTGTGTGTCTTTGTCTCTTTCTTTATGACAGATAATTGGAACTTTATATTGAGACAATTGTTTGAGTATTTATTGGGGGGCTAAAGGCCAGACGTGGGATCAGTGACAATTTGCTCTCCTTGTTATTCAAAATCCGGCTTGAGGGGAAATTTAGAGTAAAATTCGGAGTGAAGATTGCCCAAGACATACTTGTGGACTGCTGGAACTTTGATAAACTAAAAATATAAATATTAGACCCCAAAGCCCATGAGGGCCCAATAGGACACAAGTCTAATTAGCAGTTGAATATAACTGTCAAAACATTATTTATTCACAAAGTTTAGGGGGGCCCTAAAATGATTTTTGTTGTTGGCTACACCCCTGCTGATGGCAGTCTCACAAAAGATGAATTCAAGATTTGTTGCATCAAGACAAATTGGATCTGGGTGTGTGGATTAGTAGTGTGAGTAAATAGAAGTCCCAGTGCTGTCTTACTGATTCGATACAACCGTGTTCTAAGGGCAATTGCATCTCCATTAAAGGACTTGTTCCCCTTTAAATTAACTATTCGTATGATGTGGAGAGGGATTGCAATTGGTTTTCTTTTTTTATTATGAGTTATTTAGCTTTTTATTCAGCAGCTGCAATTTCTGCCATCTGGCTGCTAGGGTCCAAATTCCCCTAGCAACCATGCACTGATTTGAATAAGAGACTGGAATATGAATAGGAGAGGCCTGAATAGAAAGATGAGGAATAAAAAGTAGCGATAACTAGGGATGCACCAAATACAGGATTCTGCCTTTCTCAAGAGGATTTGGCCGAATCCTCATTTGCATATGCAAATTAGGGGCGGGGAGGGAAATCGTGTGACTTTTTGTTACAAAACAAGGAAGTAAAAATTGTTTAACCCTTCCCACCCCTATTTTGCTTATGCACATTAGGATTCAGTTTGGGTTCGGCCAAATTCCGAAATAGTGGGTTTGGTGCATCCCTAGTGATAACAATAAATGTGTAGCCTTACAGAGCATTTGTTTTTTTAGATGGGGGTCAGTGACCCCCATTTGAAAGCTGGAAAGAGTCAGAAGAAGGGAAATTATTAAATAAATAATGAAGACCAATTGAAAATTGCTGTGAAACGACCTAACTTATAGGTGACCCACCCTGTTTATTAGCCCACATTTAGTTAGTTTCTGCCGTGCAGCCTGGACAGTAGAACAGCTGAGTGCCGGCGGCAGTTCTGGGAAACTCCGTAAAAGTCATTCATTGTAATTAATGATAAAATAACATTTCCACTGGAATAAAACTCCACCCCCACATCAGACGGCACTGCCTGTGCCATAAACAAGAGGGTAGGAGAAATAGATCTAGTCAAACGTGCCACTTGCCCTCTGGGATTACTCATGAGCCCACATTCTATCTCATTCCATCTCATTTTATCTCATTCTATCTCATTCCATCTCATTTTATCTCATTCTATCTCACTGCCTCTTGTCACTTTGCCAATCACTCAGTCCGCAGCAAAAGACGTTTTCACAGTTACAAATGTAAGGTTGCAGCTCTAAGGGGATTTTTTTTAGCAGTTCCCATTGCATAATGTTAAACAAAAACACAAGGTCGGGTTCAATTCGATTGTGTCATATAAAAGTGTTATCATTTTGGACTTCCATGACATGTATTACAACAACTCTCCCTTATCCCTTATAATACATGAGTGATACTCAGAGTTCCCCTTATAACTCAGCCTGCAGCCTTGTGCCTTTATATGGTCACAGAACAACCCCTCAGTGACTTCTAATATCCTTATCATTTACAGTAGGGGGTATATTATCCCTTATAATACATGAGTGATACTCAGAGTTCACTGTATAACTCAGCCTGCAGCCTTGTGCCTTTATATGGTCACAGAACAACCCCTCAGTGACTTCTAATATCCTTATCATTAACAGTAGGGGGTACATTATCCCTTATAATACATGAGTGATACTCAGAGTTCCCTGTATAACTCAGCCTGCAGCCTTGTGCCTTTATATGGTCACAGAACAACCCCTCAGTGACTTCTAATATCCTTATCATTTACAGTAGGGGGTACATTATCCCTTATAATACATGAGTGATACTCAGAGTTCCTTGTATAACTCAGCCTGCAGCCTTGTGCCTTTATATGGTCACAGAACAACCCCTCAGTGACTTCTAATATCCTTATCATTTACAGTAGGGGGTACATTATCCCTTATAATACATGAGTGATACTCAGAGTTCCCTGTATAACTCAGCCTGCAGCCTTGTGCCTTTATATGGTCACAGAACAACCCCTCAGTGACTTCTAATATCCTTATCATTTACAGTAGGGGGTACATTATCCCTTATAATACATGAGTGATACTCAGAGTTCCCTGTATAACTCAGCCTGCAGCCTTGTGCCTTTATATGGTCACAGAACAACCCCTCAGTGACTTCTAATATCCTTATCATTTACAGTAGGGGGTACATTATCCCTTATAATACATGAGTGATACTCAGAGTTCCCTGTATAACTCAGCCTGCAGCCTTGTGCCTTTATATGGTCACAGAACAACCCCTCAGTGACTTCTAATATCCTTATCATTTACAGTAGGGGGTACATTATCCCTTATAATACATGAGTGATACTCAGAGTTCCCTGTATAACTCAGCCTGCAGCCTCGTGTCTTTATATGGTCACAGAACAAACCCCTCAGTGACTTCTAATATCCTTATCATTTACAGTAGGGGGTACATTATCCCTTATAATACATGAGTGATACTCAGAGTTCCCTGTATAACTCAGCCTGCAGCCTTGTGTCTTTATATGGTCACAGAACAACCCCTCAGTGACTTCTAATATCCTTATCATTTACAGTAGGGGGTACATTATCCCTTATAATACATGAGTGATACTCAGAGTTCCCTGTATAACTCAGCCTGTAGCCTTGTGCCTTTATATGGTCACAGACCCCTCAGTGACTTCTAATATCCTTATCATTTACAGTAGGGGGTACATTATCCCTTATAATACACGAGTGATACTCAGCCTGTAGTCATGCAGGAATGTTCTATGTATTCAACAAACTCCTTGCAATTCATAGATCATTTCATAGATCCTTTAACAATGGCAGAGCTGATATATATATTTGTATAGAGCGTTGGTAATTGGAAGCTCCTAAGGAGAGGGAATTCCCTGCATCCTGTGTGTTGCTTAATGATCCGTCGGCAGCAATTGATACTGGTGAGGTGCCATTACTCAACTGAGCGGCAGCAAATTGACTTTCCCAGAATTAATGACATTCTTTTCCTTTATTGTTGTGTCTTGGACAGGAAATTCCGGCTACAACTGGCGTGTGTTTGACTCCAGTGCACTGATAGTTGCTACATTTCCTCTGTATGAGCGACTCTGATGCACCGCACAACTAGTAGGATCAGTACTCGCTGCTTCTGTACCTGCAGAACATTCTTACACATACAGGAAACATTGCATTATCTGGTCACCCCAAAACTTACCCCAGGCTGGGCTTCCAGGGGTACCTAGGAGCCATATATATTATATATATTATATTTGTATTATATTTGCAGTGTTTGACTGTCCCTAGTTCTGATTGTGGACATAATGTAGCAGGTCTGTTATATTGTGTCAGGAGTCAGAACCAGAGGGAAACTGCCTTTAATAGCGATTGCTTTTTCAACTAATTTTAAAGCCAGTGAAAATGTGTAACAGACGTGCTTACAGGTAAGGAGGATGTTCATTCTACAAGGGGTTTGGGTCACTGACCCCCATGTAAAAAAACAAATGCTACAAATGGTATTGTTATTGCTTCTTTTTATTCCTCCTCTTTCTATTCAGGCCTCTCCTATTCATATTCCAGTCTCTTATTCAAATCAATGCATGGTTGCTAGGGGAATTTGGATCGTAGCAACTATATCTGGAGAGCTGCTGAATAAAAAGCTAAATAAGTAATAAAAAAAACATAAATAATAAAAAATTGCCTCATAATATCTCTCTCTACATCATACAGTTCATTTAAATGGGAACAACTGCGGCTGTAGGAGGTATAGGGGCCCCATGAGACTCTAATTCATACACAGTTCCAATAAATATGTGTATAAATACGTATATATATCAGTATATATTTCCCTTTTACGTATTTTGTCTCAAGCCACCATTTCTTGGTGGTCTGTGTGTGTCACTTCCTGATCACCTGACAGGAATAATGTAACAGGAAGTAGTGAGGGAGTAAAAGACACAGCTCTGTTTATTCATTGGCTGACGTCAGCTAGCAAGTGTGTGTGTCTGTGCCCTTGATTAGTGTTTTAGCACAGTGTCTGCGATGAACCAGGGCTGTATTATCAGTGTCGGACTGGCCCATTGGGATACCAGGAAAACTCCCGGTGGGCCCAGGTGTCAGTGGCCTCTTGCTTCTGACCATTTGGCCTATTTCATGGTCATTCCCTGTTTGTTTATGAGAAAAGGAGGCTTAATAATGGAGGAATAGAGTCTATTGTGTAGAGAAAAGAGACTGGGAGAATAAAGAGATTGAGTGAGGAGGAGAGGAGGAATAAATAAGGTCTCTGGTGGGCCCCTGGTACCCCCGTGTGACACTGTGTATTATGTGATATAGTATTAAACTGACCTGCAATGTTCAGACAGGAGTATAAAGGGCATCAATGTATCAAACACCATGAGGAGCGGCTGATTTGCACTGGACACCATGGGAATTTCTCATTGTGTGAGGGAACAAATCATCTCTCAATATCAGTTAACGACACAAACACCTTATTCAATATAAATACGAAGGTTTTCATTGGCCCAGTCATGACACACACACAATGTAAAGCCAAACAGAGAAATGATTGTGATTTTTTGATAAATATAATTCTTATAATCTACAGTCTGGTCATTTCCCTATGGGACCAGACTGTAAATTATATCCTTATAAACGGTGCGATCTAACGTCTGAACGCGCCGCTTATAACAGGGGTCCCCGGCCACAGAATTTGACGCATCACGACCGAATTTGACACTGTCGTGTTCAAATTGAACGCAGACGAGCCCGAATTGGACGCTGGCGCACCCGATTTGGACACCGGCGACCAGAATTGGACGCCGACCCCCCTCCCAACATTTCAAACAAAATGTAGATTATAACGCATAATGTACCCCCTACTGTAATTTATAAAGATATTAGAAGTCACCTCGGAGTTATGTGACCTGTATAAAATCACTCGGCCTTCGGCCTCGTGCTTTTATATGGTCACACAACTCCTCAGTGACATAATATCTTTATAAATTACAGTAGGGGGTACATTATCCACTATATAATACACAAAAGCCATGAATATCTTGTAAATTATATCCTTATAAACGGTGAGTTCTGATGTCATCAGTTATAAACGGTGAGTTCTGATGTCATTTCTGTCACATGACTCACTGAAATTTGTGTATTATAATAAATAAAGTACCCCCAGTTGTAAAATATGAGGATATTAGAAGTTACCTCAGCGTTCCATGACCTGTATAGCTCGGCCTTCGGCCTCGTGTTTTTATATGGTCATGAAACTCCTCGGTAACTTATAATATCCATATATTTTACAAGAGGGGCTACTTTATTCACTATATTATAGCGACGGTCTGACAGGGATGGACATGGCAAGACACGGCTGCAAACAGACGAGAGCAGAAAACGTGTTGTGTGAGAAGGTCCTGGAACTATAGGTCCCTCTGTCATGGAAAGTCTATTCCCTAAAGCTTTACTATGGAAATGTGAAACCCTGCTGCCCAATTGTTTCCTTTTTGCTGATGAATGATTCTGATTCATATCCTGATATACAGAAAAAGAGAACTTGGGGAAGAAGCAGAGTTGCCAAACATTATCTACTATAGGATAAAGATGGACCAAAACATCCAACCAAATGCCCATTTAATAATCCCACTCAATAATGCGACACTTAATAATGCCCACTAAATAATCCTACTCAATAATCCCACTCAATAATGCCCACTAAATAATCCCACTCAATAATGCAACACTTAATAATGCCCGCTAAATAATCACACTCAAAAATATCACTCAATAATGCCTATTATTTAATGCCCACTAAATAATACCACTCAATAATGCCCACTAAATAATCCCACTCAATGCCCACTTAATAATGCCCACTAAATAATCCCATTTAATAATTCCCACTAAATAATCTCACTCAATAATGCCAATTTAATAGTGCCACTAAATAATCCCACTCAATAATGCTTACTAAATAATCTCACTCAATAATGCCCACTAAATAATCCCACTCAATAATGTCTACTAAATAATCCCACTCAATAATGCCCACTAAATAATCCCACTAAATAATCCCACTCAATAATGTCCACTTAATAATGAGCACTAAATAATACCACTCAATAATCCCTCTCAACAATGCCTACTAAATAAAGCCCACTAAATAATCCCACTCAATGCGTTTTAATAATGCCCACTAAATAATCCCACTCAATAATGCCCACATAATAATCCCACTCAATAATCCCCACTAAATAATCCCACTCAATAATGCCTACTAAATAATGCCCATTTTATAATGCCCACTAATTAATCCCATTCAATAATCCCACTCAATAATGCCTACAAAATAATGCCCACTTAATAATGCCCACTACATAATCTCATTCAATAATGCCCACTTAATAATGCCCACTAAATAATCCCACTAAATAATCCCACTCAATAATCTCCACTAAATAATCCCACTCAATAATGCCTACTAAATAATGCCCATTTAATAATGCCCACTAAATAATCCCATTCAGTAATCCCACTCAATAATGCCTACAAAATAATGCCCACTACATAATCTCACTCAACAATGCCCACTTAATAATGCCCACTAAATAATCCCATTCAATAATCCCACTCAATAATACCCACTTAATAATGCCCACTAAATAATCCCACTCAATAATGCCTATTAAATAATGCCACTAAATAATCCCACTCAATAATGCCCACTAAATAATCCCACTCAATAATGACCATTTAATAATCCCACTCAATAATCCCACCCAATAATGCCCACAAAATAATCCCACTAAATAATCCCACTCAATAATGCCCACTAAATAATCCCACTCAATAATGCCTACTAAATAATGCCCACTTAATAATCCAACTGAATAATACACTGTTACTAATGATCTGTTAGTAGGATGTAGAGAGGGATATTTTGAGACAATTTGCAATTGGTTTTAATTTGTTATTATTTGTGTTATTTCGCTTTTTATTCAGCAGCTCTCCAGTTTGCAGTTTCAATCTCATTGCTAGGGTACACTTTACCCTAGCAACCATGCACTGATGTGAATAAGAGACTGGAATATGAATAGGAGAGGGAATGAATAGAAAGATGAGAAATAAAAAGTAACAATAACAATACATTTGTAGCCTTATTTGTTTTTTAGATGGGGTCAGTGACCCCTATTTGAAAGATGGAAAGAATCAGAAGAAAAAGTCAAACAATTGAAAAACTAAAAAAAAAAATGAATAGAAATTGAAAAGTTGCTTTGAATTGGCATTTCTATAACCTACTAAACGTTAACTGAAAAGTGACCCAGCCCTGTAATACAAGACACATATGGAACGGAAAGCTCTGCACTTGGTCATAGACACCTATGATTGGAGGCCCTGGTTGTTGACTTTATCTGTTTCCTCCTCGTCATTTTTATCTGATTAATAAAAACTTCCTACTAAATAATGCCCACTAAATAATCCCACTCAATAAAAACTTCAGTTCAGCCGTTTGCCAGGAATGTAAAACATTGGCAGGAAAAGAGCTCAATTCATGATATGAATGGCACCCGGGGGTATAGAAGTTATATAATGACACAGAGTGAACATCAAACCCCTCCTACCCTTTCCACATTCTGCTTCATGAGTCAGAACACACAGTGCGCCGAGGTCCCGGGAGTAACAGGGATATGCGCCATTTCTAGAAAGAGCTGTGTCATGCTCCCCTCTGTACATTTTGTTTTCTAGATATATAAGTAGACATACTCAGGAGCAAGTTCCAGGCAGTCTATACATCATTAAGGGCAGAGACACACGCTGCTATTTGGGGAGATTAGTCGCCCAGTGACAAAACGCTTCTTCTTCGGGCGACTAATCTCCCTGAACTGCCTTCCCGACTGCTAGAATGTAAATCACCGGCAGGATTGCACTCAGAATGATTTGTTTTCCAAAGTTGACTCACGAGGAAACTTCGGGCGACTTTGCAAAGCGAATCGATCTGAGTGTCACCCCGTCGGTGATTTACATTCTAGCCGGCAGGAAGGCAATTTGGGGAGATTAGTCTCCCGAAGAAGAAGCGATTTGTCACTGGGTGACTAAGTCTTTTTGGGGAGATTAGTAGCCGAAGAAAAGGAAATTAGTAATCTCCCCGAATCTGAGCATGTGCCCTGACCATTATTGTGACTAGGGTTGCCACCCGCCCGGTATTTTTGTGGCCTGGCTGGTAAAAATGATGGTTGATCCCAATGTTATTAATAGGGAATAAAGATTAATATATAGGAAGGTCAGTGATCCCAATGTTATTAATAGGGAATAAAGATAAATATATAGGAAGGTCAGTGATCCCAATGTTATTAATAGGGAATAAAGATAAATATATAGGAAGGCCAGTGATCCCAATGTTATTAATAGGGAATAAAGATAAATATATAGGAAGGTCAGTGATCCCAATGTTATTAATAGGGAATAAAGATAAATATATAGGAAGGTCAGTGATCCCAATGTTATTAATAGGCAATAAAGATAAATATATAGGAAGGTCAGTGATCCCAATGTTATTAATAGGGAATAAAGATAAATATATAGGAAGGTCAGTGATCCCAATGTTATTAATAGGGAATAAAGATAAATATATAGGAAGGTCAGTGATCCCAATGTTATTAATAGGGAATAAAGATAAATATATAGGAAGGTCAGTGATCCCAATGTTATTAATAGGAATAAAGATAAATATATAGGAAGGTCAGTGATCCCAATGTTATTAATAGGGAATAAAGATAAATATATAGGAAGGTCAGTGATATGATCCCAATGTTATTAATAGGGAATAAAGATAAATATATAGGAAGGCCAGTGATCCCAATGTTATTAATAGGGAATAAAGATAAATATATAGGAAGGTCAGTGATCCCAATGTTATTAATAGGGAATAAAGATAAATATATAGGAAGGTCAGTGATCCCAATGTTATTAATAGGGAATAAAGATAAATATATAGGAAGGTCAGTGATCCCAATGTTATTAATAGGGAATAAAGATAAATATATAGGAAGGTCAGTGATCCCAATGTTATTAATAGGGAATAAAGGTAAATATATATATAGGAAGGCCGGTATTTTTTTCCAGAAAAGGTGCAACCCTAATTGCAACCCATACTCCCTGGTGATATGAGCTGAACCCACCTATCTGATTTCTGGTTCTTCCCCAGCCTCTGGTTATTATATCCTCCACCAACTTCCTTGAGGCTGATTGCCAATAAAGGACTATACCCCCCCCCCCCCCCCGGTATTGCCAGATCAGTAAAAAACGAGTATCAGGAAATACACTCCCCCACCCCACAAAAGCACACAATTGATTTCCACAAGACAAAATGACTTTACAATACATGAGGCAGCATGACAAGCAGTTTCTAAATAAAAATAAAACCAGACAGGATTGAGTAATTTTGCTTATTTTTGAATATAGACATTAGAATCGGGATGAGTTCAGTATTCAAAAAGGTGGCAGAGGATTTAATGCATCATTGTGTCAAAGCAGAAAAAATGGGTGAAGAGATAATAGGCTGAAGGGACATGAGCCCCTCGAGGGGAAGGGGGGTATTCAAGGCGATGTCTGTCCCACTTCAGTGTATTATATGTATGGTCACATGAGCCAACAGTCTACCCAAAAACTTTCATAGCAAGAACTTTGCATTACCAGCCACCTTTCATGCCTATTAATAATATAATAAAAAATAATAATAGACTGTTTTTGTAGCATCCTAATAATAATAATAAAATACTGAATTAGTCCCACAGCAAATAGATCTTTTTTTTTTTTTTTTTGCTGAACTACAATTCCCAAGATCCTCCTAAAAACATTATGGAGTAGTAAAGGCTGCGGTTTCTGCAACACTGGGAGCCCTATACCTGGCCAGGAAACATGTTATTGTTTAGAATTTCTTGTATAAATAATAAAAAAAAATCCATGTACTTAAATTTATTACATTCCCTTAAACCCAGAGCGGCCGGCGGACTCCGGAGAATGTTGATGTGTTGCCAATTGCTCTGCTTTTCACCGCAAAACTAAATTTGTAAACTTTTTTTTTATCAGATTAAAATGTATATATATCTATATCTATGGAAAAGAATATGTTCATATTTTTAAGCTGATATTTGCAAATGATAGAGATTTTTTTTTTCCTCAGAAGCAATTACTCAGACCATTGAAGTGTTGTAATCTTACTACTAGTCTTACGTCACTTAGGTAATTCCGTTTGAACTGAAAATGGGCTATAAAAGTCTCCGAGTGCCCCAGCATGGATCATTCAGGCACCACCGATCTGCCTTCTAACCCCACGCTTGGCACCGGCTCCATCTCAGCATCAGAGAACATGTTCTCCCTTAGAGGTGAGTGCCGGTATAGGGTGCAGGAACTGGGTGCAGGGAAAGAGACTGGGGGAAGCTCAACTTGTGAGATCTGCTCTAGGAATAGGGAAGAAGCTGTTGAAGAGGTTAAATCGCAGGCAACTGGTCTGAACCTCTTGGAGTTAAAGTGCTTCTTTCCTGTTGCTGGAATGTGCCAGAGGCAAAATCAGAAAGGAATGCCAGATGCAAAGGGAAATGATAGGAGGAGATTGAAAGTAGTTGGATTTCAGTCTTTATAGGGATATAGGTGCCCTGCTCTGGGCTTTGTACCACCTGCTGACCCAATGCCACTTCCTTTTTGCAGATTTCCTCTTTATTCTCTGCCTGTCTGTGGGGGTCCTCTCAGCTCCCCTCCCTGGACTTTTATCCACCAATAAGGAATTTCTGCAGATGAACAAGGAATTCAGCAGGAAAATCACAAGGGACGCGGAGAAACTGATAAGCCATATGGTAAGTGCCCGCTCTGATGCCACATAGGTATCTCCGGAGTTGTTGCCCATTGCTTTTATATTTATCTCCAATGGATTGTCATAACTCCGGCAGGAGCTCAACTTGGTCTAGTTCCCCTAATGTCCAGCCCTTTAAATTAATTAACTGTTAGTATGATGTAGAGAGGGATATTCTGAGACAATTTGCTATTGATTTACATTTTTTTTTGTTATTTGTGGTTTTTGTGTTATTTAGCTTTTTATTCAGCAGCCCTCCAGTTTGCATTTTCAGCAGTCTGGTCCAAGAGACTGGAATATGAATAGGAGGGGCCTGAATAGAAAGATGAGTAATAAGTGAGCAATTAGACTTTTCTCAGTGTAGAGCCCCATAAACCTAAAACGGACCTTAGCCCAGCAAATTGGTGGATCCACTTGTTCGGCAACCTCACCAAAGGCGGGAATCTTACAGTGTGTGCCCTGTTTACTGGGGAACCTGTATTTGGACTTTCTATGCATTGCACCCCATGTATAAGTTCCTGCATTCACTGCTACTAACCAGTAGTACCAGTACCGGTAGTTGAGTCAATCAAGTTGAGTCCTGGCAAATCTCAGGCATTTGCAATTAAAGCCCATCCCTCCCATGTACTGTACAATGGTGTCTATTGATAACCACATTTAATTTGTAGTATCAGGAAGTACCCTGGTGCATAAACCCGTTTCAGTGAAATGTAAATGTTTGTTCACTACAGGTTACTCGAGTAAACTTTGCCCTTTGTGGCTTTCTACCCCATTTTGATGACTGAATATGATGGTTTCCCGCATAACTCTTATATTTATGGCCCCTTTCACCCCAGGCTCCTTGTGTAGACAGGAAGAGACTGAAATGACACAGGAGGTTTCCTAATTTCCCTTTCTTGGTGTGACCAGCCTTTCACCCTTGTTTGCTTTTTCTGAGCAATTTTATTTTGGCTCCCATCTGGGTTCCTACTTCTGCTTTAAACACTCCATAGCTCTCATGAGTCTTAATTGTGAGGCCTTGAAATGCAATTAATGTTCCTGCTGAGTGGAGGCAGGTTCTACACTGAAAATTCAATTTACATCCCCTGATTTTACGTTTTCCTGCATTTCCCACCATTTTTGTTCTGGTCCCCAGTAGGGGTTCTACTGTATAGAAGCATCTGTTATACCAGGGATCCTAACATACAATATCTGTCACCTTTTCTGTACAGTGTGGGGATGACGGTTGGTGTGAGAAGAGCCAGCTCACATTCATTCAGAAGCATCTTCAGCTCCAGGACGTTCCTCTGGACCAGTGCCAGGCTGGTTCTTTTAGCCAGGTGAGTGCCAACCAGGAGCTGTCATGTATAATAAGAATCATGGAAAAACTGGAGGCAGCTTTGGGGATGAAAATGGGTAATGAAAAAAAGCCTTTTTGATCTACAATTTGAAGCTCCCAGGCCACTCCCTTGGAGTACCTCACCTCAAGATCCCCGGGACAAGGATTACAGCACAGAATGATACAGAATACTTGCACCCAGAGATCCCAAGTGAGGTACTCCAAGGGCTTCCCCTCAACAGCTTGGTGTTGGGAGTTTAGCTAAACTGGATTGTTTTGCAACAACCTAACCCCCATCTTGGTATAATAAGTATAAAGTATCTCTGTACTGTCATTTTGATCCAACACAATTTGGATTGTAGTTGTTCGCCAAGAAGTAGGCCATGTCAGTGTCGGACTGGGACACCAGGGGTCCACCCAAAAACCTTTGACTAGGGGCCCATCAATTAATCTTAGACCAGGGGCCCACTCTTAGTACTATTATTCTTCCTTTCCTCACTCATCTTTCCTCCTTTTCTTTAAATACTATAATCTATTATTCCATCTATTTAGCCACTTTGTTCTCATAGAAACAGGGAATGGACATGAAATAGGCCAAATGTCTAGCAGCATGAGGACCCACTGACACATTGGCCCACCAGGACTTTTCCTGGTATCCCTGTGGGCCAGTCCGACACTGGGCCATGTGTATTCGAATATCAAATCCCAATGCCCAACTTACACTCCAAGAGAATCAGCCCAGTGTTTCTATTCTAGTGCTAGAGGGCAACTGAGTCAGTTTAGAGATTTTTATAGAAATCTATTTGGTAGGTTTTTATATAACTTCCCCTTTAATTTATCTTTGCAGGAAGGCTGCTTCTCACAACTGTTCAACGGTCTGAAGGAGCTCCAGAAATGGGTTCTGGCTATGCCCGGCCACCTTCCTGAGGGCAACCTTCACCGACTGAACAAGGACATCAGTGACTTGCTTGTCAACATCCAGGAAGAGGTAAGGGGGCTGGAAAGGAAGGGTAAGGGCTGTATGGGGAACTAGAGTAGGGGCTTTGGAATGAAGACTTTAGATGAGGTTCTATATATCTTTCCCACCAATTGACACAGGCATTTTTAGCCTAGGGTTTATTATGGTGTGATTTGGTATATACATCCCAAATAAGGGACAGGAACAACCCAACAACATCTCAGAATTTGATGAGTTTGTGAAATAAAAAACTAAATATTTGTTTTCTCTTATCCCAACAGATGGAGGCACAAGGCATAAAGGCTCAGAGCTCTCCTTCTCAGACACTGCTGCCTACAGGCGCCAGTAACTTCCACAAGAGAGTCGCCATGTTCCTCATCCTTTCTGACTTGGTCAACTTCATGGGAATCTTGCATGGTCTACTGGTATGAGGAGGCCACGCTGAATAGGGATCCAGTTTAATATTTAAACCTGCGTCCCGCTAACCAGCATCCACTTTCATCTAGAACCTCCAGTTGCAAAAGTTGCAATGGCACCAATAGAAGTAGTGAATATTTCACTTTTTTGTAAGTTACGAAAAATAACCTTTTCCCCTCCAACTCCATCATCAAATATGAGGCCAAAATGGTCTATTTATTTATTTATCTATATATTTATATTTGAACTGTTTTTTTACGATTTATATTGGGGCATGTATAAGTATTTATAATATTTGTGTTTGGAATTGAAATGCTTTTGTATGGTTCAGAACGTTTATTTATGAAGTATTTAATATTATTTAATTTATAAGTGATGGAATTCTTTCCAGGGTTAAGGGAAAACTGTCCTTGCTATAAAATTCACCCAAAACTGTAGATTATATTGAATCTGTTCCATCAATAGGTTTTGTTCCTTTTTTATATGGAAGTGATTATATATGTCTCCCAGGGTCGGACTGGGACCTGCCAGAGAGCTTGACACCCTAGGCTTAGTCTCACACCAATTAGATACGGAGAAGCCAAATGTTTTTTTTATACAAGCCATGATGAGAATAATGATGGGCTGATAATTCTCCTAAGCTGGGGTGCACTGGGGAGATCCTCTGGTGGGCCAAATCCGACGTTTCCTTGGTTTAACAAGAACTTGGAAAAGGTTCATCATTTACTACAGTTTAGGTGATTGTATTTTTAATTACAGTAACAGTTCCCCTTTAAGGCAATATGCAGGATCATTATTTGCCATTATTTATAGTATTGTTTACTTAAAAAGCACAGCTTTACATGTTGCCCTGTTCAATTCAAATACTTGAATGTCACGAGTGTGTTTTTTCCTGTTATTAATCTGATCCAATTGGGCAAAATCATTTGGGCGGTTTTAGGGGGCCTCCCCCACCCCCAGACTCCCAACTCTAGCATTGATTGTTCCCATAGGCAACAACAGTATTGTGTCCCGGTTACTTGCACTCAGGATAATATTTATTATTGTTGCGAGCATGTGTGCCTTGTTTAAATTGTATGTTTTTTAAGAAAATGTTTTGCTAGGAAAATAAAAACTAGTTGTTCTTTTTTTAAAACATTTGTCTTACCGTCTTGTAACATTTTGCTCAAAGCCAAACACACACAATTGCTTGTTGTCATACAGGATATGTAAGCTGTGACCACAACAACACACAGACTCTATTGCACGTGTATTTGACATTGCAGCCGCCATTTGTGTGGTTCTGTAAAGGGTTCTGGGTCCCGCTTAGGTTATACCAAGGTTACAGATATAAATATATATATATAGATCAATTTGACAAGGTGTTGCTGTTTTATGGGGACACTAGACTAGCAGGTAGCAAAAACAGGGGATCTGTCTTAGTACCCCATTCTCTCCTTGGACAAGAGGTTACAAGAAGCACAATGCACTTTGAGGTTGTTTCACAGATGGATCATATAATATCAATCAAACCAATTCTCAAGGTGGCCATACACATGCAGATTAAAGCCAATATCAGTCCTTTAGACCAATTCGGCAGCTTATCTTCCCATGTGTGGGGGCTTCTGACAGGTCCTCCCAATCTATATCAGACCAAAAAGGCCAGATATTGATCTGCCAAGTCTGATTTTTTTTCTACGATCCAGGACCGCACCAGCTAGTCAATTCGCTCCTTTGACCCATCGGCGCCCATTCGCAGCATTGTAATCTGATCGTTCAGCCCCAGGGCTGTTCTGATTCACCCGATATCACCCAGCCGTTAGTGGGCATATCGGGTTAAGATCTGCTCGTTTGGTGACTTTGCCGAACGAGCAGATCTTATAGTGTATGGCCACCTTTAGTCTTTCCTGCAAGACCTTGAGATTGGACTCAACAGGACCGTTCTTATTTTAAGGGAAAATGATTTCCTTTTTCTGTGTAATAATAAAACAGTCGCTTGTACTTGATCCCAACTAAGATATAATTAATCCATATTGGAGGCAAAACCAGCCTATTGGCTTTATTTCATGTTTTGGAGCAGACCTAAGGCGAGACCCACATTACGGAAAGATTGTTTATGTGGAAAAGGCTGGGCGTTGCTGCTAATAGATCCCATAGCTGTACTGAGCCCTGGCTGTTGTGCAATAGACAGGAGAGAAATATTGGGTTGGATTTGGGCCAGACGGTTACTGCAAGCTGGGTACTTGTCTCCAGAAGGTACCGCATGGCAGGACAGTCCTACCGGGTGCCAGGAGTATGGGTGCCAGCAGTATGGGTGCCAGCAGTATGGGTGCCTGCAGTATGGGTGCCAGGAGTATGGGTGCCAGCAGAATGGGTGCCAGGAGTATGGGTGCCTGCAGTATGGGTGCCAGCAGAATGGGTGCCAGCAGAATGGGTGCTGGAAGGGGAGGGATGTGTCTGGCAGGAGTTAACCCTTCAGCTCTGAATTTAACATTGATCTCATTAATAAAAATCGAATTCAGATACAGTGAAGTCATTGTTAGGCTAAATGGAGGCATATTTAGAATTGAACCCTTTCAGAAATCCTCTTTAGACCCTATTTTAACAGTATTTCTTTCACACAAATGGATTTTTCTATCTGAAGACACTGAATCAGTGGTGTGTAGGGAAGTTACTATATGTACTGTATATATGTCTCTGTGGTGATTCTGTGCAGGGAGTGGGAGGAGTCTTCACTCCTGGGAGCTGACAGGAAGTGCTGGGAGAGAGGCTGACAGGAAGTTCTGCTGAGGGAGTTGTGTGAGAGAAGGAAGGATAGTGAGGGATAATGTCTCTCACTGTGTGTGGGGAAAGTCAGTGGGGAACCCCAGTGGCAGAAAAGCGCACTCTGTTTAGGGTGTGGAAGGAAAGGGGGTCCTTGTCAGGGCTCTGAAGAACAAAGCGTGCTCTTTTCAGGGCACGGAAAGCCAAAGGGAGTCCTTCTCAGGGCTCTGAAGAAACTGCCGCATAAGTGGGACCCCCCAGCCACTCAGTGACCAAACTCTATATAATATTATGTGACATTGCTCCTGGCTGGCAGGCTCATGTATCAAATATATATATATTTAAAGGTGCAGTGTCCTGCAGATACACCAACCCTATCTCTGGGGGTTATTGCGCATCAGGGAAGTTCCCAGGGAGGGGTATTACAGCCTGATCTGCCCTGACCTTGTCTGGAGGCTCCCCCAAATCATAATGTACCTGCAAGGCTGTTTACACACACCTTGTGTATAGTGCTGGGAGACAAGCTGAGAGGCAGGAGGCCTGCAGAGTAAATGCTGTGAGACAAGGAAGGAGAATGAGAGAAAATGTCTCTCACTGTGTGTGGGGAAAGTCAGTGGGGAACCCCAGTGGCAGACAAGCGCACTCTATTTAGGGTGTGGAAGGAAAGGGAGTCCTTCTCAGGGCTCTGAAGAAACTGCCGCATAAGTGGGACCCCCAGGAGCTCAGTGACCAAACTATAATATTATGTGACATTGTTCCTGGCTGGCAGGCTCATGTATCAAATATATATATATTTAAAGGTGCAGTGTCCTGCAGATACACCAACTTTATCTCTGGGGGTTATTGCGCATCAGGGAAGTTCCCAGGGAGGGGTATTACAGCCTTATCTGCCCTGACCTTGTCTGAAGACTCCCCCAAATCATAATGTACCTGCAAGGCTGTTTACACACACCCTGTGTATAATGCTGGGAGAGAAGCTGGGAGGCAGGAGGCCTGCAGAGTAAATGCTGTGAGACAAGGAAGGAGAATGAGAGAAAATGTCTCTCACTGTGTGTGGGGAAAGTCAGTGGGGAACCCCAGTGGCAGAAAAGCGCACTCTGTTTAGGGTGTGGAAGGAAAGGGGGTCCTTGTCAGGGCTCTGAAGAACAAAGCGTGCTCTTTTCAGGGCACGGAAAGCCAAAGGGAGTCCTTCTCAGGGCTCTGAAGAAACTGCCACATAAGTGGGACCCCCCCAGCCACTCAGTGACCAAACTGTCTATAAT
This sequence comes from Xenopus laevis, assembly GCF_017654675.1. NCBI lineage: Eukaryota > Metazoa > Chordata > Amphibia > Anura > Pipidae > Xenopus > Xenopus laevis. The sequence goes on along the minus strand of NC_054387.1, from coordinate 2,022,593 downwards.
ATTATGTAATATTATGTGAAGTTGTTCCTGGCTGGCAGGCTGCATGTATCATATTTATATAAAGGTGCAGAGTCCTGAAAATCAACCTTTCATCCCCCAGAGAGGGGATGTTACGGCCCACTCAAATAGCAGCTTTCTCCTGGCGGCCATTTTCCCTCTGACACATCATTAGAAACATTAAGACATGTATGCTGCTAAGTTAATGCAATGCAGAATGCAGCTTTTCACAGGCACAACCTACTTTGATAAAAAGTTCTGTTGGGCTTGAGCACTGTATTGGTTAAGCTGAGCTCAGGAGAGGTGGTTAGGGGGAAAAATAGAAGCAGACAGCTAGAGCAGTTTCTATGGAAACCAGGCCAAAAATCTGCACTGATCATATCCTCAAGGGTAACCGTTATGGTGGTCATTTCATTTCCCTGTCACTGAAATAGAAGGTATAGGTGTCACTTTATAATGCCATGGAGTCATATATATATATGACCTGTGGCATCCATTAAACTGTGACGCATCCAATCAGCTATGTAAACCGAGCAGGGTTAAACACAGGACAGACTTGGGTCACATTTCATAAACTACATTATTATCTCGTTACGCCATGCTCCCATAATGGACCCCATAGAATAAAGGCAACGTGTTGTTTTTGGGTTTACATCCCGTTTAAAGGACAATTATTAATGGCAGTGAACTTGAATTAAAATGATCATCCTTATTGGCCAACTAAATAGATTGCAAGCTTTCAGAACTAATCCTTGGGGTCCTTTCAAAGTAATCCAGAAACTCAAGACTCTGTTCATTTAGTCAGTACAAGGTGACTTTAATTGTCATATCCTTTGTACAGTATAATGAAGATGAGCAATTAAGCGGTTAAACAAAATCTTAAGTGAGGAGGGGGGGGAAGAGACAGTTTCCAAAAAAAAAAAAAAATCCAGTCTTGCTCCATCTGCCAAACTTCCCGCACGTGAGGGAGAAGAGGATTATAGCAGGTGAGATGCAGAATCAGTTGACTCATATAAACGGATGCAAGGGAATATGTGGGGGACGGCTTTATAAGAGCAGACAGGAAGGGATAGGAATAAGCAGTTGTCTTTGCTGCCACCCAATCTCACCATCCACTCCCAAAGGAGGAGGCATCTGAAAAGATTATTGAGCAGGGATGAGCTCAGATCTCCAGCTGTGACTCCTGTCATCCAATCCTGTTAATTTTGCACTTTACAGAGAGTTGCAAAAGCAGCCGGATTGTTCAGTTTACCTACTAACCAGACAGCGTGGCCACTTTTCTATCATTCTGTTCATTTGCTCCAACCTCAATTATTGGAAGAACAGAAAGTGAAATTCCCCATTGTCCCTAGAACTGGGAGTAGTGGGCTCTGTCCTTCTAGCACAGCAAGGCCTGGGGATTTTTGATTGCAGCCTATAAATTGCATCATAAGAGCTCTCTGCGTAAATGTATGTTTATCTAATTGCTGGGAAAAAATCCCATTAACATTTTCAACAAACACTAATGAAACTCTGCTGTGTAGTTGATATTTGTGGTTAGAGAAGAACGAGGGTGGCGCAACATAGAATAAATAGGTTAGTTGTGAGTTTAGCAAGTGCAGTTTGATTGAAAGCCTTTTTGAGTTGTACAATAATGGATGTAACTATGTGGTCACACAATGGAGTAGTCATTTATACCATGAAATTAATTAATTAAAATGTATACTACACGAGAGCTTTGGCTTGGCCTTCACGGAATTCCACTTTCTCTCTAAACTGGACAGTCTGCCCTGCCCTTGCAGTTTAACCAAAAACACGCAGAACCATTTTACAAACCAAAACTGAATGTTTTATTTCCCCACATTCACCTTTTTTTAATACATTTTTAAATAAGGTAGAAAAGCAAATATTGTGAGCAATAAAAAAAAGAAAAAAAGAAGGCTTTTGGGCGATTCCCACTAGAGGAGCATTTATGAAGTCCATGTAATGGGCCCAGTGCAGCTTCTAGTTGGAGTTTGATTCTGTTACAGATCTGGCCGTGTCGGAGGCAAAGGACCACAATGGCGTCAGGCAAATGACAGTCACAGTAACATTACAGAGCCGTTAAAGCTTTCGCAGCCACTCTGCGTCCTAAAGGCAAGGTCAGGTCTGTGATGGCCAACACAATTTTGGGACTGGATAACGTAGAGACTTTCACCAACTCAGACACCTGGGAGTGAAAGATAAAAACAGGAGAATATTGAGAGAACAGAGCCCCTATGACAATGGAGATCTAATGCTCTGGCTGGAGGGGGCAGTGAGGTGATCGGCCCTGGATATCCCTGGAACTATGATAGGGCTACTGTTTCCATTTATGAAAATAAATGTTCTCGTGCTATGATGCAAAGGCCAAATGCAGCCAACCTTGCTGCACAGCTCTACAGTACTGATGTGTGTTGAGGGATTAGCCGAGTGAAACTGTTGGGGATGGGGCTGAAGAGCTTGAGAACTGGGGCTAAAGGCAAAAACTGAAGAGGAATTTACTTCCCCTTAAAAATTGTATTCAGATTCCTCTATCCCCATATTCTCTCATAGGTTATGCCCAATGTCTGCTTTTCCCTCTCCCTCTTGCACTCACCATGCTAAACGGCATGAACTGCAGGATGCAGCCTTTTCCACCCAGCTCCAGGCTCTCTACACACTCCTCCATAAACCACTGTACAAACTGCGTCTGGGCACCCGCCGTCTTGGCTCCCAGGACAGACGAGATCAACAGGAAAAGATTGGCTGCAATACACACAAATCTCCAAAAAGTCAAATCTGCACATAAAACAGAGAATTTATTCATTTATCAACACAGGGCAAATTTGCCCATGGCAAGTAACCCATGGCAACCAATCAAATTCATTGTGCTTGTGTTCAGAAAGGGTGACTAGCAAGATTTCTGATGGTGGTCCGGACTCCATGACATTTAGCAATAAGCAGAAAAGGCATCTTACCAAGAACTCTGTTCAATGGTTCTTTGGAGCTGATGTTATGGATCTGGGAGGCAGAGAGGGAGCTGTTCATTGGACGATCCACTGCAAGAGAAGAATAAACAGAATGTCATCATCCTTCGCCACTCAATGAATATGTCTTTGCATTCAGAAAAATGCCTTTTTTGACCAGGGAAAAGCCATTAGGAAAACATATGCAATATATCCTTGCCTCCCCAATTACTCAGGAAACCCACTTCCATTCTACATTTCCAGGATTGCACATGCTTGTGCGCGCCTCAACAGGAGTCATCCAAATTCCAAGTGGGGGCACACGATGCCAGGCAATTTGCGCCCTGCTGAAAATTCTCTATGACATCGTCAATGACTTCATAGTGCCAAGTTGTGCAGTGAAAAATGCAAGATTCTTGCATATTTCAACATGAAAGGAGAAGTAGGAAAGGAAATGACAGGATGCTATTTTTATGCATAAAACCACTCATTCTAGGAAAGGAAGATGGGAGGAAAAGGATGCCCCAAGGTTATTGGCTTTTGACTCACAGAAGCACGCACGTTACCAAGGAGCTTTCCTTTGGGTTCAGTGAGGGAATATATTTCATCATTATAATGGGAACCCACATCCTGGCATTATAAAAAGCTCTAAATGAGGAGTACGTCAGTCAGGCTTGTTCTGCCTATTTCAGATTTATCAAGCGGCTGTTACAGTAGCACATCATATTAAAACCATGGGAACGCATCGAGTTTGGGAATTTTCAGGGGTGAGTAACCTCACTGAAAATCACAGGCGCTTGGAAATTCCTAGGAGCAGAAACAAAACCAAAAAAAACAAGTGCCTCCATACTTTATCACTGGTGGTTTATCAGGATGTATGGTAAATAATGTAACATCTGCCTTAGGTCAGGATACTAAGCCCTGTGACATGCGTGTTGGATATGTGCCTGTAGAAAAGGAAAACTTCAAATCCCACCAGCATAGTCCTAACACTAAATGCATCTTATGTTTAACACAATAGTACGTGCTAAACACTTAGTACTAAAAGGTTATTTTATCCTGACACCACCAATGAAACAGGGATAATGTAGAAACAATAAAAACTCCTCTAATTGAACTGTAGGTTCCCAACAGTCTGGAGCCAGCAGAGCGCTGGGAGGATAACAGAGCTATTTTGTCTATATTTTTAATAGGGAATCCACCTGCAAAGAGTCCCCATTCATTTGAGAATTGTCTCGACTGTCTTGCTGCACGTTTAAAGCACTGTGGCGTCTGATCCTTCACCCAAGGATGCTGTTCAGAACTGGGCCGTGGACCCTCCTTACCTGGGTTGGCCTGCACATTGTGTTCCTCCTCATTGGAGCTCAGAAGGCGCATGAGTTTTGATTGCTGGGTGTCATCTAGGGGAAATAAGCTGCTGTAATCCTGGGGCAGAGAAAAAACAAGCTTTAGGACAAATACATACACACAGGACATAACCAGCTTCATGGAAATGTAAAGCAGTGAGTTGCAGCATTGTTTTTCCAATACATTGAGTGCTGAGCAGCCAGCAAGTTTGCCTGTATTTATATTTAAGTGGATGACATGAAGTTGAAAGCATTGCAGTTTTAAGAGACTAGGACTCAAACAGCAGTGTGAGAACCTCCAAGGACTGTCAAACCGAATTATGATTTATTTATTAGTTACTTTACAGAAACACAGTAGATATGCCACAGTTTTTGGTGTAACAGCAGATGAATAGATTTCCTTGCAATCATCTATAAAACGCAATTCACCTCGATATCTTCCCTGTGCCGTTTCCTCTGCCGGGGAGATGGCTGTCCCTTGTTTTGGGTGGAGTAAGAGGTCATTGCACACCAGACCGATAGCCTGTGGAGAGAATGGACAAAACTGCATACACATTCCAATTCACCAAAGAGACCTAATGTAACACAATATCACTTGTGTTCCACTCGCATGGAAATGTGAAAAATAAGAACTAAATTCACTGTATCACAGCTCCTATCATTTGTCAGTGTCATACACTATGGAAGGGATTCCCAAACTGTGGTTAGAGTGGGATTTGAATGCCTATTTGCATTCCTAGATATGCCTGAAAACCCATCTTGAAGGTCAGTCAGGGTGAGAACTGGGGCAGTCCATGGAACTACGTCCCTATATCTGTATCTTTGTTAGGTGGGGGATGACCACAGTCTAGACCAGGGGTCCCTAACCTTTTTGAACCGTGAGCCACATTCAAATGTAAAAAGAGTTGGGGAGCAACACAAACATGAAAAAGTCCCTTGGGGTGCCAAATAAGAGCTATGATCGGCTATTTGGTAGCCCCTATGTGGACTGGCAGCCTACAAGAGGCTCTACTTGGCACTATACTTAGTCTTTATGCAATTAAAACATGCTTTCAAGCTTGGAATTCATAAATAATCACCTGCTTTGAGAACCCTGAGAGCAACATCCAAGGGGTTGGAGAGCAACATGTTGCTCACGAGCGACTGGTTGGGGTTCACTGGTCTAGACCTTCCCAATGAGACAACCATTGCCTTATGGGAAGGTACAATATATTTCCTACAGATTTCAGATCTGTCCATTTGACTGAACATTATTACCGATGTAGCTCACTCACTTTGCCAGTGCTCTGCCAGGAGGGTCCATCAGCATGTGCCATTTGGCAGAATCTGTAAGCAGGGAGGGCAGCACGTGTCCTAGAAGGGTGAGCGTCAGCTGCTGCATGTCCAAACAGAAGATGGCATAGAGCAGCTCAACTGCCCTTAAAGCAAACTCCAATCGGGTTTCCCTCAACAGCTCCTATGTATTAAAAAAATATGTATTTATCTTTGGCCTTTACTATCCGTTTGCTTACAAGAGAATCCTCCCCTCACTCACCTTTACAAGATTATTGCAAAACCAGTAGACACCCCCCATGTGAAGCAACGTATCAAAGTTGTGCAGGGTACGGCTATCGACCCATCCCTTCTCTAAGGTGGAGCTGAATGCCCCCCGCAGAACTTCCTTTATGGGCGTCTTAGGAGGCAGGCGATGAATGTACGGCATCGGCTCACTTCCTGCGGCTGAGAATTTTATCTGAGTGGTGGTCTGCTGCAGAACCTCAGAGCACATGTTGTCCAGGATAGAGCTCATGATTATAACACTGAGAGGAGAAAAAAGCCAGCATAGTAAAATGCTTGCGATTATATAGGGAAGGAAACATGTAGGACCAAAATATAATGACTGCACATAAAAGATGCAGCATCTGTGGCGCAAGGTGCAGCAAATGCTCAGGAAACTCACCGCTCACTGTAGAACTGCAAAGTATTGTCCCCAAACATGGGTGATCCCAACTGCCGGATCATCTGCAGAGATTTGTCTCGCTCGTCTAGTCCCAGCATTCGGACGTGAGCCACGAGCCAGGCCACTGCGCATACAGCCAGACTGCACACCTTCCCTTTAATGTTGTCTGTGATTTTCTGCAGCACACAAAGCAACTCCATTACACTGAACATTGGTCAGGCCACTTACTGCCCGTGTAGCAAAAGGTTTATCGGCTACAGCAATACAGCTTACACCACTTAGAATTATGACAGCAAAGGTCTGTATCCATAAAGTCAATGTACTCGCTGGAAGTAACAGGCAAGAGTCCCTGATGTCTATATTATTTGCCAGGGATCCCTGATATCTCTATATAAAATAACACCTGCATATAAGAAACAGAAGAGAGATCCCCGATGTCTGTATCAGAAGTAGGTAGAAGGTACATGATCATTGCCAGTGAACACCAGTTAATACCTGAATGGCCTCAGAGGACAATACACCATTTTCCCAGGCATTATGAATCTCCAGTATTGCTGCAGGGATACTCAGGCACACCTCATGCCACTTTGTCTGACTGTGGAACAGAATAAGGATATAAGCTAGCACCAGCAACAATAGATAGATAGATAGATAGATAGATATAAAATGACATACGCCAGCTTCATTTCTGTGGACGTATTGAGCAGAGCGACCAGGGCTTCCACCTTTGCAATATCTGGATGCCTAAAGCATGGGTGGTCTGGATTCAGCACCCGCCCTTCCCCTGGCATACACGTTTGCATCCAACTTTCAAAGAAAGGCATCTCGCCACCTGGACATCCCTCAGATAGGATCATCTGCAGAAAAAAGTTCCAATGTACTTAGTACTTCATGTTTCCCATATGCCATATTACCCATTCATGTGGGGGACAAAGAAAACAGAAACTGATATTTAAGAGATTGACTTACCTCCGAGCCGTAGGTCTGCGCCACATGACAGAGCATCAGGAAGGAAATATCAAAAAGCAGGGCTCGGACATTGGCCGCCTTTGCTGAGGAGACAGTGAGTCTAGTTCAGTGGCCTATTCACTAATCTATGTGCAATGGACGAGGGAAGGGAAAGGTTTATAGACAGATTTATAGACACACTTACAGCTCTCTACTCCAATATGTCTTGTGAATTCATTCAGCCTGAAAGACAGAAAACAAGAAATATGTTAAACGGGTTGGTCACCTTTAAATTAACCTTAACCGGTGATATTGTGAGACAATTTTTAATTGGTTTTAATTTTTTACTATTTGTACAGACAGATAGAATTTTAATTTCCAAATTAGGATTTGGAGTTGGTGCAGAATTAATGCTTGGCTAAAATAAAAAATAGGGATTTTGTGCATCCCTAAATAAAATGCGAAAGCAAATAAAGAGGAGAGCGCCATCTACTGGAGAGATTGAGTCGGCACAAGAAGAGCCTTGTTCTAGCTATAAAATGTGAAGTTTCCATAACTGCACATATTTCAGATTTCAAATACTGACCACTACAGAACTATGTGTTGAAGTGTAAATGAGAAACAGCTCATAAAGCCAAAAGAAAGAAAAAACACACAGTGGTTTTACAATAATTAATGAGAACTAGATATAATTAGTATCAGTCCAGCACCAAGTACATTAAAAGCAATAATTAAAAATGGAAATATTAACATGATGGATCCGTTTCCTCTCTGCTGTAGAACAAGGCCTTTCTGGCCAGGTCCGGACTGAGAATTAAAATAGGCCCTGGCATTTCAGGTGCATAGAGGCCCAAACAGCCCCCACCAGCCCACTAAATAGTGACTTTCTATGGGACCTTATAGCAGCCCCTCTGGCATTTGCCAGCACCCACAGATTGCCAGTCCGGGCCTGTTTCTGGCTATTCCTTTGGTACTAGGGTAGCGTTTCAAAAAAAAAAAAGGCTATTTTACCTAGTGGCTATAAAGCCTTACTAGAGGCCAACAGTCTTGCCTTAATGCCAGACGGGCAAGAGCAATAGCAGTCTCGCTGTGAGCCAAATAGAGGGGCAGTTTTCTCTTAGTGCTGTGCTACCACCGATGCCACTAAAGGGAAGAAACTCCCCAGTATACTGCCTGATAGTGACACGGGTCTAGATCAACTGTGTTTTGCCAGTGAGGGTTGAAGTCTAAGGCCCAAAACACAAGTGCCAGTTATTATACAGAAAGGTCCCTTTGTACTTGTGCCTCCAAAGTAGAGCTGGAGAAGAGTTTAATTTACTTGGCCCTTGCCAATAGCATGGGCAGTGTCAGTAGCAGCACCAGCTGGCATACAATACTGCCCATTACTCATTAGCCCATCAGTGGCAGCCAATAAACAGCATGGCATATATTTCCTGGGACTGAAATTTGCAAATCCCAAGGCCTATTCACCAGGGCCAGGTGGCAAAAAAAAACCCACGTCTCGTTGGGTGACCCATTAGAAGAACGTGGGCTGGTGCAACACTCGGCCCATTGCAGAGTAACAGCTGGCACATGGGCAGTACCATTCAGTAAGGTTTCGTTTAGAGGAGGGTCCGTTTGGCAGCGAGTTCAGAGATGGGATCACATTACGTTGCTGGATAACTTACAGCCAAGCACATTTCAAGGAAACAGCTGTCATGTAGGAGAACCATTTCATAAAGCGGGCTTATAGAGAACACTAATTCACTGTACTGGGTGCCCTAGAGAATGGCCCGTCTCACAATATCAGTTGGCCGAGAGCCAGGCCCATTGCACAGCCAGCTGTCTTACACAAGCAGATTCAAGTTTCCATTTAAAAAAAACTGAATTCCTTCATCCTTCCTTCTTTCTAGATACTAATTTCATTATCTAGATGCCTATGCTTACAGAATAAAAATGACCCACTTATTCACTGGATGTACATTCATTTGTATGGATTGACAGACACAGTTACATAAGGGAAGGTACAGGGTGGAGGATCTGTTGCAGAAGAGGCTACAGACGACTACAAATGTCCATAAATTGCAAACTACAGTTTTGTGGTTATGATTGGTTGCTTGCTAATGGTTGTCTCTGCCTTACTATGAACCAGTTCATATTTTACCATTTTCTCGATGGAGGCTGTGGGGCTGCTTTACTAAAATACATTTAAAAGTAAAAATTGCTCCAGTATCTCCTGATATAGCGATGCTCAACTATCAATTCTTGTGTTAACTGCAAATGTGTTGTCTTGCCCTAATGCATTTCAATGTCGTTCCTCTCACACCTATAGTTTTGCCATGTTTATCTAAACACTCAAATGCCTTCTAAATGTTACTTTAAAACTTACTGGATGAATTTGCGGGCAAAGGACTTGAGTTTCCCCGTGGCTGCCGCTGCGGCTAACAGCAGGTCCAGGCTCTTGCCAGACAGCATGTGACCCAGGACTCCCAGAAGTCCCTCCGGAGACTTGGAATGGTCAGCATCCATTGTCTAGGGAATAAGATCAGCACATAGTAAAGGCATAACAGATATCACTTCTGAAAGGAACCCTGACTGCAGTCCATATAAAATAAAATAGAAAGACTGTAGCTTTGAAATCTGGCATCGCCTTCAGATCAATTACAGTGTGAAAAGTTAATACAGGTATTGACCCATTATCCAGAATATCTTGAGACTAAGGGGCAAATTCACTAAGGCGCGAAGCGCCGAACGCTAGCGTTAATTCGCTAGCATTTGGCATTTTCGCTACTGCGCAAATTCACTAACGAACGCTGGCGTAGTTTCGCTAGTGTTACTTCGCAACCTTACGCCAGGCGAATCTTCGCTAGCGACGAAACTACGCAATTTCACTAACGCGCGCAGTGTACTGAACGCTACCTTTTACGCTAGACTTCCTTCGCCACCTCAGACCTGGCGAAGCGCAATAGAGTAGATAGGGATTGTTTCAAAAAAAGTCAAAATTTTTTCTAAGTCCCAAAAAACGCTGGCGTGTTTTCTACATGATGGCTGATAGGCTGAAAAAGATCGAAAAATTTTTGGGGCTCCCCTCCTTCCCCCCTACATTTCCTGACTCATGGCAACTTACCTTGACAGTGGGCACATGTGTAGGGCAAAATAAACATTTTATTTGCAGATTTGAAGGTTTTCTAGGCATTTGTAGTGCAGATACGTGTTCCTCCATTGAAATTTGAATTTCGCGCCGTATGCAAATTAGCCTTCGCTAGCGCAACTTCGCTTTATATAGCGAAACAACGCTAGCGCAACTCCGCAACCTTACGCTACCCCTGTGCGCAACTTTGGATTTTAGTGAATTTGCGAAGCGCTGGCGAAACTACGCCTGGCGATGTGCATCTTAGTGAATTTGCCCCTTAGGGTTTTCCACATAACGGATCTTTCCGTGATATGGGTCTTTTTACCTTAAATCTACTAGAAAATCATATAAACATGAAATAAACCCAATAGGCTGGTTTTGCCTCCAATAAGGATTAATTATATCTTAGTTGGGATCAAGTACAAGCTACTAGTGATGTGCGGGGCTGGTAAAACCCGACCCGCACCGGACCCCGCCTCCCTCCCTCCACCCACCCAAGCCCGACCTCCGGGTTCCTTTTATAGACCCGCACCGACCCACCGATAACAGGATGAAGAGCTCGACCCCGGACCCAACGGCCACCCACAAACGGGGCTACGAGGTCGGCCAGAACCCAACCAACCCGCGGGTATCGAGCGGCCCGCACATCTCTACAAGCTACTGTTTTATTATACTGAAAGGAAATCAGTTTTAGAAAATTTGGATTATTTGGATAAAATGAAGTCCATGAGAGACAGTCTTTCCGTAATGTGAGCTTTCTGGATAACGGGTTTCCGGATAACAGATCCGAAACCTGGCCTGCTTAATCTCTTGTATGAGTTATTGGTCATTCATTGTGTATACAGTCTGCATGTTTAATATATACACCCATTTATTGTTCACTGCTGCAGAATATGTTGGCAATACAATAATAATAATGATAAATACACAGCCTGAGAAGTGTCACCTTAAGAATGTTTGTGACTGTTGGCTCCGCTCTGAGTATTAACCCTGGATTGGGCTGGATTGTAGAGTTTTCAGATGATTTCAGACGGGGAGCCTGTTCCCTGTCCGCTGTCCTGGTAGAGGCGGCAAAGGGAAACAGCGTGCAATGAATTTGTATTGAGCAATGCACACTTACAGGAATATACAATAAAGGTAGAAAAAATAGAAGAAATGGGCCTTACCGTTTTGCCATGAGGTTTTCCATGTTCTGCTCTGAAAGCAAACCCAGCTTGTTGCACTCCTGTAGTAACAGACTCACGCAGTCACAGCTAGCCAAAAAAAAAAAGGGACTAAATTAAGAAATGGCTGCCTTTAACAAGATGATTTTAGAGAGCAGTAAAAAGGTGCTGCGCCTGAAAATCCACAGGTTGCTCAATTGTGGAGAAATGATTTTTATTGTAGCTCTTGCCTTCATTTATTATCATGTATTCCTATAACTTTTATAAACTACACGGAGCAGCATCAAGGACACACAGGGGAAAGAAGACCTACTTGCATCTCTGGTCAGCTTTGTCCAAGAGGGGAGTCAGCTTCAGAAGGTATTCAAATGCACACTTCATATCCTCATTGAAATCCTACAGAGGGGAAAGAGTGTTACGGCATTGTATATTTCAATTGCAAGTGATGGTTAATAAAGATAGAAGACTGATGAGTAGCTGTAACCTGCTCCATTGAAGAAAGCTTCTTTAATTTTGCCAAAGCCTGTGGGATCTGGGGAGAACACAAAATAAAACAGATGTAAAGGAAAATAAAGTGAAACAGATGATTGTGTGATTAATATTTTAGGCCACAGTTAAAGAGGGATCATTGTTTTCTGAACAATGACACAGTTTAAGGCCTATGGATAAAACTAGGAAAAACCATTTGAATCTGGGGTAAAAACATAAATAAGGAATGTCTCAGGGCTCTTGGTAAGTCTGTGCAAGACTAGGGATGGGCGAATTTTACCCGTTTCGCAAAAAATTTGCTGCCGGTGAAATGTCGCTGACGCCCATTAAAGTGTATGGGCCTCAATTTTTTTGACGCACGTCTTTTTATTTTGACGCACAACGCCATACAAGTCTATGGGCATAATTTTTTTGGCGAAACAAGGCTAAACAATTTGCCCATCCCTATGCAAGACCACTTGAATAGTAAATGGCTAGAATAAAATATTTCGCCGGTAACTTTCCCCTTAACCCTGTATTAAAATGTAACCTCATCCTAAAATCATTCAAAACAGTTTTGCGCAAACATCTTTCAGAAAGGAGTTCAGGGAATTCCACGGCACACTGTGGGTTTATTACCCTCCTGATATATCAATCTATAATACGCTAGATGTGATCCTTTCTGATTGGAAACGCACCTTAAGAAAAGTGAAAGCCGTCCATTTTAACTCCTCTGTCCCTTCCGGGGACTCTATTAACCCCACGATGCAAGCCTTCCAGACCTCCAAGAGAAACAGGTGCAATGGGATTCGCTGCATTATAGAGAGACGTTCACAGATCAGATCATGATTAATAAGGAGTGCATTTTTTACAAGTGAAAAAAGCCTGCACAGCAGGAGAGCCCTACCACTTCCCAGCCTGACTCAGTATAAAACTCCTCACCTGCATCCTCTTTACGGTGTTCATTTGTTCCACCAGAGGTTGTGCATCGCCTGTCAGATTCATGGTGCCTTCAAGCATCACAACTGCATGAACTGTGGGGAACCCATTGGTCTGAAGCTGGTCTGAATGAACAGAAAGCATGGAGGGGATGCTATGCGAGAGAGAGGAAAATGTAATTATATTTATTTTCATTATAGTTGATATTATTCGGTTATTTTGCTAGAACACAGATGTTTTCTTTGTTTACATGTACATGAATTTTAGCATAATAGTAAAAGAACAATAACTGAGCAAGAGAACACAGTATTACAGAGACAAACATGGATTCTCTCGTATCATATGATCTATGAAATGTGCTAAATAATTAGATCATTACAGCTCATGATCCATGTATATATTATAAATGTCCCCCTACCTTCTTATAAGTGAAACACATTCCTCGGCCTGGTTCCTGAGCTGAACACTAGGCAGGAGACTGATGCTCTCGGATAATCTGAGCTGAGACTGTTCCACCGATGTCCATGAAGCTGCAAGACAAACAACAAGTTCAAGTCATACCGGGTGTAATGGGAACCCAATCTGCCCTTTTGTGCTGGTGAAATAACTCAACACATAAGAATTCGCAAATAGATATATAAATACCGGTATAAATAATATAAACCTTAAAGGAAAAAGGTTACAAGGTTAGGGGCACATTAGCATAAAATTACATGAAATGGTTTCAATGAGCAAAGGGGAAACATGAAGGTGTATAAACAATAAATATTGGACTACAACATAACATAATATAGGAGGTAACCATCACACTGTAGTTATACACTTAAAGCCAGTATATGGTATGTCCTATATAAGTCCCACTGGTGCTCCGTCCCGACACCATATATTCCAACAAATAACATTCCAACAAAAGGACAGGATGCAGGATAATTGTGCAATTTTATTGCAATCCACTCAACGTGTTTCAGGCATCACATGTGAAAATTTACACACCTCCCTCGCCTTTCCTATGACAATTCCTGCTAGATGGTGCAAAACTCTTTAGACCAGGGATCCCCAACCTTTTGAACCCGTGAGCAACAGTCAGAAGTAAAAGGAGGTGGGGAGCAACACTAGCATGAAAATAGTTCATGGGGAGCCAAATAAGGACTGTGATTGGCTATTTGGTAGCCCATATGAGGACTGACAGCCTATAGGAGACTCTGTTTGGCAGTACAACTGGTTTTTATATAACCAAAACTTGTCTCCAAACCAGGAATTTAAAAAATAATCACCTGCTTTGAGGCCACTGGGAGCAACATCCAAGGGGTTGGAGAGCAACATGTTACTCACGAGCTACTGGTTGGGGATCACTGCTCTAGACGGTCGGCACACGTAAATCATAGTAATTACAGCTGAATGGAAGAGAGCAGCACAACACCATTTTGTTGCAGGTGGGGAGCTTCCCCATTTATTTTTCACCACAAGAAACATTTCAGTCTAAATTGTTTCTTATAATATGTATTTTTCAAAAGATTGTAACACTGTTTTACTTTTCACAGATAAACCGGTGAAGAGAAATCATAGAGCTAATGATAAAAAACCCCGCTGGCTGTGAGTAATTATACCACGAGATGCTATATTATTATATATACCACTGTAGTCTGGATTTATATATTCCTGCACTGTGATAATTGGTTTATCTGATGCTTGACACGGACATCCTTGATTTGATTTATTGAGAAGAAAATCCCTTCTTTTTTGTGACACTACAAAATGGACCCTCAGATTAGGGTTGGACAGGACAGAGTACCAAGCCTCAATTTGGATCCATACAGGAACTTGGGAACGTGTGGTTGGTGGGTGTGGCCTAATGGGCTTTAAAATGTGATGGTTTGCACTGTGTGTTTATCCTGATGAAGGGTGGGTGAAACCCCCCCCGCGAAACGTTGATTTTCTTGTGGTGAAAAATAAATGGGGAAGCTCCCCATCTGCAACAAAATGTTGTTGTGCTGCTCACTTCCATTCAGGCATCACATGCCCTTTTTCCAGTCTTGTGTATAGGAGGTAAATCAGTAGCATCCAAATGCCAGGAAAATACGGGAGGAATTCCCTGTACAAAGATTCATTCCTGATGACTTACTCGGTTCCTCTAGCTTGGCAATGTGGATAAGGGCCCGATTCTTGGTGCTGCCGAGAATGGATTTCAGTCTCTGCAGACACATAGAAAGGTGATTCTCCCCAGCCACTGGATCTAGAACATCCTTGAGTTTATCAGTGTAAAATGTAGCGCAGCGCAGAAGCCAGTTCAGAGCACTCATAAGGGCCCGGCAAAGTCCAATGCATTCCTCTGCCTTCCCATGACAACTGGGAGTAGAAAGAAATGAACGAGACAAAGAAATTAAGGCACAAGAAAAAGCAAATGCAACGGAGTTTGAGAGGAATGGGGAAGAAATAAAGGGAAGTCAACAAGCAAGGCTTGCGATAGTTGGGTCAGATGAACATAAAATATATTCAAACCTGAGGTTGTCACAAAACATATCCATGATTTCCAACAGGGACTGGATGCAGAGATCTCTTGAGAAATCATCAAACTGTAAAGGAAAGACATTTAACTAAGAATGACTGTAGAATTGTAGTATCAGCACAGAGGAATGTGCAAGGCAGATAGGGACTGTAATATGATCATGTGTTCATTTTTACATAGAACAAATATGTCGCTCAAAACTGAAGGAGAGGGACAAAATGTAGGTGTGGCACGTGTGGAGCTTTGTTAGCCACTAAAAGACACTGGCTGCTGTCAATCACTTCATATTAATATGAATGGCACATAGAGGCGTGGCCTAGCTGCCAGAGGGTGTGGTTACTTGAATACGTATGTAAATAGACAGAAATATGCTCAAGCATGGGTTATTCCCTGTAGTGAACTCCAGTTTAAAGGAGAAAGGTCCACCTAAATATACCAGTAAACCCCCAAAGTAATGCTGCTCTGAGTCCCCTGACAAAAGAAACAGCACATTTCTTTCCTTCTATTGTGTACTCATGGGCTTCTGTATCAGACTTCCTGTTTTCAGCTTAAACCTGCAGGGCTAGGGCTTGAGCATGCTCAGTTTGCTTCTCTCTCCCTCCCTGCTGTAATCTGAGCCCAGAGCTATAAGTGAGCAGGGAGAGACTCAGGCAGGAAGTGATGTCAAGCTAATATGGCAGCTCCTATCCTAAACAAACAGAGAGTTTCTAGAGCTTTTTACTCAGGTATGGTAAAACATTCTACAGAATAAATATAGCATTCTAGCTTGCACTATTGCAGCTCATCTATTGGCAATAAATGCCTCCATAGCTTTCCTTCTCATTTAAGGTAATCTGGGCCCTTTCAGGTATTTAAATGGTGATGCAGGGTTGTGCTAGCGAAGAACTAGAGAAGAACTAGCACAACCCTTACACACTTAACCTGGAGAGATGATGCATGCCATACTATATAGGAAAAGTAAAATAAAATTGCCCTAACACTACTAAGAGCAAACTCTGTGGAACCCACATACCTTGCTGATTGCTGTAAGGACTGTAGAATAAGACACCATCTGGAGGAGAGGGGAGAGAACAGGTCAGTTGAATATGACAGTGGCCGGTATAAATACAGCACATGAGATTTGTCTCATCAGAGTGGACGTACTTGAGAATTGATGGCATATTTGAGGTACGACAAGATTAGTGGGTTGGGGGCTGGTCCAATCATGGCTTGATCCAGGAGTGCTTCTGCAAACAAGGAAAAAGTAAGAATTAGAAAAGCAAAAGGAGTATCTTTACATTGACCTCTGACATTTAATAATCTTTACAGTAAAGCTGTAGCAAGTAATGCCAGTCAGCAGCAGCCCAAATAAGGGCTTGAGTTGTATTAAATGGGGCACAGAGTCAAGGGAGGAGGGGGTCCCACTGTATAGAGCACTGGTAAGGCCCCATCTAGAATATGCCGTACAGTTTTGGTCTCCATCACTCAAACAGGACATTATTGTATTAGAGAGGGGACAGAGAAGGGCAACTAAGCTGGTAAAGGGAAAATCTTAGCTATGAGGAAAGACTGGCCAAATTGGGGATGTTCACGCTGGAGAAGAGGCGCTTAAGGGGTGATATGATAACTATGTATAAATATATAAGGGGATCATATAATAATCTCTCTAATGATTTATTTACCAGTAGGTCTTTCCAGCTCACACAAGGTCACCCATTCCGATTAGAAGAAAAGAGGTTCCAGCTAAATATTGGGAAGGGGTTTGTTACAGTGAGAGCTGTGAAGATGTGGAATTGTCTCCCTGAATCAGTGGTAAAGGCTGATACATTAGATAGGTATAAGGAAGGGTCGGGTGCTTTATTCACCAGTAGCTCCTCCCAGCAGACAGGAGGGAGCCAATGAGATTAGAGGAGGGAAAGGGGTGTTACAGGGAGAGCTGGGAAGTGAATCAGGGGTACAGGCTGATACATTAGATAGGTACAAGGAAGGGTCGGATGCTTTATTCACCAGTAGCTCCTCCCAGCAGACAGGAGGGAGCCAATGAGATTAGAGGAGGGAAAGGGGTGTTACAGGGAGAGCTGGGAAGTGAATCAGGGGTACAGGCTGATACATTAGATAGGTATAAGAAGGGGTTGGATGGTGTTTAGCAAGTGAGGGAATACAGGGATATGGGAGATAGCTCATAGTACAAGTTGATCCAGGGACTGGTCCCATTGCCATCTTGGAGTCAGGAAGGAATTTTTTCCCCCTCTAAAGGCAAATTGGAGAGGCTTCAGATGGGGTTTTTTGCCTTCCTCTGGATCAACTGGCAGGTTAAAAAAAAGTTAAAAGGTTAAACTTAATGGACATGTGTCTTTTTTCAACCTAACTTACTATGTTACTATGTAGTGAAGGCTGGGCGAGGTTGCTGGGGATTATAATGCACAAGATTTATAGGTCTGTAAATCAAATGAATGGTGCACTTTCCTAGTAAATATGTTTCAGTCGGTGGCAGCGATACTTCGAATCCACTATTTTGGATTGGGCCGAACCCCCGAATCCTTCACAAAAGATTCGGCCGAATACCAAACCCTAATTTACATATGCAAATTAGGGGTGGGAAAGGGAAAACATTTCTTACTTCCTTGTTTGGTGACAAAAAGTCACGCTATTTCCCTTCCTAATTTTCATATGTGAATTAGGATTCGGTTCGGCCGGGCAGAAGGATTCGGCCGAATCCTGCATTCGGTGCATCCATAGTCGGTGGTCCAGTTAAAATCTGACCTGCCAGATTCAGTATATCCCACGTCACTCCTTTGGGAAAGAATTTCTTCATGTTGATTGCCCACTGGTAATCGCTCCATCGCTCCTTCCAGGCCTGCAGGATGGCTTGCTTTAGATTCACCAGCTTCATGTTCAACTGCTGTGGATTGGACCGTGTATTAATGCACAATTATATCTGGATCTCATGGTCTACTGGGCTTGGGGTAAAAACACTACAATTCTAGATCCATTAAAAAGAATAGACATATTTTTTTTAAAAAAAAAACACTCATTCAGGCTAATTCTAAGCAACTTTTTTTTTAAAATTATTTGCCTTTTTCTTCTGACTTTTTCGGGCTTTCAAATGGGGTCACCGACCCTGACAACTAAAAAAAAATGCTCTGTAATGCAACAAATTGTTAGTTACGTTTTATTCCTCATCTTTCTGTTCAGGCCTCTCCTATTCATATTCCAGTCTCTTATTCAAATCAATGCATGGTTGCTAGGGGAATGTGGTCCATATCAACCAGATTACTGGATTTGCAAACTGGAGAGCAGCTGAATAAAAAGATAAATAAGTCAAAATCCTCCTCTTTCTGTTCAGGCCTCTCCTATTCATATTCCAGTCTCTTATTCAAATTAATGCATGGTTGCTAGGGGAATGTGGACCATAGCAACCAGATTACTGGATTTGCAAACTGGAGAGCAGCTGAATAAAAAGCTAAATAAGTCATTATCCTCCTCTTTCTGTTCAGGCCTCTCCTATTCATATTCCAGTCTCTTATTCAAATGAATGCATGGTTGCTAGGGGAATTTGGACCATAGCAACCAGATTACTGGATTTGCAAACTGGAGAGCAGCTGAATAAAAAGCTAAATAAGTCAAAATCCTCCTTTTTCTGTTCAGGCCTCTCCTATTCATATTCCAGTCTCTTATTCAAATCAATGCATGGTTGCTAGGGGAATGTGGTCCATAGCAACCAGATTACTGGATTTGCAAACTGGAGAGCAGCTGAATAAAAAGCTAAATAAGTCAAAATCCTCCTCTTTCTATTCAGCCCTCTCCTTTTCATATATACATGGTTGCTAGGGGAATTTGAACCCTAGCAACTAGATTGTGGAAATTGCAGCTGCTGAATAAAAAGCTAAATAAGTCAAAACCCACTATTAATAAAAAATGAAAACCGATGGCAAATTGTCTCAGTATATTCCTCTGTACATCATAGTAACAGTTAAATTAAAGGGGAAGAAGCCCTTTGAGCACATGGGAAGGGATGTATGGTAGAGAATAGATGAGAATGTCTCTGTCCCATTAATAAGCTGTACAAGGGACAGCGCATAATGAAGGGCAGCAGATCGCTTTCTACACACCGATCCAGACTCCCGCTCTCCGCAGGACAGAGCCGATCGCTTACCAGAGGCCGCAGCTGTTTAAATGTCCCGCAAGCCAATTAAAGTCCAGTTCCGCAGTTCCTACCGGGCCAGCGATTACAGACGTCACCAGTCGCGGCCCAGTGACGTCACGGCGGCATGTATATAAGCGCAGGGACGCCTCACGCAGCCGCACTAATGTGGGGACGGGGCGGGGCGAGTGAATGTGGCAACGTAGCAGGTGCTGGTCTGTGGCGGGAAATGATGGCTGAAGGGAATGTTAGACTAAAACTAAGTCATTTACTGTCTCCTAGAACTATTGTATCATGAAGCAACAATAAAATTATCCCTGTTGGCTACAAGCTCTACACTTTACCTACTCACTCTCTTGCTCCTGAAAATATTAGTGACTGGAAATGAAATGAGTCTGTTCAGAGTTCCAATAAACAAGGGCTCATTCAGGTGCAGACTGTGTGACATTGACTAAAAGTACTTAGTTACTCTTTATTTCCTATTAATAACACTGGGATCAACCATCATTTTTACTGGCCAAGCTGGTAAAATATCGGCCATGTGGCAACCCTACTCACAATGAACCAGTGCACCCTGACAGTCCACGTAGTCACTAGCGTTGCCACCTTTTCTGGAAAAAAAAAACGGCCTTCCTATTAGGGTTGCCACCCAGCCAGTATTTTATCAGCCTGACTGGTAAAAATGATGCTCGATTCCAATGTTATTAATAGGAAAAAACGGCAGAAAATAGGAAGGCCAGTATTTTTTTCCAGAAAAGGTGCAACCCTACTTCCTATATATTTCTCTTTATTTCCTATTAATAACATTGGGATCACTGGCCTTCCTATATATTTATCTTTATTCCCTATTAATAACATTGGGATCACTGACCTTCCTATATATTTATCTTTATTCCCTATTAATAACATTGGGATCACTGACCTTCCTATATATTTATCTTTATTCCCTATTAATAACATTGGGATCACTGACCTTCCTATATATTTATCTTTATTACCTATTAATAACATTGGGATCACTGACCTTCCTATATATTTATCTTTATTCCTATTAATAACATTGGGATCACTGGCCTTCCTATATATTTATCTTTATTCCCTATTAATAACATTGGGATCACTGACCTTCCTATATATTTATCTTTATTCCTATTAATAACATTGGGATCACTGACCTTCCTATATATTTATCTTTATTCCCTATTAATAACATTGGGATCACTGACCTTCCTATATATTTATCTTTATTCCTTATTAATAACATTGGGATCACTGACCTTCCTATATATTTATCTTTATTCCCTATTAATAACATTGGGATCACTGACCTTCCTATATATTTATCTTTATTCCCTATTAATAACATTGGGATCACTGACCTTCCTATATATTTATCTTTATTCCCTATTAATAACATTGGGATCACTGACCTTCCTATATATTTATCTTTATTCCCTATTAATAACATTGGGATCACTGACCTTCCTATATATTTATCTTTATTCCCTATTAATAACATTGGGATCACTGACCTTCCTATATATTTATCTTTATTCCCTATTAATAACATAGGGATCACTGACCTTCCTATATATTTATCTTTATTCCCTATTAATAACATAGGGATCAACCATCATTTTTAGCGGCCAGGCCAGTAAAATACCAGCCAGGTGGCAACCCTCGTAGTCACCCACAACCGTTTTATTGATGTCACAATGTAGGGACAAAAGGTATCCATTGACTGGTCCAATTTTTGTCCCCTTCTGAGCAGGGCTGTGAAGTTGGTACATAAATTATTCCATTTTGACGCCTCAATTTATGTACCTCCGACTAGATACCACAAAAAATGCTTTTCACTACTGGGGTGTTGCATTAGGAATATGTGAGTTAGGGTCTGCTAATGGAGTCCTAGACATTAAAGGGCCCAACAGGTTCCTGACTTATGTGCAGTTATAGTTTATGTTTGCAAATAAATTATCACTTTTTTTAGTTCAGTCTACTTCCCTCTCTGCTGTATTGCTCTCTTGTATAGTTCTGCCCATGACATCGGATGTCAGTTGTTTGTTCCCCAACACACTATGATCTTTTACATTTCAAGTCTATCACCGGCTCTGGTCTTCAGCCGACAGTGTAGATTGGCAGTTTGGTGGTTTCCCATTAACAACAAGGTGTTGTTCACATGAGAAAGACAGAAGGCGGCAGCAACAACAGGAGGCAATTAAAGCCATTTTCATCAACTTTTATGTGGCGTGAACATTCTCAAGAAATCGCCTGACTGGGCCCAGTCTTACGTAACATTTATTCTCCCTAATTAAATATAGAGTTATAGGGGAAAAGTACAGTTGTATCCAACATCTTCTCTTGTAAGGTCTTGGGTCAGGTAAAGAAGATTAATGGCTTGGTATATGGGTTGCGTAGAAAATATTTACAACTATTACGTAGGAACGTTTATTTAGTTACAAGAAGCCTAATTCTATTTGTAAAGGATTGATTAAAAAATAATCCCGTGAGCTGCCAATCAAACATGTGCCAAACTAGATTAGTTATATCTTAGTTGGGATCAAGTACAAGCGACTGTTTTATTATTACACAGAAAAAGGAAATCCGTTTTAAACTTTTGGATTATTTAATTAAAATGGGAGACGGCCTTCCCATAATTTGATGCTTTCTGGATAATGGGTTTCCAGATAATGGATCCCATAGCTGTATATATGTTCAATAATAACCCTGATTTAGTGTCCTGCTTACTCAATATGAAATATCTGCTTTTTTTGTATCTATTCTTTCTGTAAAATAAAAAATGAGTAAATGATTATATATAAAAAAGGCCAGACCTACTGCAAGGCAATGTTAAACGATTCTTATTAACCCCTGCCCTGGTGGAGATTAAGTCCCCTATCACATAGGCACAAAGGCTCGGGTGGATTCATCAGAAGCTAATTAACCTGCCCGCATGTTTTTGGTCTGTGGAAGGAAACCGGAGCACTCAGAGGAAACCGATGCAATTGCAGGAAAATCCTACAAACTCATATGGCAGGGTGCCTTCATCTAAATCATAGTAATCTAGCCAAGCAAATAGCCAATAATAGATGATGCATTGGGGAGAGGATAAGTAAAGGCATATACACTTATGGGACCTGTTATCCAGAATGCTCGGGACCTGACGGCTTCTGGATATCTTTTCATAATTTGGATCTCCATACCTAAAGTCTACTAAAAAATTATTTCAACAATAAATAACCTGTATTTTCAAAACTGCACACACACAATAAAAGATGACTTTAGCGTGCAACAGGCACTTTTTTGAAGCAAACTTTCCCTTTAAATGAGCAATTGGGCATGCTCTACTAGTAAACTCTGTTTTTATGCTGAACATTCCAGTACATAAGTCATGCTTTGGATAGAAACCACTTCCTATATCAACTATATCATACAGATGTTCTGTTTTTAATTACTCACTTGTTCTTTATACAAGTATGGGACCTGTTATCCAGAATTCTCAGGACCTGGGTTTTTTCTGGATAACAGATCTTTCCGTAATTTGGATCTTCATACCTTAAATCTACTAGAAAATCATGTAAACATGAAATAAACCCAATAGGCTTCCAATAAGGATTAATTATATCTTAGTTTGAATCAAGTACAAGCTACTGTTTTGTTATTACAGAAAAAAAAAGGAAATCGTTTTTTAAGATTTGGTTTGTTTGGATAAAATGGAGTCTATGGGAGACAGCCTTTCCTAATTCGGAGCTTTCTGGATAACGGGTTTCGGGATAAAGGGTCCCATACCTGTAGCTTGTATGTGAGTCTAACTAAGATATAATTAATCCTTATTGGAAACAAAACAATCCTGTTGGGTTTATTTCATGTTTAAATAACTTTTTGTAGACTTAAGGTATGGAGATCCAAATTATGGAAAGATCCCTTATCCAGAAAACCTCAGGTCCTCCTATCAAAGCCCTAAATACTAGAGACTAGAGTTGGAAAAGCAGGAGTAGTCCTGCTCTAATCAGTATCCCGAGAGCTCAGTCAGCACAGCACTTTCTATGTTGTCTCCAGCAGAGGGAGCAAAAGGTTTAAATTGGGATTGAAATATCGCATCACTCTTCTTGTTTTAACCCCTTTGTGTACAGTAGAAGGATGTATTTAATTCAGCCAGGGTAACGAAATAAAAGGTGCGTCGTATGCTTAGGTCTAGTCACCCACCGCAACCAATAAGGTGACCCTTAAATACTACCTGGTTGCTAAGGGTTATTGCACCAGTTGCACTTTTTATTGCATTACCAAAATGACTTTTTGTGAAGACTTTGAATCCAAACACGGAATCCATGACATCACATTCCCAAATTCAACATGGAATATATATATGCTGCTTTCAGTAACATGTGGCTACCATGATGACTATTTGTGGAACTCGTTGAAAATGAACGTTCCGTTTCCAAGCAATTGGCTCAATAGAAAGTTGTTTTTTCCCCATACAAGTGCAAACAATGATAATGTGACCTTTCTCAGACAACAGAGAGCTTTAAATCCTTATTTGATGGTTACGCTACTCACACTCATTCCGTCGCTGCGCCGAGGGATTTTATTGGGAATGCTGAAAATCAATAGCGGTTCAAACAGAGGTAACGACCCATCTATAAATGTCTATGACTGTCCTTCTCTACTGGTACATTCAAATAAAAAGCAAATAAAACTGGAGCTCATTGATGAAAGGCTCTCAGCTCCCCACCGGCGGGTTCACTACGACCTCCTTCATTTCTACCACTAATCAAATATTTTAGTTTTTTTTGATTGAAAGCAACACTATTACATTATACTAGGGATGCTCCGAATCCACTACTTTGGATTCGGCCGAACCCCCTAATCCTTTGCGAAAGATTCGGCTGAATACCGAACTGAATCCGAATCCTAATTTGCATATGCTAATTAGGGATGGGAAGGGGAAAACATTTTTTACTTCCATGTTTTGTGACAAAAAGTCACTTAATTTCCCTCCCGCCCCTAATTTGCATATGCAAATTAGGTTCGGCTGGGCATAAGGATTTAGCCGAATCCGAATCCTGCTGAAAAAGGCCGAATCCTGAACCGAATCCTGGATTCGGGGCATCCCTACATTATACAAGGCACATTAATTGTGTACAGATACTTATTGCAGATGGTGTCGATAGCACGGCTTTCATCAGGGGTAAGGGCCCATGGGCTGAGGGGCCCCATGAGGCTTAAAAGTATAATTTGTGGGTCATGAAAAGGAGGTGGATCATGAGTGTTGTTTCAGCATGTTCGGTTATAGCTGGGGTGGGTCAGGGGCACGGTTGTGCATGCGTAGGTCTCATTGAGGCCCCATTCTACTTGTGGGCGGAACCATCTGCCCAGAATTAATGGGTTAATCACGGCCCTGCTAACTTAGTGTGGGACCCCATGCTGATGGCTGTCCCCCTTTAATATAAGAGAACTGGGCAGCCCAGTTTTAGCCCAGCCCGCTACCTGTCTCTAACTGGAGAATATATGTTCTGAATTGGAGCTTAAAGGAGAACTAAACCCTAAAAATGAATATGGCTGGAAATGCTGTATGTTATATACTGACCTTACGAGACCAGCCTGAAGGTTCAACGTCTCTATGACAGTACAGATCCAGGCCTTTCAAGTTGTGCACAGGAGCTCATCATCTTGGATTCTGTTAGGAGTGTCAGGGGCACTGCACATGCTCAGTGGGCTCCGGGCAGCTGTTGAGAAGCTCAGCTTAGGGGTTGTCACATATCATCAAGTGGAAAATGAGGTTCACGTAGAAGCTGATGCTACAGGGCTGATTCTAATGACACTAATTGCACTGGATTTGGATGTGGCATGTAATGAAAATCTGAATTAATGACCCATGACGTTTATTTTGTATATATTCTATACAGTCTGCATCAGTCCCTAAGCTCATGTAAGTGACAGCAGCCCAGAGCATGTGATGGGAATCAGCAGAAAAGAAAATTAACAGTTACTGGGGGCATTTTCACATTCACAGATCTTCACTACCAAAGGGCTGTGGTTGCCTTGGGCTGGTACAGAAGCCCAAAACATCATGTCCAACATTTCTACCTACTTTTTGTTAGGCTTTAGTTCTCCTTTAAATTCTTCCTTACCCAGAACCCACCAGCGCACCCCTGTCTGTGCACCTCAGAATCTCATATATCAGTTTTTACATGTTAGTTCTTTGCTCGTTTTCCAGAACGCTGGATACACGGCCAACTGGACCACTGGTAGCCACGGACCTGAGTGTAATCCAATAGGAATGGCCTCTGTCACATACATCTCTGGTCCATCCATCTGTCACATAATATAGAGGGCTAGGGGTTAAAATAGCAGGAGGGGGAGACTGAGAAAGGGCACAGCAGAGATAATATACATGGCGAGAAATAAAGTCGTACAGGGTGATAAAGGGGAGAGTGGGGGGCACTGTACGAAATCAGCTCGGAGACCAGTGATCAATCAGTAGAGAAGTTTCTCTGGTCTCCATCAGAACTTTATTACAGCACATGATTGGCTTATATGAAAGCTTTACATTATCCTGTCAGCAGCCATGCCTGGGCCTGGGTTCCCTGGCCTCTATTGTTATTATGTGGGGTTCCCTGGCCACCACTGTTATAATGTAAGGTCCTCTTGCCTCCCTTGCTATAATGTAAGGTTCCCTGACCTCCATGGCTATAATGTAAGGTTCCATAGCTATAATATAAGGCTCTTTGGCCTCCATTGCTATAATGTAAGGTCCCCTGGCCTCCATTGTTATAATGTAAGGTTCTTTGGCCTCCATTGCTATAATGTAAGGTCCCCTGGCCTCCATTGCTATAATGTAAGGTTCCTTGGCCTCCATTGCTATAATGTAAGGTTTCTTGGTCTCCATTGCTATAATGTAAGGTTCCTTTGCCTCCATTGCTATAATGTAAGGTTCCCTGGCCTCTTTTGTTATTATGTGGGGTTCCCTGGCCACCACTGTTATAATGTAAGGTCCTCTGGCCTCCATTGCTATAATGTATGGTTCCCTGACCTCCATGGCTATAATGTAAGGTTCCATAGCTATAATGTAAGGCTCTTTGGCCTCCATTGCTATAATGTAAGGTCCCCTGGCCTCCATTGCTATAATGTAAGGTTCCTTGGCCTCCATTGCTATAATGTAAGGTTTCTTGGTCTCCATTGCTATAATGTAAGGTTCCTTGGCCTCCATTGCTATAATGTAAGGTTCCTTGGCCTCCATTGCTACAATGTAAGGTTCCCTGGCCTCCATTGCTATAATGTAAAGTTCCAGTTGTCTCATATTTCTTTCTACATATATACTCTACATATATATATATATATATATATATATATATATATATGCTTCTTTCATATAACTTCTCTGCAGTCCACTTTATGACAGCACTTCTCCCTACACCCGTCTGCTGTGCATTTTCTTTTGCTGCAGCTCCCCCGTAGCTCTTTCCTTTCTGGGTTACGGATCCCTGCAGGGTGGGTATGTGGTTGTCTTGGACATGTGAAGGAAATGGAGCAGAACAAGGGAGGCTGGCAGGCTGGCACACTCTGGGTATCATATCCATGTCCAGGCCTGACATCTCTTTGCCATGCGACATAATAAGGAAAAAGAAAATGCCCAGGAGGCTCGAGAATAAGAAAGGCTCATTTATTATTAGCTTTTGCTCATATTTCCGCAGCCCGGGTCTCGTTAAACTTCACAAGGGAAAAAGCTTGGAAGAAATTTTCGGGCTAAAGGGCTGAGTGAAAATAAAAATGGATTAAATAAATGAAAGATGAAGATCCAATCATTTAATAAGCTGCTCTGTTGCATATACTTGTTTGTGCAAGAGAAGTGGCAGCATATGGGTGGTGCATACTGTAGGTGTTCATATTCATATCACAATGGGACCCCTGCACCTTCTGTTCAAAGTCTAAATAAAATGGTGCACTCTCTGTGATTGCATTGGCATACGTCTGCACCAATTTCTTCCCCTATTGCTGCTTCTTATTTTCAGAATAATCGACCTTTGAGTTTTCGAGTTGTGTACTAAATTTCCTATTTTTTATCTGCAGCTGAAAGTGGAATGCAAATAATTACTTGGCGCTCGTACAGCTCGGCATGGGGCAAAACCACAGAATCAGCGAATAAAGGAACTTGAATCTACATTTTGGAGATGTCTTTTACTTTGGGTGACAACCACATCTTACATTCTTCATATGACAATGCGGGTTGTGATGCCGCACATTTCAGGATCCCATTAGGGGGGGACGCAGTCCTTTGAATAACATTAAAGAGATATGGAAATGGCTGGGCAATGCACCTCATTACTGACACAGCTTTCCCCTGAAGAGTAATGTCAGGCTTTGAGGAAGCTAGAAGACAAATGCATACAGTGCATTTCAGCAGCACTGTATTCATGGGACAAACACTAGTCTCTGAACTCTATTTTGCATTGTGGCAATTCAGGGAGTGCACAAAGTGCAAGAAACATGGAAAATAGCACCTATTTCTTGCACTCTGCACATAGTAAATGACCCCTATAATGATGAGGATATGAACCTAGACTAATGTAAGAGCAACAGGCATAACGGCACAACTTGGTTCTTTACGGGAGCAAGGCTTTCTTCTTTTCCTTTCCAGGTAACACTGGACTCCTGTATTAAAAAGGCTCATTATTACCCTACCTAAAACTGAGACTGGAAAGCAATGGTGGAGTGGATAGAGAATCGGGGTACGGCCACTGTCTGTGTTTTCATTGAACAGAAGAAATAAAATTTGATGCCAAGCCATTTGGGTGCATATATCACAGTGACATCTGAATGGGGCTGATACATGGAATAAAGGCGACATTATTTCCACTGAAGCCACACACACACACACAAGTTGAAGAATGCCAAAAGCCTTGAGTTCCATAGCCCATAGCCGAGTCTGTGTATTTCCAGTGCTGAATGAAAGAACATACTTTGCTAGAACAATGCAGCAGAATGCAGCTATAACAGCTCCCATGTAATTGTCCTTAATTAGACAAAAGGACTTTCTTGTTAAACATGCCTTTAGAATGTGTCATCTCAGCTAGAATGGTATATTTTCTATACCCTTTGAGTTGAGCAGCCAATTCCTCCTGTTTATTCACTTCGACAAAGATCTCCTTATTTCTTTTAGTTTCATAGTGCACGGGGCATGATGGGATTCTGCTGGATCCCTCTGGTTAAGCAATTCCTACACAGGGTGAGGATATGGGTTCACTAATTATTCCAACAATATTGTGCTAAAATACCTCTTCACCTCAAGGCCCAAGAAGTGGTTGGAAGAAGGTCTCCATTGGACCAACTAGTCCACTAACTCATTCTCTACAGCAGTGATCCCCAATCAGTAGTTTGGAAGTAACATGTTGCTCCCAATCCCTTGGCTGTTGCTCTAAGTGGCCTCAAAGCAGGTACTTATTTTTAAATTCCAGGCTTGGAGGCAAGTTCTGGTTGCATAAAAACCAGGTGTACTGTCAAACAGAGTCTTCTGTAGCTGTCAGTGCACATAGGGGCTACCAAATAGCCAATCACAGAACTTATTTGGCATCCCCGGGTACTTGTGTTGGTCCCCAACCTTTCTTTTTAAACTGAATGTGACTCACAAGTAACAAAAGGTTGGGGCCCCCTGCTCTGCAGCAATGGAGGGGCTATGATGTAAATGCAGGACGACTGCTTGTTATATTTGCTCTTTTTGCATTCAAAAATGCAAGTGAGTTTTGACATTTTTGGGTTAATCCAAACCATCAGACTTTTGCCGTTGTTATATGGCCTGTCCAAAAAAAAAAGTATGGCTGTATTTGCCAATAATTAAGAAATGCGGCAAAAACTTTCAAGTTTATCAAAATTGTTCTTGGAAAGGTGATCATTCCTAGATTGGCAAATGTTTTAGGGCTCCCTAACCATTAAAAAGGCCGCTTTATGCTTTCACCTATTTTAGTTTCTGGCTTCTGGTCTCGTTCTTCAGCTTTCTCCCTTTAGATCCTCCTTTTTTTTATGTCTTGATCATGCACTTTCTGTCCTTATCTGCCATTCTGTCTCTCTCCCCTTTCACATTATATCCCTCGCACCTCATCATCCCCATTTCTTTTACTTCTACTTCATAAACATCCAGCTCCGAAGCCCAGATTTGCTTTCATATATTCACATTCTGAATGTACTGACAGCAGCGAAACTTCTTTGTTGCCAAGCCAGAAAGGAGTTGCTTTTCAATCTAATGGGCTCAAATGCTGTACAGGACTTATCTGCAACAACTCGCTGATAAGAGTCTACACCTCCCTTAATGTCTGATCCTGTTAGGCTCCGTACCTTCTAGTCTTTACGATTGCATGTTATGCCTTCAAGCACATGGCAGTGGGTCTGTACTCCCAAGAGTACTCTGGGTTCAGGGTATTATTTTCTAAATTCATCATTGGGGTCTGGTTTCCTTGGTACTGACCAACAATGAAGAACCTGAGCAAGGGGTACTGATAGAAGAGAGCATCTTCTAGTTTGGGCTATAAGAGCAGACACGCCATACTTTTGGACTCACCCCAAAGAGCATTACATACATTCTTCAAATACTACAATGAACAGACCGCATGTTTTGACACTCCAAGGGTCATCTAATAAGAAGTACCAGGGCTTTAAAGCTGGGGGAGACAGGTAACACATAGTTTCTCTTTACCATGTCATGGGGGTCAATGTAGTTTATTTGTCTTCTCTGAGCCTTTGACGGCATCATTCATATCCACCCACGCCGCATCCTTCAGCAGGAAAGGTTGCCATGACGACAGACAGCAGGGACCACAATACCATGCGTGCCCAGGGACAGCTATGTTGCAGCTGCCACATTAGGGTGCTCATAAGGTGGGTGTCTATGTGTTCTCCCTTATTAGTGCTCATGTTTCTTCCCTAGAACCTGCCAATAAACACAACATGTTCAATAATTCTCCCCTTGAAGAATCTGCTCTTTATGATGAGCCAACAGGATTTTCTTTACTACATATGGAAAAAGCATATTCTTATTGAATTTACACATCGACATTTGTTATGGTACTGACATACCCTTTTTTATTATTTTGGAATCCATGAGCATAAATGATCTTTATACAAGGTCTTCTTTGGTATTTATCATGTAATTTCATATATTGGTGACATTTGTCGAACTTTATCTAGACCGTTGTCTTCAGCTAGCTTTACTACCCCAGGCAAACAAATGCTCATTCGTGCAGGTAACACAAAAGAAAGAAAACATTCCATAAAGAGAAAAACACTTACGTCTATCCAATATGGCCATTACATTCTTCAAAATATTGTTATTTTATGGTACATCCATGGTTTCCATATTTGAGAGGTACTAAACTGATAACCTCTTGCTGGATTATTCATACAATCAAAGTCTTAAGGTGACCATACACGGAGAGATCCGCTCATTTGGCGATATCGCCAAATGAGCGGATCTCTTTCCGATATGCCCATCTTGAGGTGGGCAATATCAGGCTGATCTAGGGCCCAACGATCGGATCCTAACGAACGGGAGCGGGCGGATCGCGGGACCGCATCAACAAACAGATCCAACGGGATTTTTAGTCCCATGGCCAGATCTCGATCTGGGAAGCCCGTCTGGGGCCCCCATAGACGGGCCAATAAGCTGCCGGCAGCTTTTATCGGCCCGTGTATGGCCACTTTTAAGGAAGGGTTGAACTTTTTACTTTTTTTAACCCAAATTAACTATGTAGCTGTGTTGTAGATTCCATAAGGATACCGAAAATTCCTTTCATTTCTATTGATATTGTTGGGTAGTATTTAATTTGGAAACCAAATTTACCATGCCAACAATTTCTACCCTTAAAACTTATGATGTTCCTCAGGCTACATGCTCCTAGTATCTTATAAAAAGCCAACATCTACAGCCTGCTTGACTTCATGTAAAACCCATGTCCAATCAAAAAAACAGACTTTAGACTAGAGCAACATAATTTTCATCTGAACAAATATATTAGGTTTACCATGGTGAGGACAGTGAGGTTGGGGAATGCCCTGTCAAGGGATGATGTGATGGCTGATTCTATTAATACCTTTAAGAGTTGCCTTGGACAAGCAGAATGTCCAAGGCTATCGTGATCTGAAGATCTATAGTTAGTATATGTGTATGTGTATATGTGCACTAGGGTTCCTCTGTAGGGGTTGAACTTGATGGACTTTGGTCTTTTTTCAACCCAACTTAACTCTGATTTTTAATTATAGATACAACTTATACAGAACGGTCTACTTGAGTTAATTATGGTCAACAACCATGGTTGTCCAAACCAGGAGTCCTACTGGATTGTACAAGACTTTATTTTCATGGTGTGTTGAACAGTAACCACGCTAACACTTTAAGCTGTTTATATAAAATATTTTTCAAATTTTAAGAATTATGACGGCTAGGGGATGGGAACGGGGTTTTTTTTTGTCTTTTTCATTTTCAAAGGGCAACATTTGGCTCTTCTCAAAAGCACGGCATATATATATGTGCTACTCCCTGTGTGTTCCTATGTCATTCATCTTATATCACCCAGGGGATATCCCGTTTCTCCACAATGGATAGTAAGGGGGAAATATATCCAGCTTCATTTATTTAAACATGAAATCGTTTTTACCCAAATCAATGCCACAATGTGGAACGGGGAATTGGATTTATGCATCATTGAGATTTTAATATGCAAGTGAGGATTTAGTTTGGTACCGTGCCCAAATGTTTGTGGTGGATTTAGTACTTGGCCATATCCAAAAATGATGGGTTCAGTGCATCCCTGTTTTATTGCAGTAGGTCCTACATTTGCAAAGATCTCGTGCTTCTCTATACAGGATTGAATACTGCAAACGTTGAGGATGGGCCAATAAAAAAGTTATTCCCACTTATTGAGATTTAATTTTTTTTTTCGTGGTTATATTGTTACAATATGGAGAAGCAGAGTAAGGAGCCTGATCGTTTCTCCTGGAAAACTGAAAACAGGAAAGCTCACCTTATGACAGCTTGTTCTATCACTTCTCTTGCTGTGAAATCCACATCTCCTCCTACACTGCTTTGCTTAATGTATATGAAAGCTTTTCTCTAACATTCTGCCATATGCAATGAGCACGAGGAGAATCAAAGCATAACAATAAGGTGTAGTCTGTGCATAGAAGAAACTAGCAGGGACGTGTTTCAATCATTGGAGTCATTGTGACTCTTATGGGGCGAAATATAAAAAAAGGGGAATTTTGGAGTTCCTTTATGAACAGTTTTTTATCGAGCAGTAGAATCCAGTGCGAGGCTTTAAATAAACTTTTAGCATGATGTAAAAAGTGATATTCACCGACAATATGCAATTGGTTTTTATTTTTTATCACTTGTGGTTTATCATTTAGTTTTTAATCAGTGGCATAACTAGATGTTACTGGGCCCCACAGCAAATTTATTTTAGGGCCCCCAAAATATCCAGAGGTTGTCCTGTTTTAACAATATATATTGAAAATGCTCATTAAGTAGGGCCTCATGGGGCCCCTAAACCTCCTGGGCCCCCCTGCAGCTGCAGGGTCTGCTTCCTCTGTAGTTACCCCCCTGTTTTTAATTCAGCAGTTCTCCAGTTTGCAATTTTAGCAGTCGGGTTGCTAGGGTCCAAATTCCCCTAGCAACCATGCACTGATTTGCATAAGAGACTGGAATATGAATAGGAGAGGACCTGAGTAATAAAAAGTAGCATTTGTTTTTTTTTTAGATGGGGTCTAAAAAAAAAAGCTGGAAAAGAGTCAAAAGCAGAAGGCAAATAATTCTGAAACTCTTAATATGGGAATAAAATGTAAACCAGTTGAAAATTGCTTAGAATTAAGCACTCTATAAAGGTTATAGGAGAACCACCCCCCTTCAGTGAATCAGCACAAACCATTGGCTTCCTTATTACAAACCTGTAGCGACGACAAAAGTGGTGTAGAAATGATTTTTCGTGTAAAAAGGAATAAATGTGCCCAATTGTAACACTTTATTTCCTCATATTAATAGAGAAACCAAGGTGAATATGACAGTAGTGAGAGTGTTTTGTCAATCTTGCATTTTTAGCACACCTTAGCAGGGCAGACCAAAGACTCCATTGATCCGACCTTCTCCAAGATGAAGTTTTGGAACATTTTTTTCCCCTCTATCCATAGCCCCCCCCCCCAACTCCTCGTGTCAGTCTTCATTCCCCGCGAGTCCTGATTAGCATGTTGGAACTGAGAGCAACTGGCGTCTGTTTCTCCTCTTCCAGCCAAAAATTGATTAGACGCTTTCTGGAAATATGTGTAGCTAAACCGCTATGCTAATTGAGGGAAATGGAGTTGTGTTTTTGCATGCTTCTGCAGTGATATCACTCCTCCTGTGCCGCTTTATGTTTCGCTCTGTAACTGCTTCGGTGCCGCAGCCAGCGGACAAGGGTGCAAGCTTGCAAGGGGTTAATAGTGAGCTTCTTCTGTAATGGATTGAGAACCAGTATCACCTGAGATATTCTAGGCCTCATTTGTCAAGCACGGTGGTAACAAGTGCAGGAGCACTAAGAGGTCCAACGCTGCATCCCTTAATGCTCAGTTAAAGGCCACTTGCACCCCAAGATTGTTTCTTCCTGCACTGGGCTCAAGATCAAAAATGCAACAATCACTGCAGAGAGCAGGAACAGGAGGTGCAGCCAAGTCCTGTCCTTACCACCTGCCTTAAGTGCCCCGATGTGCAAGGTAGAGGGCGGACAAGGGGGCGACAACCTCCTTTGGATCCAATGGCCATAAAACAGGTCTCTGAGCTCCAAGAGGCACTTGCAGTGTGCAAAGTGCAAAAAAATGGTCAATAGCATCCTTTTGCACTCTGAGTTCAGCTTTACAAATGAGTCCTAGATCATCTTCAATCAGACATCTAGCAAGGTATGAGCCTGTCCTGCTGATCTGTTATAGAGATATAATTGTACAGCAGCCAGGAGAGCTCCGTAGAGAATCGTTATAAAGAAGTTAAGTTCATCCCATGCCAAAAAAAGTCTGTTTTGGCACAACGTTAATCACATTTATAGAGATGTTACACGTAAAATAATGCAGTTACCCTTTGGCGTAAAATTGTGAAAATGCCAGTATGCCAGTATTACATGTCAATGGGCTTGGCACCGTGAATGGGAACAAACTCATACAACAAGTGTAGTTAACCGGCGCACAAAGCAGCAGAGTTTTTAACCAGTGTTTTTTTACTGCTGCTGCTTTGACAATTGTAAATAATATCGCTTTTCCTATGTAGCTACTGTGTATACATGGAATGCCCCTATAATAGCTCTCCAACTGGCGGCTCATGGATCCCTACAAAGGATTTTATGGTCTTAAGTTTGCCACAGGCTTGTACTCTATAGACTTCTTTGTATTACATCTAAATCTTAATCGAATTTGGCCCTGGCATGGTGCTAATTAGGGATGCACCGAACCCAGTTTTCGGTTCGGGATTCAGCCAAGGTTCCGCTTCCGCTTCTTTTAGCAGTGCCTGGCCGAACCAAATCCAAATTCAAAAAATCACATGATTTTTTCCCCCTCTTTCCCTGATTTACATATGCAAATTAGGGTTCAGAGTTACAAAGGATTCGGGAATCCTAAAATAGTGGATTCGGTGCATCCCTAGTGCTAATAGTCAAGCTATGTAATATTCCCATGTTTAGGGAAAGGATGGATACATGGTAAAGCCAAAGTAATGATAAGCATTATACCTATAAGTGAGAATGCTCCATAATTTGGATCTCCATGGCTACTAAAATCATGTAAACATTAGATCGACCCAATAGGCTGGTTGTGCCTTCAATAAGGATTAATTATATCTTACTTGGGATAAAGTACAAGCGACTGTTTTATTATTACACAGAAAAAAGGAAATCATTTTTAAAAATTAGAATTATTTGCTTAAAATGGACTTCCCATAATGTTGAGCCTTCTGGATATTGGGTTTCCAGACAAGGGAATGTTAAATGTTACTAGAAATATCTAGATCAGAGAGGGTGAATTCTTCTGGCACATGAAAAGACATTGCTGGAAGTAAAGGCGTCAATGTCCTAAAACTTGCATTAATTAGGAAAGGTACTTGCACCCCTCTTTAAGGCTTTATTTAACTTGTAACTTGTACTTCAACAGCTTTTCCACCTTTTTGCAAACCTCCCTTCTGCAAGGGCTGAATTCCATTCCGGTCAAATAAAAGTGCCGTGAATTTTTATAGCTTTGCTGTGTAAAGAAAATATACACTGCAGGATTCCAGCAACCTTAAGTCGTCATTCATTCACCTTACAGTCATTTTCAAGAAGGTCTGGGTCTGTAGAGATCTGTTGATAGATGAGAGATAGATGATGGACGGATAGATTAATTATAGATAGATATCTAGGCTGATTTAGTACGGTAACTATCTGTTGTATTTCATCAGTGTTTCAAGTACCCATACTCATGCTTGTGTTGACAATGACAAGAAGTATGGTAGACATTGCTTCAGAACCCAAAATCTTGATGCAGTATGCTGATATTATATAGAATGATCTTTAAATACCTTGCATAACAACACCCAAACTCTTTAAGGTTCCTTTAAATCAGAAATTATTTTAATGACTTTGAATTTCTTCTCTAATTTATGCCTATTACATTTTGCTGGAGGAGCTAATGTCTAGGATAACCTATTCGCTGCCAAGTTTGTTCTTTCATGGAAATTCTCTTTGATCTTTGGTACTTTTGACATGAGTGATCAGTAACTCCTTTGTGATTCACCTTCCCTGGAACCAACTTCTCCTGCAGCACAATATCACTTGGTCCTCACTCCATAGGCCACCTCCCTTGGGAGTTTTCTTGTTTTTAATCACTGCTGTAGCACCCAAATATACTGACCTCACTCAATCATGACTTCAGCCACTTGATGTAATCAACCTTAAATATATTCTGTCTAAAATATCAACTAAACACCATTCCAAGGTCAATTTTACTGAAGATCAGTAGATCCACCATCAATCCTACTCTATGGGATTTTCGTCTTGGAGTCTTCCGTCAATGTAATCTTTCCTTCTATTTACATTATGTATTAATCCTGTTATTTGAAACATATCTCCATCACCTATGTTTAACACTACCCAAATTCATCTGCAGTTGTTAAGATAAAAAAAGGAAACAATTCTGTAGCAGTTTTAAAACGTGATTATCTGACAACTGAGTATATTTAGTAACAGAAAACGGCTCTGAACTAATTAGAAGAACATAAAAATGTAACAGAAATTTTGTAAAATTGGAAATTCTGGGATAATGGCATCCCGTTAAATCAAATTCTATAACCTGAGCCTTGTTAGTGATTCTATTTCAGAAATGGATGTCGTACTCCTTGTCCACCCCCC
This sequence comes from Xenopus laevis, assembly GCF_017654675.1. NCBI lineage: Eukaryota > Metazoa > Chordata > Amphibia > Anura > Pipidae > Xenopus > Xenopus laevis. The sequence continues at coordinate 1,985,726 of NC_054387.1, read as the reverse complement.
ACCCCACCACTGAAATGTGCTTATGAATTACTAAAATGAGAATATTCACAGAGATTGTCTGTAGGAAAGTGTAAAATGTGGATAAAGTACGGTGTCCCTGGATCATAAAACAGCTGGATAACCTCTAGTGCACTTTGTAATATTACATCACAAATATGTTCCAATGCACAGACAAAATACCCATGATATACATTTGTTTCCATCCCACACACCTTGCTGCTTTTTACTGCTACTCCAACATGTAAAAGGGAATACAAATATGTAATATTTTGCATTATGAAAGCAAATGAAACTTTACCCTACTTTCCATACATTGTTCAGTACGTTTAAAGTGATTTGTAAATGTAATTGCAGTTGAAAGTTGCAGCTGTCTGTACCTTGATATTCCTTTTACGCCGGTCCTTTTAACATGTGCCATTGATACAATTCAATGGTAGTCAGGACTTCTTCAGCCGAGACGTCAATGCCGAGGTTGAAGACTCGTTTTGGCAGTAATGGTGACTGGTCCGGTATAACAATACCCTAACATGGGATATGGCCCCAAACTTGAAAGGAAGGTGAAGGTTCTTGATGTTTGTCAGAAGCATTTTTCTGTGAGGGCTTGACGGAGCTGGAATCAAATTTGACTGAAATCCTGATTCAAGGATTCTAGCTCAGGAACGCCAACATTCCGAGAAACTAGAGGATGGAGGCTTTAAGCACAAAGTAATATGAGGAATCCATGGACTCATTATGAAAATTGCTCTGAGCAATTTCAACCCAGAGAAGGAGCACAGCCCAACTGTCCTAATTGGCTAAAGAAGAATGCACAAGGATAAAGATTTTTGACATAGGTTGTCTTCCTATAAGATGTCAGTAATATAAACCAAAGAGCTCTCCTACATCTACCACAAATAACAGCACCCAAGTCAAGCCTAGCACTAGACCCACAGAACAATGTACCTATAAAGTTGTAGCCAGGGTAAACCATGTATACTTGGAATTGATGGACCCATAGTCTAAAAGGAGATATGAGCCTGATGGGTTCCATGGAGAAGTCAGCATTGCAGCTGAAGAAGAGGATGTAGCAGCAGCAGAAAGCAGGGCATTTTATGTATTTGACCTCTCTCATTTTGCACCTCCCTAAGACAGATATCCACCGTGATGCACAGATGCTACGAAGTCCTCAAAGGCTGGGGAAGCCCAAAGTCCCTACCAAAAGGAGCAATCAGAAATGTATTATGAATATGAAGGCAGAATTACCGTATATACTCGAGTATAAGCCGTCCCGAGTATAAGCCAAGGTACCTAATTTTACCTCCAAAAACTGGGAAAGCTTATTGACTCGAGTATAAGCCTAGGGTGAGAAATGCAGCATGCTTCTGGTAAGTTTCAATCAAAAAAATGAGGGGTTCTGCTCCCATTGGAGGTGCCGGCGTCTCGTTTTTGGATGCCGGCGACCATTCTTGGACGCTGGCGAATATTCTTGGAGACTATTCTTGGACGCCGGCGACTATTCTTAGGCGCCGGCGACTATTCTTAGATGCCGGCAACCGTTTTTGCACTTGACCCGAGTATAAGCCGAGGTAGAGTTTTTCAGCATATTTTGGGGGCTGAAAAACGCGGCTTATACTCGAGTATATACGGTAAATAAAAATCATCAAAGGGACTACTCTCCTTATATTTCCCTTTTATCAATAAAATAGACTAAAATAGAATGCTGTGCTATCATGAAAACATACAATGAAAACTTTTGCAAGGGTGGTTGCAGGGTTCTAACCTGAAAAGGGGGACCTTTATATCTACTGTCTGTAAGAGATAATTACTAATGATTCCGAGACTGGGAAAGCTCCTGACAGCCATATTTGCTGCACAGTCACTAATCAAAACTGATTGGAAATGAACCACCTACCATTAACGAAAAGCAGTTCCACACATTATTCAAGACTTTAAGCATCTTGTGAATAGATCAATAATGTCAGCTCAAAGCAAAACCTATTAAAGATCTGTAATTCAGTGTCCAATCATTTGCAAGAGAACCCCTTACTGTCTGGGCAATCAACTTTGAACAAATATCTGGCCTGAAGACTAGCCATGACATTTTCAGTTGCATTTCCTTATAAATGAGACAATGACCTGCAAGAGCTCATATCTTCTGTCAGTTTCAACACAGCCCATGTTCTTTTTGTTCAAAGCTCCCATAGGAGTACAGTTACATGTAAAGGGGGCACACCGGGAAAAACTAAACACAGATCTCCCAGGTCAATGGCAGAACAGTTATGTAATTAAAATTGCTTGTCTACATGGCCTGTAGCTTTGATTTACCTCTTGATCATTTAGAGAGAGCTGGCCATGCATTACCTGAACTGTCTATGTCCGCGCCTCTAGGTACAGTATACATAGGTTTTTCTTTCCCTTTCCAGTTCTGACCTCAGTCTGTTCCCTGGCTGCTTGCCTGTTACCTGTCCTCACCTTGTCTGTTTTATAGATTTGCTTGTCGGTTTGAGGATCTGTCCAGATGTTCTTCTGTTCTTAACTTTGAATAGGTCCGTTTTCATGGCTTCCCCTCATAATTACTTATTCTGGTGTGTCTTAACAGTTGTCACCCTTGAACGAGGATTCTGGCCCCTTTATATATCCTAATGACACCTGAGTTGTCAGAGAACATTACTCTTAATAGTCCAAGGTGGTAAAAGAGATCAAAGAGTGGAAAAAGTGTCCATCATGTTTGAATATATAGTTGTATACTGTTCTATTCATTTTCAGATGTTTCTCACATATGGGCAGAAAATATGTAATTATTTTGTATTGCATGTGTGACTTACCAAGGTCTTACGTTGATAAACCATATCAGTCACAGAGAAAGAAAAATATGTTTCATTTTTTTATGATGCTTCTGCTTATTACCGACTGCCTTAAGAATAGACAGATGGAGAGGCCCATGTGAGCTGATTCTCAAACACAAGGCCCTGTGAGGTTCAGACAGCCCATTATTTTCTGAACACGTATGTACTTTCCTGCTGAGCTGTCTTTCAGCCTGAAACCTTGAACGCAAAACAGTATTGTTTTGTCTTCCACCTCTCGCATTCTTCTCCTGTCCTTTAAACTGTGCTTCTCTTTTTCATTAATAAGGTTCTTTCTTGTCATTTTAGACTTTCATCACAGTCAGTTTATGACTCAAGTTGTTGCTTCTTGGATCTCACTTACACATCTGTTTTTTACTTTCTCTTTTTTTGCAGATGTTGAAATCGGTTGCTTTGTGTTTTCTTGCTGTTTATTCATGTGTTTATATGCAGCAGGTTTGTTTCTCATTTCATTGAGGGTCTTGAGAATTTCAGCAAAACTAAACCAACGTGAGCAAAATAGTTCCATTAAACTGTAAAGCTGAGACTAGGGTGTTAGGGTTCCCCAAAGTTCACCCCTTAGAATCTGAGTGTCTCCTCCTATTCATAGTAACATGGTAAGATTAAGAGAAAAGGGTGCATTCCATTGGTTTGGCCATTTAAAAAGTCTTTACAAATGTAGAGGAAGGAAATTGAGACCCTCAGCAGATCTGTACTAGATGTAATACTAGATAGAGTCTAGAGGCTGATCCTCATACAATTGCTGACTCAGGAGTCTATGATTGAGTCATTTACAAATGCCCTGGATGCAATATACTAAAGGTAGTGATTAGCCATATTGTAAATCCAACCCAAGGTGCATTGTTGGCAGGTACAAGGCAGCTGTAGGACAGACACTAAGGATAGGGCTCTTTGTACTACTTGACCAATTAAGTTTGGGGGCATGATGGTGGACACCTATGCGGGTCCCTCCAACCCACCCTTTGAATCCAAATACAGGCAGTAGAGAGCTCTATTTAGAATCAGCATCAAACATGTACCAGTCCAACAGTTGAGGGTCTTAAGAGTACTGCTCCTGCCAACAGGTCTGGACTGGTATTCAAAATAGGCCCTGGCATACCAAGTACAAAGAGGCTCAAACATCCCCCACCAGCCCACTAAATTTTCTATGGCATCTTACAGCAGCCCCTCTGGCATTTGCCAGAACCCACAGATTGCCAGTCCGGGCCTGCCTGCCAATATGACAGCACAATGGCTTTCCAGACTGTGGAGCATTTGTAAAAACAGTGGTTAACAGGGTTAACAGATAACGGAGCCCAATTTTAATAAGAGGATGCAACCAACTCAACACTGCAAGTTTTATATTGCGTGTATAAAAATGTCTACTTCGCTGGACAATAAACAAGGCAATGGAAAAAAAACCAAAAAGAATAGATGATGAGTTCCTGTTATAATTTGGCTCTGTTAACCTAGAACATTGTGGTCACAGAAGCTGGAAACCTGTACATGCATTCTAATGTCATTTTATGTCCAAGGACAAGAGCTTTGTTTTCCGACAAGGCAACCTGAGGTCTTTACATGGTCACATTCATTGTTCAAACAAAATAATTATTTTATTGTATTTCTGTTTTGTTTCAGATACCCAGATATTGAGAAATCTAAACAAAAATACATTTTGGTGGGTGCTGAATTGAGGATGTTCAACAAGGATAATCATACGGCTGTCCTGAGATGGTATCTTGGGCTTCCAATCTGCCGATCTCCACTGCTTAATATTTTCCTCCATTCACCTTTACCCATGGTTTTTGAGCCACAAATGGTAAATCCCAAGCCACTGTCACTGCACAGTTAAATGTTTACTACATCCAGCTGACCTCATGGGGTTTATAAGCTAAGCACAAGTCTATACAAACCACACAGCAAAGCATCCCAGATTGATAGGCCTTAAACATCCTGTGTCCATCCAACTCACAGAAACTGGTCCTCAACCTTTTTTACCCGCGAGCCACACTTAAATTTAAAAACTATTAGGGAACCACACAAGCCACAAATATGTTCCTTGGAGATGCCAAATAAGGGCTGTGATGGGCTAATTGGTGGACTGCTATCCTGCATGTGACTCTGTTGGCGTAAATCTGAATTGTCATGGCTCCAAAACTTGACTTTAGGCCAGAAATATCAAAATGGTCACTTAATATGAGGCCACTGGGAGCAATTGGAGCGAAGAGCGACGAGCCACTGGTTGGGGATCACTGGTCTTGAAAATAAAATTTGCCCTATGGAAAGGTTAGCCCATTTGCATTGACTTGCTTTATCCTCAGGCATAATTTATTAGCTACCTAATGAAGAGATTCAGTGGTAATTTGTCCCTATGCTGGAAGCACAGGGGCTGAACGCTCCTTATGTCATTTTGTTTCATTCCCACTGTCCCTTAAAGGATACCTCCCTCCCAACAACTGTCCTAATACACAATAAAGTATGGAATTATTAACGTCTTGACACTCAGCACCATGGTGGTCTTTCCCTCAGGCAATTTGTGTCTCATCAGGTTACTCTCAGGTGTTCTATCTTATTAGGTCATAATGTCCCTTTTGAGGATTGTCTGTCAGGTGGAAAGAAACCAGCTCATTCATCTGTGGATATTACCTCTTGGTCAAAGTAGATCTCTACAGGGGTCGTCCTTTTATAGACAATTCAGCTGAGCCTATAGTGTAGGAGCAGATGCAGCAAGAATCACTTCTTAGCTACCTGCAGTTTCCTCCATGGACACGCTTTCTCGCCGCACCTGATATGGATTAAGTCATATAATCAACGTAAAACATGTTATGTTTTTGTTTGCGGAATTTTCCATTCTCTTGGCATGACCGACGATGAGCAGCAATGCTTGGATTATTATTGGCATGGAACAGAACTTTTATCAGTTTCTAACCAGCATAGAATCTGAGTGAATCTATTCTTAAATAGGTGTCTTGGCAAAAATTTCTTTTGCAATATTTGAACAAGATAAAATAGACCAACTTCCTTTAGTTGAGTTGAGGAAAGAGGAAATTTGATATAAAAACTCTGGGTAGAATAGTCTTGATTAGGGTTAATCACAGAACTCTTTTTTTTTGGCAGCCTAAAATTACAGTCAACCCCATTATCCCCTATTTGCTGTCGATGAGTTTTGTGGGAAAAAACCTAGGCCAAAGTTGTATGCTCTTCCCATAGACAGCAATAGGAGAAAATTCTGGACATGGAAGAAAATCAAAATAACTATGTGCAACGATAGCCTTAAGTAATGTATGTGGAATGCGTTTGGTCTGTAGCCTTGCATACAATTTCCATTAAAATGAGACATAGCATAACTTGGCCACCATACATGATGCCCAAATACCTGGGATTATCGGGGTTTTATTAAATCGGACCTCCTTGTTCATCAGTCACTCTGATTTAGTCCATCTTATTATGTTATAATATATTATGAAATGTGTTCCATGATATTATATCATAATATGCCTTCCAGAAGTTTCCCCACTTCGCATGTCAAGCTCAAGGGTCTGTAGTTTCGTGTCCGAGAATGAGATTCTACTGGCAGCTCTTCTGCAGTGTATCATTCTCTTGGTACTGTGCCAGACATCAGGAAATCTCTGGAGACTTAAAAAAAGACTGACTACCACTGAAGTAAGCCCCCCTAAGTACCCAGGATGAATACCATCTGCTCCTGGCCCCCTATTTCCCTTCCATTGATCTGTTCTCCTTTGAATCTCTTTCTAAGCCCACCATTTGGGTTCTGTTTAATGTATGGAACCTATTTAAGCGCAAGCCCTCCGAGACTGGCTCTTTTTCTTTGGTGTAAAAAGAAAAAGGGAAGTGCCTTCTCCCAAATTCTACTAAAAAATTTTGGGATTTCAATTCTCCTCAGCAACGTGTTCTTCATCTTCAAATGTTGCTAGCATGGTTGCTTTTTTTTTTGTATGTGCCAAATATGTGCTATTTGTATATCTGAAGAAGCATACTTCTTCTACCTTTTAGTATGAGTATGGGATCCCTTATCCAGAAACCCATTAACCCGCTCTTAATTAAGGGAAGGCCTAATTTTAATCAAATAAATCAAAACAATAGTGAGGAGCATTGTGTCTGCCACTGTTTTCTTCTGGGTGTCAGTGGCAGACCTAACCCACCCATGGCCCCATATGAGCAATAAAGGAAGGTCCAGGAGCATTCCAGGGAGCATTCCAGGGAGCGTGACGTATCATTAGAGGTGCGGTCATTTTTTTAGGGTTTTTCTAGGCTAGAGTTTTCTCATAGCCTGTATAGTGAGATACCATAATACCATGTCATCGTAGGTAATCCACCCTAGTAATCACAATTCTACAGAGAATAGGGGCCTGGCTTCCAACATCTGTTTTTGGGGTAGTCCTGGGATCTCGTTGTGAGCATATTACGGGTTTTATAAATGCAGAACAATGGTTTTATAAATGCAGAACAAGTTGGATGATGACAGGGCATTAGAATGTGAGCTGAAAGGCCCAACATGTGTAATTCTGTACTGTCCGATGACCCAAACATGGGAGTAACCCCTGGACTATGGTCTATGAGTGTCACTTGGAGAGCAGCAATGTGACTGAGGAAAGGAGAGATCCCCACCTTAATGTTCACACCCGACTGCTGCCACTGCTATAACTATGATGAAAACAAGTCGTGGGGTATTTATTAAAACTCACATTTTTCTCATTTTTTAAAAAATTTAAAATTCGACCTTACTCCCAGCCACAATTTGGCTTGGGTTAATAAAAATTCAGAACGAAATTTGTTTGTGCGGGAAAAGTCTCGTCCAAATTGCGCGACAATTCGAATCATGCAATTTTTTCAAATTGTCGACCGAAAACAACAACTTTTTCTGATTTTTGAACAAAAGTCAAAATATCCAAAACCCACAAAGCTAATGAAGGCAAGAAACATCTTCCAATTGTAAAAGGGACATCTGCCATGAACTTTTACATGACTTCGCCAGGTTTTAGCTGAAGTATTTTCAAATTCAGATTTTTAGCAGCTTTGGAGCATAATAAATCTAGAAAAAATTGAGTATTTTTTACCCTCTAACAATCTGGATTTTTCCCCTTAAAAACTCGACCAAAAAAATTCAATAAACTTTAATAAATAGGCCATTGGTTTTTAGAATTTGCCTAAATATTCTTGACCTTTTGACCCTGTGAGCAACATTCAAAATTAAAAGGAGTTGGGGAGCAACAGTAGCATGAAAATTGTTCCTGGGGTGCCAAATAAGTGCTGTGATTGGCCATTTGGCAGCCCCATGTGGATTGTCAACCTACATTGAGGCTCTGTTTGGTAATGCACCTGTTTTTTATACAATCAAAACTTGCCTGAGATTCAAAAATAAGCTCCTGCTTTGAGGCAACTGGGAGCAACATCCAAGGGGTTTGGAGAGCAACATGTTACTCGCGAGCTACTGGTTGGGGATCACTGTTCTAGGGGCTGAGCTAAGTATACAAGGTCTTTAATCTTGTTATAAAGTAAGGGGCCATGGCCAAAGGATGGACCTCCAAGGGGGGCTTGAGAGCTTAGATATTTATAAGATTAATTAGAAACATTAAAAGAACACATATTAGGCTCAAAATAGCCCCAGGAATATCTTGTGTTATATACATTGCTTAGTGTTAAGGGCAGAAACAACTCAGCGATGTTACTTACAGCTCTCCTATTGGAGGACAGGCTTCATCACTGCTATACGGTAACCATCATTGGTGGGCAGGTTCTGTAATTACAATGGAGCCTCGAATTCTGAAGGGGTGCCCCATAGACACTCACAGTAGAAGTAAAATATATTTGTAGTGTGAAGGGACCAACTCACAATCTCAGTTCTAGATAGATTGTAGGGTGGGTGAAGAGATGTAAAAGATGGTGATGAATGGGGGGGCAGGGAACAAGGGGGCATTGATTTTGCATAAAAACATTGTGCCTTTTGTTGAGCCACAAACGTTTTTTATCGAATATAGATGCATGATCCTTGTTAAGGAGGATGGGGGAAGGCAGTAGAGAGAAGAACAAATATGAAGCAGATGGAGAGCTCTATTAACAGAAATAAAAAGGAGAGGTTAGGAAATACGAAATGCGAGGAACGATTATAGGAAAAGGGAAGAGCATCGGCACAAAGTGACTCACACAGAAACATTCAGGCACACACATACAGTGAGTGGTATATCTAGTGATGTGGCAGATAGTGGGGGGTTATAAGTCTCAAACCGATGCACAAGAGTTCTATGGATGGGCTCTAAGGGTACTAATTTGCACCCCCTTTGCACTTGAGCTCATAGTAAATGTTTCCAAAGTGCTGTTCCCTCTTGATAATAAGTCGAGAAGCTGTTGCAAGCTGCCACTTTGAGTTGCAAGAAGACACTTCGGGGCTCATTTACTTACCAAAGTGCAATTTTAGAAGCAAATACCCATAATGCAGCATCTTCCCCAAATTCTCACTGCAGTCACTGGATGCACCAGGGAGGGGGGTTATGCTTGGCGCAATCCGGTGCTTTAAAACGTGCACAATCGCACTTGTATTTTGATGCAACTGCCTGAATGGTGATCATTTCTGGAACCGTGTATAAAATTGCATCTTGGCCCCATTCATTATCCCTATAGTGTTCATTTGTGCAGCAGTAAAGGAACCCTTTTGTGTTGCCCAGTGTTTAGTCATTGCAGTGTTGGCGGCATCATGGAGGTGACTGTGCAGTTATAGAAAAGAAACCAGGTCCCCGGCATTCCAGATAACAGACCCATTAGCTGTAGATAGATTCTAAATATGGGATCTTCAGGTTGTTGTGCACACAGATGTTTAGACGTATTGAATGTTTTGAGGTTTGCAATTTATCCCTCTCACCCCACACGCTTTGCAAAGCATTATCGATGACTGGTCTCCGAAGACGGATTCTTTGGCAGGAAGGCTTTCCATACGGTCATCCGATTCCCCCTCTCCCTTCCTAATACTTCTCCAGCCATTCCAAATTATGAGCTGTCTTAAAGGAAAACGGAAAGTTTGACAGACTAGAATGTTTATCTTTTTTTTTGGTTAATTCTTTTTAAATGGCTGAGCAGGGATTCCTACCAGTGGGTTTTATATGGCCAAACTGACAGTTTGCTGAAAAAACGGTGCTTTCAACTAATACCAAGAGGTTTGGGGACTTGTTTATCTGGGAAGGTTGGGGGTAAAGACCCGCTTTTGTCTTATAGACAAGAAAAATATTAGTAGGGAATATTGTATAAAATGAAGCAGTAGGTTAACTGCTTCCAGGTGCAGGGATGTCTACAAGGTGTGGAAAACATGTGGCAGGGGTTATAATGCTTAGAGAAGGGTTATTTTTGGACCCGGTGTGTCTTCTGGAGTATATTTTGGCTTTGGCCCCAGAGTGATTGCTCTTTCTCTCTCGCTGCTCCCCCTACTGGTACCTCATTGGGAACGAAAAAGAAGGCAAGAATTTTATAGAACAACATTATTTCCTCTATTAATGATCGTTGGCAAATACGTTCAGCATTAGAGTCGATGATAAATGTCAGTTTCAAGGTACAAAGAGGATTAGATACACTTGTTGGGATTTCTAACATCTGTTATGGACACCAAATATGGTGGAAACCTGCTGCTGAAATGGTAGAGTATATAAAGAAAGAAATCAGCAGAAAGCAGTCATTTTAAAGTGCAATGTGGGTTTATTTGAAGCAGTGGTTACACACTACATGTTTCAGGCTTTATCAAGTGGGATATATATAAAAATAAAGTATAATATATATAAAGTATAAGGAAAGGCAGCTTGACCTTTGCATTCCAATTACAGGTCTGGTGTCACCCTTGCCTTAGATGGAAATCTTGCTCTTTCTCAGGCTGCCTTTAATTTACTGAAGGTCACCTATATTGATGTACTCAAGATAAAGTCACGACACATACACAAAATAGAACTTTCAGGAAGGCAACTCTGGAGCTGAATGATTTATTCTGCTTAAATTTAATTGTAAAACACCAGCAAACCCTGCAGGCAGCTCATTCCATTCCCCGGGTTCGATCCACACACAGCAAACTTGGACTGTAAATGTTGCTTTTTTGATTTTTACACAGGAACACATTAAATATGATATTTCTAGCTATGCAGAGAGAGAGTGTGTTTATCGGGGAGTTGTTGTAGATTTATGAGACGGCAGGATTTCAGGAGCAGAAAATCCTTTGACCCAGAAGAGGCCCAGGCTGCTGGGAGTGACAGCAGGAGACGGGGACTCTTTGTTTCGTAATTGGTGGGGTACCACTGTGTTATAGATTAAGATATATAGCCATATAAAATATTGAATACAGTATTCAACCTCTTGTCTATGTGAAGTCAAAGCCGTCAGGCACATAGCAGGATTATTACTATCATCCTCCACATTTATTCAAAACAAACACACATATCCCTTTATACTGTATACCTCCATGACTTTCTGCAGCTTCCTCTCTTGATTTGGATTTGTTCAGTCCCTATATATATATATATTTTTACTCGTGTCTATAGTTAAATACACAACATCCCTTCTTTGTCTTGATTCTGGGACCCTGGTTCTATTAACTGCAAAAGAATTTTTGAATTTTCTACATCCTATGCAGACCAATAAGGTTTGTAAGGGGTGGAATAGGATGGGTTCATGCAAAGTTTATGTGGAACAATAGGAGGGGTGCTGCGATAATTACGAGGCTCTGTAGTTTGAGGCTCTGAATTGCTGTGTGCAGAGATTTAACATGGAGAAATTAGAAGGGTTGTCAATAATGACCATCATCCTGGGTGAAGGACTTTGCATAAATGCTGTCTGGTACTTTGTATCTGGCCCTTGCTTCTAGCAGCCACCATGGTCCTGCTGCAAAACTCCCAACTTATTAACTCTCATCTTTTGAAAGTTGTACCAATGAATATGGCAATTTGCTTTCTTGATTTCTCTCGCAGTGTTACTTTCAATTGTCTGCTCCCCTTCTTAAAGAATAGACCCTGCCTTCCTTCAAGATTTGGTACTTCTATGCCTGCAAATTGTAGGCTGTCTGGCCATGACCTGTTCCATGAACCCCTTGGTTGAGATGTTTGCAGCTCAAGTTCCTGACTTTCCTTGCCCAGCTAATTAAAGATTCCTAAGTTGTCTGTCCTTATAATAATCAAGGCTTAAATATGGAACCCACTGGTGTAGAGTGAGCAGCCACCCTGATTGCTAGATGAACACAAACAATTCACAATCAAGCAGAATAAATGCAAATTCTACAAGGACAAGTGCAAGAGCTACAAGATCAAGTTGTTACAGCCCAGTGACAATCAGCCGCCATGCTTAGTGACTTGTTTAAGTCTTTTCAGCTGCTTATACAAATGTTATGGTGACCTTGACAAGTTTAGAACCTTCCTAAACCAATGTTGACTACAGTTTCAGGTACTGGCCCAAGGCTCCACAAAAGTCCAAGGTAAATCTGGGTTCTTACTTCACTTCTTAACAGCAGTTTTTGCCTTGGTGGGACTTAATGCAGATGTGTTTTGTCTTGGTCTTTATGGAATGAATTGAGCCTGCTCAGAAATTCCACTTCCAAAGGGGACTTCAAAGTCATCAAAGATGAATTAGCTCAAGTGGTTCTTCCTTATTCCTTGGGGAACTTGATCAGATTGTCTCCTCATAACATTGGTATAAGTGAAGTAGAGCCAGGCACTTGCAAATTTAATACAAAAAGTTTTATTTCACAACATGTTTCGGGCAAAGCCCTTTATCAAGTGATATCCACAATGCAAACAATCATACAATAAAAAGAGTCAACCACACCCTCTAGTGTAATTACGTGGGAAGGGCCACTGCTGTGGGGAGTAACATGATGAGCCTAGCCCTTAATTAATAGTAATATATCTGGTTTTGCAAAAAGTCCTTTTGGGCTCAAATTAGTTTCAATCATACAGTGTACAGTATAAAAACATTTACAGAAAAACTATTTTTAGAAAAAGTGACCACCAAGAAGCTGGAGTGAATAAATCAAGTCCATAGTCTAAAGTCCATAGTTTAAAGTCCATATTTTAAAAGTCTTTAAATGAACAACTCCCAGGTACTGCCATTCTGTTCTACCTATTGCTGTAATAAATCCATCATTGAGCACATGTCTGCATCAAATACAACATTATGAAAATGATTGTTTAAATATTCTATCTGCCCAATAAGTATGTTACTTTTATGTCTTACCGCACTGTGGGTTTTCATTAATCGTTAGAAAGGGCAGCAGAATTTTCTGTTTATTGTATCTGAAAAAGAGGAACAAGATATAAAAAATCACAAAAATGGCGCAATGCTCCAATATTCATTTAAGCCGAAGGGAACCAGACTGTTTAGTCTCTTAATCCATACAGCCTCTCGTTGGAGGAGCAATTTCTTCATGTCACCCCCTCTTTGTGGTTTACATACAACCTCGAGGACTAGCCACTTGAGTTGGGACTAGGGTTGCCACCTTTAATGAAAAAAATAACCGGCCGTGGGGGGCGGGTACAAAAAGGAGGCGGGCCATGACACAAAAAGGGGTGGGGCTACACAGTGCAAAGCAAAAAGGGGTGGAGCAACATCACGGCAATGTGAAGAAGACTACAAAAAAGGGTAAGTTCTGCACAAATGGGGGCAGGCCGAGGGCTTTTTTTAAAGGATATTACAAATTACCGGCAACTGCATTGCCAGTAAATTTGTAATACCGGCCCCGGCCTTGGCAGGTGTTTTACCGGCTAGGCCGTAAAATACCGGCCAGGTGGCAACCCTAGTTGGGACTGATTGCGATTATTGACAGATTTTTTGCTGTTTCTGTGATACAGTTGGAATGCCGTACATTTGCTTCCTTTACCATCTCATGGAACAATGATACATCACCTTTCCAGATCACCAAATTATCACCAAATTATGTCTTTAAACCGGTGGTTAAGAAAAAAACTCCTGCTCCAACTTGTGGACGAATAGGTTGGCGAAAAATCTGAGTAAATCTAAAACCTTAATTCCAGGGTGTCTGAATTGAACACAGTTCTCTTATATGCACACTCCACAAAGCAATGAATTAATTCAATTTATTGCTGCATGGGACAATAAACAGAGTAATTGCATTTCATAGTGAAGAAGGAGCTTTCTGCCAGTCCTATGGAGTCTCATGCTATTAACCTGGAATAGTGTGGTCTCTAATGTCAATTTAATGTGCAAATGGTTTGTTAGGCTTGCTGTATTTATGATAAAGTTATAATATATTTTGTCACATCGTTAGTGGAAGTAAGCAGGCTGTGGCTTTCATGGATTTAACTGCAAATTAATATTTTATATGTTTTACTTTGCCTAAAATAGCTTACTCGACTACTGAGTCTGTATTAAAAGGCACAAGGTTGGCCAGGTGCAGTAGCCTATAACAGCATATCAGCAGGCGTCTCTTTTATCAAATATGGGTCACTGCACCTGTCCAAACTTAGTGGGTTTTTTTACAAATGGGGAAAAGTGTCTCATTTACAACGCAAATACACACAGGCTGATCTACGCTCTTTGAGATGACCCAAATGAATGCATTCTGCACAGATCTTCATGATGAAATTTCCAAACCCGCCCAAAGCAAGTTTGTTTGTCCATTTTATCTTTGCATGTTTGGTGAGCTTGAATGAAAGCAAAACTGAGCATGTAATTGACGAAATTCCCAAATGCATGGAACCTCCTGCAAACTAAACCTGGTGGTAATTCCAGGCTTGCTCTAGTGGGTGGTGTCCATGGACTTGTGGCAACTCAGTTAAAGGCAAATATAGTTATTGATGCCTTGTGCCCCTGGAAGTGACTTCATCCCAAGTCTGAAACCATGTGCCTTCACTTGTGCCACACACTAAATTCTCTCTAATTTGAGGCCATATTAGAACATCATGATGAATTGATGACCCTCAAGTTAGAGGGCATCCAAGGAGAAGCCTACATACCTCCTCCAGCCTGCTCCTCATGGATAGATGACTGAAAAATTGAGTCATTACTGTATAAATGGGAGAGTTGCAGGACCTTGAGCTCCATTCTGAGTGTGGTTGGATCCACATGTGGTCTTTAGCCAGTTTGAGCATTTTGCACCATTTTTTGTATGACTTACACCATAGACTTAAGGTGGACAATGTGTTAAAGTTGTATATTGACTATTTTTAGGTTGGCATATATGTACAACAGAGTGTAGCACCAGAGCCGATTATTTTTGCAGCCTATTCATTAATGATCTGGGGGTTGGCACGGCAAGCGATCGTTGACAAGAAAACTGTCGTGTGTAGAGTAATAAATGCAGAAAATGATGTGTTTTCTTACAGAGTGATTTGGATGAGCTGGAAAAATAGGCAAGTAAACAGCAGATGTCATTCAGTTTGGATAAATGAAGTTTATTCGTTTTGGCAGTAAAGATACGAATACTAATTTTAAATTAGAAGCCTTGATGAATTTACTATGGAGAAGAGGAATACTCGCTGAAACCCAGCAACAGGTTGAAGTGCCAGGCATCATCTGCAAAGGATCACAAAACACTGCCTTGCATAAATAGGTGTATAGATGTAAGAGATTAGGATATCAAAAAAAAAAAAGCCCTCACCTTGGGAAACGGGGGGTTCAGTTCTGAGCACTAGTAAAAAAGGCACAGCTTAATCGGCATGAAACTGGAAGAAAGGCTGAGAAACTGGGTTTGTTTATTCGAGAGAAAAAAACAGTGCCTATCAGAAGGTATGATTAATGTATTATATCTCCAAGGTCGATGCAGGAATCTCTCAACGGAACTCTTTATTACTTGAACAATGCAAGTGACACAAGCTATTGCTTACAAGTGAAGCACAGGAGGCTCCATCTTCAGCAAAGGAAGGCATATTTTATGGCAAGCAACTACAGCCAAGGCACACTTCTATTTAAATCATGTTCTACTGATTCAAACAAATCTCTTTCTAGTGCCTTTTTTAAAAAAAAAAAATCATTTCTCCTGTCGTTGTAGGAGATGACAAGGTTGTTTGAGAACCTTCAAAAAAAAAAAACAGGCTGATGTTTTTGGTCACTTTGTGCCTATATCTTATTGTAATTCAATAACAAATGGCAGGCGGTGTTATTCCCCATGATTGGCTGAAATTCAAATCAGTTTAGAGGCAATGGCAGTAGAGCCTTACCAGTCTCCTTGTATGTGGACACTCAAGCTGGTATTGTTTCACACACACCTAAATTAGTGCCTTTTTTCTCATTAACACCTTAATTAGTGCAAGTTTAAAGAATAGGACACTGTTTTCAGTTTTTTTGTTATTGGCCCTTACTTTAGTTTGCCTTTTTTGAGGCAAGGAGAGAATTCAACACTTTGGCTGAGGCAGTGTTGGACTGGGACACCAGAGGCCCACCAAAAACCCTTAGACCAGGGGCCCCCCCAAACACCTTTAGACCAGGGGCCCACTCTAAGTATTATTTTCTTCCTTTCCTTAGTCAACCTCTATTCTTGAATTCTCTTTTTCTTTCAATACCATAACATATTATTCCATCTATTTATCCTCTTTATTCTCATAGAAAAGGGAATGGCCATGAAATAAGCAGGAGGGCCAACTGACACCTTGGCCCACTGGGAGTTTTCCTGGTATCCCGGTGGGCCAGTCCGACACTGGGCTTAACATTTTTATCGGTATGGTCACCCTAAAGAAATGGCGTCAGACTGCAAATGTATCTGCTTCAACCATTCCAGGTACACTTGTGGGCTTAGCTCTTCATATGACAACCCCAGTCCATCTAGAAAAATTAAAATTTGGAGAAATTACACCAAAAAAAGAAGATGGCAAATTTACTAAAAGGAGACTGCAATAAATTCACTTTGTCGTAGTGAAAATGGGTGTAAATTCACTTTTCTCCAGAGAATATTTGACAATCTACTAAAAACACAAGAAGGAATTTCCGCCAAGAGACATTTCTCCAGGTCCAGACATTTCTCCATCATTAATTTGCACAGAGAATTCATGGCAGGATACAATTCACAATTTCTAGTAAGTTCTAGTAAATATGAGGTCTGTTGTGAAAATACATCTGGAGAATTGAGCTGAAATGAGAAAATTCACACTTTAGTAAATGTGTGATAAGTAGAAGTGATAGGTAGAAGATCATTTTATTTTTTTGTTAAACCCAGTCCTACTGGTCAGTGCTGTGGTTAGAACTCACTGGTGACTCCCATCATCAGTTATTTTCCCCTAACACCGAAGATGATTGCAGGTCCAGACTGGGATTCACAATAGGCCCTGCATTCCAAGTACACAGAGGCCCAGCCCAATAAATAGTGAGTGTCTATGGCAACTTACAGCAGCCCCTACAGATTGCCAGTCCAGGCCTGGATGATTGTGTGGGGCATCCTTTTATAACCTCTTATGCCTCAGAGGTTTGACATGAACCTGCTCCATCTCTTCCCAATACTCAATATAGAGCTTTGGCCACTCTATCATAACCCGGACACTATTTTGACATTACCCTGCTCCATCTCTTCCCAACCTGCTCCATCTCTTCCCAACACTCACCATAGAGCTTTGGCCACTCTATCATAACCCGGACACTATATTGACATTACCCTGCTCCATCTCTTCCCAACCTGCTCCATCTCTTCCCAATACTCACCATAGAGCTTTGGCCACTCTATCATAACCCAGACACTATTTTGACATTACCCTGCTCCATCTCTCCCAACCTGCTCCATCTATTCCCAATACTCACCATAGAGCTTTGGCCACTCTATCATAACCCAGACACTATATTGACATTACCCTGCTCCATCTCTTCCCAACCTGCTCCATCTCTTCCCAATACTCACCATAGAGCTTTGGCCACTCTATCATAACCCGGACACTATTTTGACATTACCCTGCTCCATCTTTTCCCAACCTGCTCCATCTCTTCCCAATACTCACCATAGAGCTTTGGCCACTCTATCATAACCCGGACACTATATTGACATTAGCCTGCTCCATCTCTTCCCAACCTGCTCCATCTCTTCCCAATACTCACCATAGAGCTTTGGCCACTCTATCATAACCCGGACACTATTTTGACATTACCCTGCTCCATCTCTTCCCAATATTCACCATAGAGCTTTGGCCACTCTATCATAACCAGGACATTAACCTACTCCATCCCTTCCCAGCAACCACCTCAGACCATCCTGAGTTTGTTCTTTTTCTTTCAATTTCATTCAAAGAGATATGATTGTGTAAAAGAATGAATCTATGAGTAGCAGAGAGACCATTATAAAGTAAGCTACAGCAGATCCAAAATATAAGCCTGGCAGTAAAGAAAGAAATATGGTGTGTCCTGGAAAAAAAAATATTCAATTGACACAAAGACTGAATGCGCTAGGAGAATGATTTAGTGTTGTGGTGGTGTTGATAGAATGAGTAAGCTTAATATTTTATGATGACTAGCTGTAAATTTTGAAAGTTGCTTTTCAAGGAGAACTCTGTCCCTCAGGCAGCTTGTGTATGAGATATAAAGTGGTTTTTGTCTGTATCTGGTTATTTTGGTGCACAAGTCAAGTTGAATCATCAGCTAAGTGTAAAGAGACAACATTAGTGACCCCATGAGCTTTAAAGTTCATGATCATGAGAAGTAATTATGAGGAGGTGTTGGACAGGCCCATTGACATACCACTAAATCTCCCAGTTGGCTAGTTGGACCTTCTGCTCAGTCAACAGTGTGGCCTACACTCTAGCCCTTCCACATTTGTGACATTAGGGAAGAGCTTCTGAAGAATGACTATAGAGATAGGTCATCAATGTTAACCCTCTGCCATGAGAAGTATAGTGAGCTCTGTGGTGCTTGTGTTGACTATAACATCTAACAGTAGGAATTACACTCTCTTGGAAGAGGAGGGCACATCTCCATCTGCAATAATGCATCACAGTCACCCACTCTCTTAGTCTGATTGCTTCCTCTGATTGATGGAATTAGGCAAATAAGTATATTTAGGCTTGATGTGGGATTACTGGATTTATCATTTTTCTGGCACTTTGTGTGCAGATGGGGAATAACCATCACTGAAAATTCTCTGTTTATTAGAAAATAAGTCTAAATGATGGTTCTGCTCCATAATTCATTTTGTGCGGGGGGTCTGGTGGTGCCCGCAGTGGCTGTCAGTCGCATTATCTGACGCAATGTGGCGGAACTGATGCACGGGGATCAACAAAGTGGGGATCTGGTGCAAGGGGTTAATTGGTGTTGTTATCTAGCCCGCTGGGGTTCCCTGTGTAATGACCTCGTCAAAGAGGTTAATTGCTGTGCTGACCTAGACAATGGGATTATCATATGTGACCATGTGGTGAATGTGGCTCCCTGGTAGCGTGGGCTGGGCTCTTATTATCCAGAAGATGTTGTCATTTATATTTATTTTGGTTTATTAAATGCTCCCTGCTAGAGTTACAATGGGAAAGGGAGACAGAGGAGACATAGAAAGGGGCCACAGCAAGGACTGCTGATTAATGGACCTGGCACATTATGGGCACAGCGCCAGGAGCAGAGAAAGTGGGAGGAAGAGAGTGAGACATTGTGAGGAAAGGCCCCGGGGTGGGGGTGTAATTGGCAAAAAAGATAAGGGGACCATTTAACAGCAGTGGCTCCCTACAGCACAGACGCTTTCTGGGAAAGAAGTGGCCAAGAAAGATCTTGTGTCCAGACTATTTCTTATTCCACAGGCCCAAATGTGCCACGATAAATAGCGACACGGAGAAGCCACATGGTCCTTCTGGTGTCTCATATAGTCCTGTTGTGTTTGTGGCCCTTGATCGTCAGCCTTAGGGCCACACTCAGGTGACGCGACGCTGGATTAGCTCAAACCCTCTGGCTGAAACCTTTAAAATATTCAACTGTTTTTTCCAACTTAGAATAAATAATAAAACAGACAATTCACCGAGTCTTATGGGACGCCACCTCCTCGTCTCACACACACATATATTTTACTGCGTTTTGGTAACGTGGCCACATTTCTGCGAAACGAGAAAAGATTAATGACTGTGTATAATAAGCAGACCCCCAAATCTCCCCCTATCTCTCTCTTGTGACTTCTTAAATCCTCATACCTTACTGCACTCCTGTCTCTCCACAATGTAACCCC